>NW_018164556.1:1520021-1529979 GCF_001263595.1 Phalaenopsis equestris | reverse complement strand
TATATATATATATATATATGCATGTATGTATGTATGTACTTGTAAATATGCGTGTTCCGTGGCCTCTTGGTACAACAAATTTTTGAATATCTTAAGTCCCCTTAATTCACGGGTTCGAATTTTCAAGTGTTGGGTGTGGTACTCAGATATTCAGCACACCTAGGAATGGCGTGGGGTTATCTAATAGCTTCGACCATTCCTTTTATATATATATATATATATATATATAATTGTAGATGAAATATGAAAAGAACGAAGGACATGTAATGAACCAATATCTATCGAACTCTCCGCCCGTAATTCTCACAGCCTGCAAATTTTCCTACACACATCTCACTGTCCACGCTTCTTTTCATTAACTGTGATGAGAAAATAATACATATGTGATGATCATGTTACTATAATTTAATTTAAATGTGATGTAATATTTTCATCTACCGTTATCTTTACCTACTGATGAACTATGTAATACTTTTTTCACTGTGGTCATAAATAAATGCACGGATTTCTAAACATCTTCAAACTAGCTCAAGGAAAAAAACATTTTTCATGCAGTTCACACAACATATGTATTCACATATCTAGCTAATACCTAAACCTTCATTTTTACGTGCATAACTCTCAAATCTTTAACATCAAATTGATGTTATATTTGTAAATTTTAAAAAAGACATTTATATATATGATACATGTCATCAAATTCCTATGTATTTACATCTCTAACATTTAAACATACCTTCTTATACTTACATCATCCTAAACTTTCGCGTCACATAAACATACCACTATTTTAAAATTGCCCCACATCATCAAAAAGTGAAATATGAATGTAAAAGTTGAATTATATGTGTTAGATATATATAATCGTGAGCTCTGATGCAATGTATTTTTCTATGTTAGTTGCGCACAACTCTTACATATTTAAATTGCGAAGAGTAATATGTACCTCGAGCGTGATATTTAAACCGAGCTGGCGGTGGCCGCCGGAGCAGTAAGCGCAGTGAACATTCGATTGCTGGATAAAATTCCAGGGATGATTAGCCGGCAACGCACGCATAAGTGCGGTGGCTTTCTCATACTTCTGAAACTGTTCCGTGGTAAGCAAATGAGCCGGCCGGCGGACGCGAAGCGGCGAAGATTGCTGTGGTAGTTGGAAGTCGACGATTTTCTTAGGATTTGATGTCGGGCAGCATTTAATCTCTGAGTCTCCATCCAAACAGTTGTATGGATCGGTGGCCACGGGTTTTGATCGGACCGGGAGACCGAGCTGCACCAACAGCAACGCTATGGCAACTGCTGCTCGAGTTATTGTGAACCGCAAAGCCATTGCAATGAAGCTTTGATCGGTAGGGGGGAAGACTGGTTTCGTTATATATATAAGATGTGATTGATGATGAAGAAGATCATGAGAAATTGGTTTGTATGAGGAACGCGGGTTCCAGCGGGGTAATTTTTGTCCTGGTCTGTTTAGCATAACTAGGTCCATTTGTATTGCCCAATCAAAAAGAGGCAATATTTTAAGAGCAGCTATTCACAAAGAAGAAAATTTGTATATTAGAAAGCAATAATTTTTGCAGTAGAATATATATAGATTAAAAAAGCATTTGAAGTCGGGGACAGGTTCTAGATTTTAAATTAGTTTCAATATGTGACATGTAAATGATCAATCACAATAATACAAAATTAACTTGGTGTTAACCATTATGAAATATTTCATTGCTTAGGTAAATGTTGGATGTTTTGGGAAACATTGTGATAGAAATTTCAAACTGTTAAATAATAGTTTTAGAAAAATTCCATCTTGGGAGTGTTGATTAAAACACTATATATTATCATACTGTTTTTTTTTTTTTTTTTTTTTTTTTTTCCCAAAGAGTTCCTCTTAGGGCTATAGAATACTCCACACACTCCGAGCGTTGGGATGCCTCCCCCTATCAAACTATATTGCCATTGATGCCAATGGGTAGGTGCGGTAACGCGCATCACCACACCATACCTCATTATCGAGCTCCATTTGCAGCCAATTTTTCTATATATATATATATATATATATATGTCACTACTCGAACTCTCACTGCCAAGTAGTTATGTCTCAAATGCACTCGATGAATTGAAATAATTAGAATTCAAATTCAAAATTATACTAGTCATTTAATTTTAGCTTGGCCATTATTATCAACGATTTTATTTTCTTTTATTGAACTATGTTGTCGAGTATAATTGACCTCTTACACAAATGAAAGATTTGAAAAGGTGGTGACTTTGACATTCTATAAACCCGACAACTCTTTTGGCATAGTTATGGTATCATGTAAAAGTTTATTTTTTGTTTGCATCCAAGTTGAATTAACTAAAAGTGGTTTTCATCTTTCATATTAGCATAACTCTCATCAATTTTCTTCTAAATTTTCTTTAGATTATGGAAACATATAAGAAGTCCTATAGCAACGTTATTGTCATTATACTTATGTATTTTACTCATATCTCCGAGGTCTAATTGAAGGTTAAGGCAATCTTTGAGAAGAAGTTATAGAGTATATGTAAACTAAAGGTAGTCAATATGCTTACCGCATATTATATTCATATAATTATCCATAATCAATGTGATTGCTCAGTGCGATCAGCATTTTTTGCTCTTATTCTATTATGGAATCTCTCTCAGACAAAAATGAATCGGTAAACTAAATGTATAAAAATATCTTTTAGACCATCTTAGAGTAGTTTCGTTGATCAAACTAAATCGAATTCAAGATAATTTGCACAACAAAAGAATTTTAATTCATCACAATTAAGTTACCAAAGTATTGCAATCTCACAAGTTAACTCATGTTGTCAAAATTATTTAGTTTAACCTTTTTGTCAATCCCAGAATCTCTTAAGTTGTCATTTTCTCTTTGCCCAAGCCACTCAGGCCACTAACTCAAAATATAAAATAAATATATTTAAGAGTCAAAGTTACTTAAAAGTGTAAAATGAAGTTGTCATTGTTTTTATCTAGACTCATATGCTCAATGTGAAGTCAACACCAACTACACTTGAGCTTACTTATTTTACAATAAGAGCGTATTAAGGTTTCTTATATAACTACACAAACTCTATTTAAACATAGCAGTTTATTTTGTAGTGCTCAATCTTAACCTTAACCAATACCTATAGGCCATGGTTGAGCCTCACATATTCAGATAATGTACTTCAAATTTTAAACCTTGTAACAATTTAATAAAATTTCAAATATTAATTTCTAAAATTTCTTTTTCTCTCATTTTCTCTTTCTAACATGATCAATTCTTATTAATAATGGTCTAGCATTACCCTCAAATAAATTTGAAACCATTACAATAATTTAAGAAATCATTATACTATAGAAAAGGTTAAAATAAACCTAATGTTCATGATAACAACAATGAAATTGCATGAAAAAACATTACTTACTGAACATTTGCACTTTCCCATCAAAGTTCTAAATCTTATATGGATTAACATCATTATGATCCAACTATTACTAGAATTTTTTTAAAAAAATTGTAATCCATCTTCTTATTTATACAATCATAACTCCTCCAACAATGACTTTGTCTCCAGCGACAACGGGCACCAAAGTAACCACCACCCAATCATCACCATCTGCACCAACTTCCTCAATGAATTGCGTTATTCCAATTTGTAGCTTCGTGACCATATGAATTCTTTCCTTTGCTCTCCTCTCCAAATGAACAAAACACCCAGCTTCAACTCTTCCCCCACCAACCCTACCAATATAAACCTTAAACCACACATAATCCCTCCCATCCAATTCAATGTCACTCACAACAAGCTTCTCCCCTTCCTTCCCAACCCTCCTCCGAACATTAACTCTCACATCAGACTGCAACTTCAAGGGAAATGTCACTCTACTCTTCCCATGCCCCTCATCCTTTCCCGCGGACTTACTCTGTCTTCCCTCTTTTTCCACTAATGTCTTTATCTTCATCCATGGCAACGGAACTTCTTCATACACATACCCAAGCTTACGTGTATCCATGATATCCCTTACAAATATGCGCACAAACTGCATGTTCTCATCCCAAAACAGAAAAGAAGCATCGAGAAAATCCTTATCTTTAAAAACCCTGCTTTTGTTCATTGATATTCTTTCCCATATCGTCCATAGCCTGTCTATGTTGCCATGGTGTGCAAAAAAGATGGGATCACGGGCAGCTGTATCCATATATTCCATGTCTGCACTGGTGCTAATGTGAATTGGGCCGTGCGGTGAGCTTTCAATGGGCCCACCACCAGGGTAGGGTTGGTCTGCAGCTCTGTATGGACTTCCGAAGAATAGTAAGCTTGAGTTGAATCCTGCGATGAATTGGCGATGCATGGCTTGAAGATTGCATTGCTTTTGCTTGGGGATGGATTCAGGAGTGTTGTTGCCTTCACAGTCGCCGAGATTAATGAATTTGAGTGCAGTGGGATATCGTGTGGGGTTGAAGAGGGAGGATGAGGGGCGTCGATAGATGGGTGGAATGGTCATGCCGGAGGGGTGGTCCCAATTCCAAAATGGGAGGGCGAAAGAGGTGTCGTTGATGAGTTTGCCAAGGATGCGCTCGTAGAAGTAGAGATAGGCGCGGTGCCAGGTGAAGAAATGCCAGGAGTTGTGGATCTGGAGGAGTGAGAGCGAATTTAGGTATTAGTATTTTAGTTGATGACGATCTTTTTGGCAAACAATATATCACATACAAAATCAATATAAAATAAAATAATGTACCGCATAAATCTATGATGAAAAGTTGTTGATTTTAGCTACATTTATTATTCTTCAAACTTGTTAATGTATGTCAATACTTGTTCATGATAAAAATACTTCCTACAAAATTGTGATGCATGCTGTATTAACTTTGTAGGATTCGTGAGAAAGAAAGAAATTCCTTCAACTAAATAAGAAGTCTCTTATGTTTGGAGGTAAGCACAAGAGGGAGGTATATTAAATCAAAATTTCACAAAAGAAATTTTTTAAATTTTGCAGAGTGCGGTTTCATTAAAGGGTGTCTTGTGCCTAATTAGCTTCTCTCATGTTTGGAGGTAAGCACAAGCGGGAGGTATATTAAATCAAAATTTCACCAAAGAAATTTTTTAAATTTTGCAGAGTGAGGTTTCATTAAAGGGTGTCTTGTGCCTAATTAGCTTAAATTTTTTTATTTATTTTATTCAACTTCAATAAATTCCTTTATATTTTCAACTTAATCATTTTATCGATGAGTGTCAAAAATTGACCCAACATGCCACGACTCGAACTGACTCGAAAAATTTGTGTTCTGGTTGACCAGAAAAATTTTCGGGTTATGTCAACTTAAAAATCTACCCATTTATTTTTTCGGGTCAGATTTGGGTTAAAAATCTAAATTAATTAATTTTTTTTAGGTATGTTTGTCTGTCTCGGTTTGATCCACCGACCCTAAATTAACTTAAAATCGACCTTTCAACTTGGAATTGACTCAAGATTCTCATAATTGAGCTGATTTTAACCTAAATAACTGATATTCCGTATGTTAAATGAGTTATAAAGCTTGAGTTCGGGTTGACAGGTTGAATGCGGGCCATTTCAGGTTGTGCTTTCTAACCCGTTTAATATTTGGTTCAGGTTCAGGTAAAGCTATTTAGAGTCGAGTCAATTTCTTAGCAGACCCGAATCCAACCTACAAACCTAAATTGACAACCCTAACTAATTTTATCACTTATTAATGATTTTTTTATTTCATCAGAAAAAAAAAAATTATATTCCTAAGAAATGTATTTGTTGAGAGTTATGTGTAATAAGAGGGTTAATATCGGGTTTATTTGTAAAATGTTATAAACCCTATTTAAACACATATGTATGCTGAATGAAATACAAAAAATATGGCTTATTCACTTTCAACTTGGTATCAAAGCCAACCCTAGCAGCCTGCATCAATTGCTTCCCACCGCTCCATGTCTGCATTGATCGCTACTCCTATTCTTCAAGACTTGATGCTCGTTGGTACCTTTGATTCACCTCGCATGTTTCTACTCGTGACGTCCAATGCGGGAGGCGCACCCGCGTCCCATGCAGGAGACTCTTCCTTCGTCCAGCGTGCGGAAAACACAGCGCGTCCAGCGCTAGCTGCCGCCTTTCATGTCGTTGTCCTTCTGACCACTACTCTTCCAATTGCCACCCTCCAGGTTGCTGCCACAGTTTGTCTGGGCCACTGCAGTCATTTGTCTAGGACACCGTCACCACACCTGCTACAGTTGGGTCGATGCACGAAGAAGGTCTTGATCTTGATGATGAGATAAATCGAAATAGGGTTAAAAGGAGGAAGATAATTGTTCATAGTTTTTATGATCTAGAAGAGAGTCCAGGTGATCGAAGAGGATGGGAGATGGAGATTGTGTCGAGGGTAAAGGATTGGATCTTCTTGGAACACTTGATCCTAAGGTCTTGAAGGTCTTTACAGGGCTCATACAGAGAGCTAGCGCCTTGACAGGAACTATGATTTTCATGCAGGCTTCGACGAAAGTGAAGCTAGATCTCCCTTCAGTAGATCTGAAGCATGATAGTCGGCCACATATTTGAGATGTTCATGTTGGATTGCAACAAGAATATTGGAGTTAAAGTCTCCTTGTCAGATGTTGAATGAAGATAATGGTGAGATCCTTCTATTGAAGATATTTGAATGTGTATGTTTTTTGAAAGACAACAAACCATCTGTAGGGAAGTTGGTTCCCAAAGCTGTGAAATGTGTATTTGTGGGTTATTATGCTACTCATAAGGGTTATGTAATTTGGAACTTAATTGAAAAGAGTCTTTTTGTGAGCATGGATGTGTCATTCAGAGAGTTTGAATCATATCACACTTTGAAGGTGAATTCACCCTTTGATGACTTTGCAGACACTGGGGATATAAGTCAAGAGAAAGTGAGTAGTAGTGGTGATGGAGTGGTGTATGTGGGAGCAATGTCATGTTTTGTGATGTGGAATGAATAATTTAAGGAGATTGAAATCAAGGAGACTGACAACGGAGGTGGAGGGGTTCATGGTGAATGTGAGCTAAGGGTACACGAAGGAAGCAACAAACTGAGGGAATAGAGTCTACAGTGCCAACAAGTTCCTTGTCTCAGTCTTCTCCAACTCTTGAGACACCAACATGATCCACTTTTCATTTAAAGCTCCTCGGCAATATTATTCCTCATTTGTCCACTGTTTGGCTTAAAATAGTCTCCTCAAGCCTGGTTTGATAAGTTCAGATTGTTAGTGGTTAATATGGGATATTAGAAGATCAATGTAGACCACAAGATGTTATTTAGGCAACATGAGGGTCACACTACAATACTTGCAGTGTATTTGAATGACATAATTATCACTGGTGATGATGAGACATAGATTATTCAACTGAATGGATGATTGGGAAGAAATTTGAAGTAAGGAATCTGGGAAAACTCAGATAGTTTCTTGGGATTGAATTTGTCCATAGACCTGAGGGGATGGTCCTATCCTGTATTGGATTTTTTCACGAAGACATTCATGCGAGGGAGCAAGCCTGTAGTCTCCCCAATTGATTAGAAGGTCAAGCTCAGTGCAAAATCATGTGAATCATTCGATCGTGAGAGTTACTAAATGCTTGTGGGTTGTCTGATCTATCTGTGTCACACTCTACCTGATATTTCATTTGCAGTAAGTGTGATGAGCTGCTACATGCATGATCCAAGGAAGGGGCATATGGATGCAGTATATCAAATTCTGAGGTATCTGAAGAGTGCACCAAAGAAAGGATTGATATTCAAGAAGATTGAACATGTAGATATTGAGGGCTTTTGGGATTCTGATTGGGCAAGTTGTGCTGATGACAGACGAACCACATTTGGGCACTATATATTTGCATGTGGCAACTCGGCCTCGTGGAAGAGCAAGAAATAACCAGTTGTAGCAAGATCAACAATAGAGGCAGAATGCAAGGCCATAACATTAGGAGTTGCAGAGATGAAGTGGCTGAAAGTTTTGTTCGTTGAACTCAAGTGGATCCAGACACTCAAATGAAGTTGTGGTGTGACAACAAGTTGGCAATCAACATTGCTAATAACCCGGTGCAACAAGATAAAACCAAACATGTGGCGATTGATAGATTCTTAGTCAAGGAAAAGCTGAATTACTGATTGTTGAAACTAAGTTATGTAGCTACTGGAGAGCAGGTGTCTTGTTCGCCTGACTAAAGGACTTTATTCATTAGAGTTGGCAAGATTAGGTGACAAGACGGCCTTAGTGAATATATTTCACCCATCTTGAGGGAAGTGTCAGGATTTATGTGTAATAGAAGATTTTATCGGATTTATTTGTAAAATATTGTAACCCCTATTTAAATACATAAGTTTAATGAAATATAAAAATTTTAATTAATTCACTTTCAATTGAATTCTACGGTTAAGAGTCGAAGCAAACAGTTATATTACATCAGGAACAACTGTATTTTATCCCTTCGGCATCATAAGAAACGTCTTGGTGGGAATTTACATAACTATAAAATAAAGAAGTCCGCTACCAAATGTCGCTGGCAGCAATCAACCTCCAAATTGAATGTCATATGCAGGATGCTTGCTCGGCCGAGGGCTTTTTACTCTTAAAAAAGCCAATAATAAAAGTTGACGTGTGATTACTATTTTTTTCTTCACTTTATAAAAAAACATATATAAACCGTTGCAGATGAATGAAGAAAAACAAAAAAGGAATCAGATCTATCCAACCCTTCCCCGCTGCAAATTCTATAGCATGAATACTTTCTCACTTCCATAAAACAAATCAAAATTTAAACAAAAAATATTATGTTTGACAGATCGTTCCGGATGATGATTCAAATACAATCATGTCGCCGTATATCACACGACGGCCACACCGTGGGGTGTTAGACAGCGACCTATTTGGGTCATTGGCCAAACATACTTTCATCACATATAATATTTTCTCCTCATTTTGTCATCTCAAGGAAAGGCCTAACTAGTTTCTTTTTTGAGGGGGCAAACTGCCTACCAAAACTCAATATAGGAGAGATAGAGACTGTTATTTTAGATGAGGCAAAATGCCAAATTATTTTTTTTATGTAAATAAAGATTTGAAATTGAGAGGAGATAGATAAATGCCCACCATGAACCCTACTTAAGCCCCCCCTTGATCTAAAGTATGACAAAATATATGAAAAATTTATTAACCAATTTCAAACCATCTTCAAAAAATTTCTTCAATGGCGCTTGCCGAGCGTGATACTTGTATTTATCTATGCATGCAAGCGTTGTTTTCTTTTTTCCTCCTTATTTTCTAATAGCAAGTGAATAAATCGCACCTCAAGCGTCATCTCTTGACCCTGTTGGTAGTAGCCGCCAGAGCAGTAAGCGCAGTGAACATTAGCCTGTGTGAGAAAATTCCATGGATGATCATCCGGCAATGCACGCATAAGCGCTGTCGCTCTCTCATACTTTCGGGCCTCCTCCAGCGTAAGAGCATGAGCCGGCCGGCGGACGCGAAGCGGCGAGGATTTGGACTCTAGTTTGAAATTGACGATGTTCTTCTTCGGAACAGGGGGTGGGCAGCAATCCACCAACGGGTCATCGCTGACACAGCGGTATGGGTCCGGACTCACTGGTTTTGATCTACCCGGGAGCTCCAGCTGCATCAACAGAAATACAATTGCCACTGCTGCATGGGTAGCTGTGGCCTGTAAAGCCATTATTGTCAAGCTATCAGTATGTGCTTGTGCAGCTTCGGTGGATAATGTATATGCATTATATATAAGCAGTGATGATGAGGAATCGGTTGCTTTCAGAAGCTTGAGAATCTGGAGGAGATGAAGCACGCGCTATTCCAGCCGTGTAATTTTGTTGCCAGTTTATTCTGTTGTTTATTGTGCTGGGTATATAGTTGCTTGGCCTATCTGATTTTTTCCAAGTATAGAATGTATAACAGCAGTAGCTCA
>NW_018164556.1:1517597-1519921 GCF_001263595.1 Phalaenopsis equestris | reverse complement strand
TTTCCAAGTATAGAATGTATAACAGCAGTAGCTCAGATCAGATTAAAAGTAAGTAGAAATAACGAATGAGGAGTAATTAAGAAATAACTAATGAAACTCGATCGGTTTATTCATGAAAGATGTGGCTGATATTTTTGCAATTGAAGCCAAACTGCATTTGTTTCTTTATTTATTTGTGCATCTCAAATGTAAAAGGGGAAATCAGACCTGACAATCTACAGTCATTTCGCAGGCCAAATCAAATAGGTTAAGCCATTTTCAAGCTTGCAGAAGCTTAACTTGAGCTCAATGACTTAACCTTAATTAACCCAGCAAAGTGTCATGGATTAAAAGTAAAATACAAGAAACTATATGGAGTGAAAAATCAGTATAAAATCCTTGTCTTGTTTTTTATTGCCAATGTGGTCTTATACTTTTCCATGCATAAATAAAATGGCATATATGTAAAAATTAAAGTTTAGTTGGTAGATATGTAAATCCATAAGAATTGAGTGTTATGTATTTAAATCTTCCTTATTCTTATTTATGAAAGTATACTTAATTAAAGGGTGTCAACCTTCTATTTTACTATTCTTTCCTAACATAGTTTGCAAAAAAGCATATAAAATAAAAATAAAATCACATAGCGACCCTGACATTATGAAAAATTATTGCATACATACACCGCATGCATAGGTGCTTGCGGTGTCAGATCCTGACCGTAAATCACGGTGATCTTCGGTCAACATGCAATCAAAACTTTTTTTGAAAAAAAATAATTAAAAGTGGGTCCCACTGAAATACATCATGACCGTAGATTACCGTGATCTATGGTCAGGATCTGACACCGCATGCATCTCTGCATGCGATGTATGTATGCAATAATTTTTCGTTTAATATGGACTGTTTGACTGCGTGAAAAATTGCTTTTGACAAAACAAATTACTTTTGCTTTTCTTTTGTTCCAAAAATGCCTTAGTTCTCTGATAGTCTTACCATCACAATATAAGAAAAAATTATTATTACAGAACTGTCCCCAGTGGTTTTTCTTTTTTAATAAAATGGTTTCTAGAAATGTACTAAAGTCCTCACACTTGGAGTTCCAATAAACATACATGGCTGGGCTTTAATATGATTACGACCAAGCCATCGACGTCATATTGATAATGATTTGGCGGTCCATACGGCAGCAAATTTTTTAGCTGGATGGTATTTTTGTGTGCAAAGATATTAATGCAGTTCACTTTCAACATGCATTAATAGGCCAACAAGTGAAAAGTTCACATCACCCATCATAGTATGCCTAACCTATCGATAGCCTTTAAGGATATTCTTTTGATATGCTTGGCTTATTAATGCTGCCGAGTAACAGGCAACTTAGATGTGATTGGTAATTGGCAATTCAGATGTGTGTTTTATTAGAAATGATGTACATTGTTGATGGATTAGCTTATGGCATGGATTGGAGGGTTTCTATAGCTCATTTAGTGCAATAAGATTTGGGCAGCAGGATGATAGGATTTGCTTTAGATAACATGGACCCCATCTCAAGAATTTGAGGTCAAAGTGTGGGCTCTAGTGTAGGAGAGAGAGAGAACTGATTTTTTGTTTTTTTTTGAAAATTCATGGGCTTCAAATTCTTCAATTTTAATGTTTTTAGCTCAGTTTGACTATATTTTAAGTTTAGAGTTGATTTGAGTTTATTTTGAGGGCAAGCCAATCATAATTATAATCCAAATTATTGTATGTTAGATTGGCCCCTAAGCGAAGTCTTATTTGGGTACGAAGGGGCTTATTTGAAAATTTTCAATAATTTAGATGCATTTGCAAAATTTGTTTTGTAAAATGACTCTTCATTAAAAACTTTTTTAGGAGAGCAATTTTCATATATTTTCACGTATGAAAACTTGCCAAAATTTTTTTTGTAAGAAGTTATCTAATAGTCATCAAATTTTATTACATGTTATTTATTCATTAATGATGAACTTAATATTGTTTATAGCATAAAATCTCAAACACTACAATGATTGTATAGGAAAATGATAATTTCGGGGCGTAAAAATGATAATTTCGAAATATTCCCTCATTGGGCTACATTTCGGTCTAATTTTTGGATTTGATTGAAGACAATTATGTTTTATATCAATTTTATGTGATTTATTTCAAATTTCTCTTAAAAATTTTTAGTGAATTAAGAGCTGACAAAAAATGAGGTCAACATGCTTCAATTAAGAAATAAGTTTCCTTATTGTCCTTACCATTACTTTAAACATAAATATGCTTTTTATGAAGCTTTTCATTCTCTGCAGATTAAGGTCCGTTTGGGGCAGCTTGTGCGTTTCAGG
>NW_018164556.1:1498765-1517497 GCF_001263595.1 Phalaenopsis equestris | reverse complement strand
CAATTTTAATGTTTTTAGCTCAGTTTGACTATATTCTAAGTTTAGAGTTTATTTGAGTTTATTTCGAGTACAAGTTAATCGTAATTATGATCCAAATTATTGTAGGTTAGATTGGCCCCAAAGCGAAGTCTTATTTGGGTACGAAGGGGCTTATTTGAAAATTTTCAATAATTTAGATGCATTTGCAAAATTTGTTTTGTAAAATGACTCTTCATTAAAAACTTTTTAATTTTTAGGAGCAATTTTCATGTATTTTCACATATGAAAACTCGCCATTTTTTTTTTGTAAGAAGTTATCTAATAGTCATCAAATTTTATTACATGTTATTTATTCATTAATGATGAACTTAATATTGTTTATAGCATAAAATCTCAAACACTACAATGATTGTATATGAAAATGATAATTTCAGGGCATAAAAATGATAATTTTGGAATATTCCCTCATTAGGCTACATTTCGGTCCAATTTTTGGATCTGATTGAAGATAATTATGTTTTATGTCAATTTTATGTGATTTATTTCAAATTTGTCTTAAAAATTTTTAGTGAATGAGTAGTTGACAAAAAAATGAGGTCAACATGCTTCAATCAACAAATAAGTTTTCTTATTGTCCTTATCATTACTTTAAACATAAATATGCCTTTTATGAAGCTTTTCATTCTCTTGAGATTAAGAGTGCCAATAATTTTTGATTATCTAATGAAATTAAGGCACTTCTAACAATGTTGCGCCGAGATATAAGTAATTTTACATAAATGAGAATAAATATTATATTAAATCTTATGATGATAATAAAACAAATCAAAGTTATGGTCTTGTCGATACCACAGAAGTTGGTCTTATTGATTATTATGATCAAGTGGATGTCTTACTGATAATAGCAATTCCAATCTATTTTGAGTCGTGTTGTTCAAATGTGATACGATGAACATAAATACTATTGGAATGAAGAGAGATCTATTTGGACCGACTTCAATAAACTTCTCACGTTTAATTCGTACAGGTTAAATATAACATCATCCATTTGTTTTTGTTTTTTTCTCAAGTGGAGCCTGTACTCTTCATTCAAGACCCATAAAATAGAAACTGGAATTTAGCATAAGAGTGAAACTAAGAGATATTTTTTATTCTAGTATAGCTTATAATATAGAAGAAATGTGATAGGCTATTGTAATTGAATTGACAAAGTGTTGCTAGATTCAATTGTATTTTGGCATGCTAGATTCATTTATTCTCCTATTTTATATTTATTTCCTTGGATTAGGAATTATTTGTTTTTCTATTTTATGTTATTTTCTATATCTCCTCTATATCTCCTAATAATTATAATTAATATGAATTTATTATTGGAGCTATCACGTGATATATCTTTCCTTTCATATCATTTTATTTTATTTTATTATTTTTCTTATTATAGGATTCTTGTTATGGTTATTTATACCCACGTTCATATCAATGAAATAATGACGTATTCTGCATTATTCTAAATTTCAACAAAAATTTTAAAAAATAGAAGACATTTACACACATACCACATAGTTTCCTATCTATTTATAAATGTAACAAATAAATTTTATTTTCTTACATTTAAACCACATAAATCATTCATATTATGTAAAAAATGCCAATATTTAAATTTTTTAAATGTAATATACACTTTGTCATGAATAGATAAGATGGTTGATCCCGACTTTTTATATAGATGTAAAATGCGATGGATGCGATTATATGTTTAATTACTTTAATATTTATTCTTAATTTACAACAAAGTCAAAAACTTGATCCAAAGCAAAAGCTAGGTAAATTTTCCACTATAAAACAAATAAGAATACAATTATAATATTTAAATATGAGATACTACACAAGTATATGTATCGTTATCAAGTAATATAGTACTTTTTTATTATGCCCCGAATATCAAACCCATAGGAAAGACTGCAATATGTACTTAAAAAAACTAAAAAATTTAGATGACAAAAATCTACATGGCGAAATATTCTTACTTAAACTTAAGATGTTAAAATATGAATGAAAATTTGATTTTTTTTGTAATTTTGTTTTATGAAAATAAAGTTAACAACTAATTAACTTAACTAAGTATTTGCAAGATGAAGGCTATATAAGTAAAATATCTTTTTTCTTATCAAGAATCATTAATAATTATAAAAATTCTGTTGTGGAAGTATGTTAAATGTGTTGTGTCAAATATGAGCAATAATATTCTTTACCCTTACTAGAGATGCTATAAAGAACATTGGATAATCTATAGTTCGAATAGTCTTGAAGATCGGTTAGGTAGGAAAAATACTAACTCTCACTCTAGAGTTCCCTCTTCTCCCCCCACCAAGGGGCTAACATCTCGTATCAAAACCTAAAACTATAAATCAAATTGGGGGCTTTAGTCTGTCATTATAAAGTCATCTAATTCTACACCCTTAAAAAAATTATTTCCCTATTTATTTGCACTCAACCCCATGAACTACATCCTCATTCATGAAATCAATATGTGATTCTAACCATTTGTTGACTGAGAGACAATACCATCTCAGATCTTACATGTTCTCACAAAGGTATTAATATCTTAATTGGTCAAATCAAGAAAGAAATGAAGTGCAAGTTTTCAAATCATCACAACTTCTTCCAACATTGAAGTCTAATACTTCACACAACATCCTTTAAATACTTACTCATTTATCATTTTAAGGAAAAAGATAAAGAAAATTACTCAGAATTCTTGGAGAAAACACAACCACACATAAGTTTAAAAGTACACACATAAGTTTAAAAGTAGAAATCATGATTAAAGCCAATTGTAGTAACAAAGATAAACACCTATCTCAAATTCTCTCCACCAAATGTCTTGAAGTTCCTTTGAATTCTCTTCTTTCACTCACAATACAAACTAAAAACTCAAAATAAAAAGAAAGCGGCCAGCGGCGGTGGGGCCGGCGGCGGCAGCGGTTACTTGGATGGATGATGGCTGTAAAATCTGATGGGTGTTAGCCTCTTCTCTTGATGATCCGAGTCTTCTTTAATAAAAATTCAAAAGGTTCCTTGGTGTCCCTTCAAAATGTGTCTTCATTCAACGAATCTTCTAGAAGTTGTCTCCTCAAAAGCCAATTGAATGAATTTTCGTGTTTATGGGATATTTTCCCACGTTTTTACCAAGGGTTGTTTCAAACATCTCTTCAAAAATTCGTCTAAATTTAATGGATCATCATATAACCACTTCTGGCGTTTAGGCACGACCCTCTGGAGCTTAGGTGCGACCCACTGGCACTTAGGCACCCAGTTTATTTTTGCACCTTTATTTATTTTTGCTCCAAATTTGCGTCTTTTTCACTATGTTTAGCATTTCTCATTCATTTGATTGTACCTGAAAGAAAAACACACAAATATCTTTCATTAAAGCAAAATATCTCAAAAATATGTATAAAAATGTATATAAAAATACTATATATTTTAGGTGTATCAATGATATGCATGTATATTAGATATGCAAATTCAGAGGATTTGAGTTGTAATTGTTGAGAAAGAGAGGCAAATAATCGCAAGAATCGAGGAAAAATAAACTAGAAATAAAAGAACGTAGGATTTAACGAGGTTCAGCAATGTGTCTACGTCATCCCCATTTTTCACTCTTTTTAGTATTTCTCATCCATTTAATTGTACATGAAAGAAAAACACACAAATATCTTTCATTAAAGTACAATATCTCAAAAATAGGTATAAAAATGTATATATAAATACTATATATTTTAGGTGTATCAATGGTATGCATGTATTTTAGATATGCAAATTCAGAGGAATTGAGTTGTAATCGTTGAGAAAGAGAGGCAAAGAATCACAAGAATCAAGGAAAAATAAACTAGAAAGAAAAGAACATAGGGATTTAACGAGGTTCAGCAATGTGTCTACGTCATCGAGAGCGAAAAGCAGCGGCTTTTGATTTCTTGAAGCAAAGTTCTCCCTATAAAGGTTACAAACATGATATACATATATATCTAACTCATGGTACAATTACAAAATTACCCTATCCCATACCGTGGGGTCGTTACTCCCGCACCCTCAACGCACATAACAATACTCCCCCAATCTGATAGATGTTTCCGCTCCGCTCCAACATCTATCCTTTATCCGGTATATGAGACATACCTAACAGTATGTGTGTACTTCTTTCAAATAAAAATTTTATGCAAGATTCGACATATGTCGTAGAGCACATCTTGTTGGATTTGGAGGTCTCAACTAAGAACTATTTCAATTATTAATCGGCATCTGGCTAATGTTTTATTTCAGCATTCGAAGGATGACCACGTCAATTATCTCAATATAGAGTCAAAATAAATCTCATCAATATGTTCCAATACGACAAATGGAAATTTATATGAATCTGTCCATCACCATGTCTGTCGGCAATCACCATTTGTTACATGTCCAACTTCTTCCAGCAAAGTGCTGCAGCAAAACAAAACAGTTAACTAATAATGGTTTAAGAATATGAAGTGTTGAATGAAGTATTATAAAAATACTTCCTTTTTCCTCACTGTCTTTCCCCCATGGGTATAGTTTAAAGTTTTATTTAAATTTCCTTTTCATGATGGAATTACACATCATTTTGTTGTGAGATATGTAGAATGATGAGATCACATTGATGTGGCGATTCCTCAAGCAATTGTAGCTAAATTAGAAGATTGTATATGTTGGTTCACATATGGGTCTAGTTGTAGAAGATAATGATATTAGCTTTGAAGTTTTAAATATCAAGGAACGCCTGATTTTAGATGCTTCCTAAGTCTTTTTTTTAATGACATAGATCAACTTTGCACCAGCTCTAAACTTCTTGAAAATTATCAGCAACGTCTTAATTTCTAATTAGGGGCAAACTGATTAGTAGCAAAAATGAGTACAATTCATTCATAATTCAAAGGTTTTGAAAATTTCGTTGTCCGGTTAAGAAAATAATAATAATGAATGCAAAGTAAAATTTTAATTAATTCAACTTCATTCTTTAATTCATTTTAAATGTATTCTAAATTCCTCGGATTTGTTCATGTTTGGAAGACACTAAAATTTGTGGTCGTTGTTGGTGCCCCTAGCTACTGACCATTGTCAGCTGATAGGTCGTAGTAAACACGCCCTTGCACGGCCATTGCCATTGCATGCCATATCCAATCATCATCGTTGCATGCTGTTATTATCTCCAACTGATCGTCTCTGATGACCACCTGGCCACCCCAACTTGCCACTAACCACCAACTGCTGGAACTTGCTGCCAACACCACCCAACTACCCATCTTTAGATTTTATATTGATTTCTTTTTACCTCAAGTCTAATACAAAAGACAATCTCCACTATTTGTTTTACCCCTAATCATATAACTCTAAGAAAAAATAGTAACAAAAACACAATATTTTAATTATGTTATGTTGTTCTTATTCTTCATGCTTTTTTTTCAATCAAATAAATATAATCTAAGAAAATGAGAATGCAAAAAATTGTAGAGGGACAGTTGTCCATCAATGCAAGTTCAAGCACAAACTTTACATATTTGATTGGCTTGTTGAATTAATTCAAAATTACAAAACTTTTTTGGGACTGATATAGTGATTGAAGTATAATTTAAACTTTGAAAAGAAATATGCAATTAAGCGCTTTCAGAATATAAATAGAGATGGTTGTTGTTTTAATTTGACAAATTTTTGATTAGTCTATATTCAATAAAAATAAAATAATAAAAAATTTCCTCTCAAAAGCATTTTTTTTCTTTAGTCATCTTTTGTAGTTTATAGATGGCATTTTTCTTACCTTGGCATTTCCTATATCTCATTTTCCAAAAAGTTTCATTTGTTTCATTTCCTTTGTTGAAAAAAAAACAATATATTATCTATCATCATGTATATATATCAACAATTAATAATAAGAAAATTAATTTTTTATTAAATATCAACTTAAAATCAATTTATGATTCTGAATAGAGTCAAACTTGATTTTATATGTTATATGACTGATTGCCTATCAACTTAGTCAAAGTTTATATTAACTTAAGGTAGGCTTATCTTCACTGACTAAGATTGAGTCTAACAAAAAATAATTGGGCAATTTAAGTGGATTGGATTCAACTGGTTGACCAACCCTTGATGCTTGTGTGTTTGTCAATTAATTAGGATGGCACAACCATTAGCTAATTTAGCAACTTGGCTACTTGGTAACTCAGTGTTCTATAAAGCCATGAGGCACACTACATTATTACATATTTGTATGTATATTTTATTTTTTCTTGTGCAGCAACTTACGAAAAAACCTCTAAGAAATCAATATCATCTAAAAATTAATAAATATGCATTCAATGTTGAGACTCATATAAAACAATCATAGATACTGAACATAGCTATGCACTCCTTCAATGCATTTTTCTCTGACTAATAAAATCACAAACCTTATTCCTCTCCACAATTCTTCCTCCCTCCCTCCTTCTCCCGCTCCCTCCCTCCCTCTATTTTTTCTTTCTATGAGTGCTCTTGTCTGGGTGGTGTTTGTTCATGAAAAACCTAGGGTCCAACATCTTCTAAGATGTGATAAATATAGATCATTCCACAAACTAGAAGGGGATGATTGCACTAAAAAATTCACAATGCTGAAGGAAATTGCACTAACATGGAGAATATGAAAGAGAACATAGCAAAGTAGCCTGAAACGTTTGAAGATAAAGTGACAGAGATGATAAAGGAAGCGATTTATCTATTTTCTGGTGTAGTGCCTTGTGTGATACTAACTATTCAATCTTTTTATTAAATGTTGAGGAGAGTGTGAGAAGTTCTAAAGGAACTAACATCAACTTTGATGGACGATAATGATGAGACTTGATTTATTGATATTAAGGACTCTACTCAAATCTTGTGCAGAGAAAGAAAAAGGAGATGAAGAGAAAGCCACAACTGGCGAATATTTTCTTCAAGGAGATCACAAAGGCTATGCCTCTAATGAGGTTCAGAGAGTTATCCTTTGGATTATATATGAGAGAACGGTTCCACATGAACATTTGGCTTTTTTCAAAGTAATAATATCTTTGTTTAACTTTGATAACCTATAGAAGTGCTGGATAATTTTCACGACTCTGAAAAAGTATTTACTTAGGTGGTTCACTCACCTACCTTTAAAAGTGATCACCTCATTTATTGAGTTTAAGAGTGTTCATACTATAATTTTTCAATAAGCATAGTTTATTGATGAATTTGCAGGCTCTTCTGTAGATGGGTCAAGAGGCAAGGCAATTACTTAGAAGATTTGTCAGTCAGTTCCAAAAGAAAATGTTAGAAAACAAAGACCTTGAGCTAAATTTCACTCATACAATCTTGGCTCTAGATTTTCTAGAATATTCTTTCAGATATGCTCGGAATCTTCAACAGCCTAGGAATTTAGCCAATTTGCTCAAACTAGTCAACAATAATATGACCACAAAGGTACAACTGTATGACATGTTTGTTTGTTTGGTGTTGCATGAGAAGAAAATCAGCATAATAAAGGATGATCTCAGAATATCTCTAAAAGTCATGGATGTTGCCCAACCAAATTTGAAGTTACGATTAAATTTCCTAAGAATTGTTAGTTTCTCTAGTTGGGAGATGAACTCGTCATAGAGAGATCGTTATCATGACTTGATAAGGGAGAGG
This sequence comes from Phalaenopsis equestris, assembly GCF_001263595.1. Lineage (NCBI taxonomy): Eukaryota > Viridiplantae > Streptophyta > Magnoliopsida > Asparagales > Orchidaceae > Phalaenopsis > Phalaenopsis equestris. The sequence continues at coordinate 1,509,820 of NW_018164556.1, read as the reverse complement.
TTGCCCCTATCAATTCAGTTGCATCCTGCGACCATGCCATCTATAAGTGTTTCCATAGTCAAGTACATAGACGCCATGAAAAATAAACACTCTCTTGAAAGGCTAGAATGAATGAAGACTAGAGTAAATAATGTGACTCAAAGAAGTATTACACTTATCATGGAGATCACAAGCATGATACAGGAAAGTGCAACAATCTTTGAAATCTATTAGAGGAGCTGATATAATTAAGAAAGGTAAAGAATTTTGTACTCACTGAACTGAGTAAAAGAATGCCAACAAAGTGGCCAATAGAGGGAAACATAAATGAATTCTGCTAGCTCATACCATTCATAAAGCGAGATGATCCAAACAATTCATAAGGGAGTTATATAGGAGGTTTCTCATCACTTTAGTCTACAATAAATTTGATAGAGATAGCTAAGCAGGGAGTGCTTTTTCATCTTCACATAACTATGTGGACTTCATATACTTGAGTTTCCATGATGTAGTATTTGCCTTCATCACCACAAAATAGAATACCTAAACAGGGACCTTCTTCTTTTCCTCTTGTAGAGATTGTGACCAAATTATATGTTCAAGCTCAACAGCTAAATAAGATGATGAAGCACTAGGAGTTCTCTAGGCTTGTGGCATACCTACTCTGTCCAAGCAATAATCTCTATTAAATCAAATTATTCTCCTAGTGGGTATGGGAGACCTAATAATTTGAGATATTTGATCACTTCTTTTTCTTAGAAATTGCCTACATGCTTCCTCAGAATATTGTTCATTTATTTTCCTTGGTTTTTTCGGAGGAGGCTATTCTAATACCTCTATTTCTTTTACTTGAATTGTTAAAGGAGACTTTTGTATGCTTGTTTCTTCAACTCCCTTTCTGTCTCTGTTTTCCTTCCACTCTTCTTTCTCTGGCTACATTTGTTTAGATGGTGTAAGTTTGTGGAGAATCCATTGTCTAATATGTATTGAATATGTTTATTTTATTTTGTTCTCATTTGATCATCGTTTCTTACTATTGATGAAGTTCCTATGAAATTTCTGTGCAAATTGCAGCATAGATAAGCAACCTGATTATTTTTAATTAATTTGACCAAAATATTCAACGTCAAAACGTCAAATTAGCCAATGTTTAGTGGGCTACTAATCAATCTTTTCTATCTTTAATAGGAATATGTCAACTTAATTTAATGAGAAATTCTCTGTCAGGCTTAAAATTCAGCAGCGAAAATTAACAAAGGCCACGAGTCACGAGGATAAAATAGAGGCATTTACGTACATACCACCCAATTCTTATGTATTTACATAGATGCAACACATATTTTAATTTTCACGAAAAAAATATATAATGCTCCTTTTCATGCACAGGTAAAGTGTTATACATGCAAAAATTAAACTTTGTGTTAGATATGTAAATACATAGGACTAAGTGGTCCATATATGCAACAAATATATTTTAATTTTCACGAAAAAAAAAATACAATGCTCCTTTTCATGCACAGGTAAGGTGTTATGCATGCAAAAATTAAACTGTGTTAGATATGTAAATACATAGGACTAAGTGGTCTATAATGTAAATCTTCCACATTTTATATTATACATATTTTAAAATAAATTCATGATAATTGTATACATGTATTCTTATTCTCATCAAAATGAAATACTTTTAGTTCAAATATTTTGAATAAATTGTAGCCAAAATAAAATTCAAAAATGATAGAATTTACTTAGATAAAAAACCTATACATAACAAATTTTAATTAAAATTTATAGTACAATAATCTTAAAATAAATCTAATAGTTACACCATCAAGCTATCCCACTAATGCAAATTGCAAAGTCATAAATTATTTATTTGAAATCAAACAGACCATCAAAATAACACCATTATACATTCAATCATCTTGGTTTCGTCTAGGGGTGTAAACGTCGTGTTCGGGTCATTTATATTTCGAGCTCAAAAAGTGTATTTGTGTTCGGCTCGTTTGCTTAGTGAGCCTTGCCGTTCACGAAGAAAGAGTCGTTTTGACAACCCTAATCACGTAGCCATAAGAAGTTAAGAATTGGGGCAAGATTTAAAACATCATTTGAATCTGAGATTTTAGCATCATTTGAATCTAATTTAATAATTTTTATTCTATTTTCTTAATTACTACTTTCAATTGATTATAAATCTTTGTAACATTGTAGTCAATTAAATATATATGTATATAATTGATTAGTAGTATTTTGAGTCAAAACGAGCCGAACACGAACAAACAAATATTTGTTACAAACCGAACACGAGCTGTTCCGGAACAACGAGCCATTTTGGCAGCCCTAATTTTTTGTCTTAACGAGCAGAACACGAGTTGTTCGTGAACGACGAGCCATTTTGACAGCCCTAGTTTCGTCTAGTAGAGCTCCCCAATAACGAAATCCATCTCTTTCCCACAATAGCAAGCAGCAAATAAAAATAAAAGTAAAAAACTAAATATCAACTTTACTATTAATGCTTGTGAAAATATGAGGAATGTGGAATGTGCTTACACCAACCAGCTGTTAAACCAGCAAATAAAACTTAGAAAATGAAATAAATAAAGAGAATGTTATTAAACCAACTTGTTCACAAACCAATAAATAAAAAGTATATATTATTATAATTTAAGGAAAAAATGATCTTACACAACAAACAAAATGAGTACTGGAAAAAGTGAATAAAACTAAGCTAACATTTTCAAGTGTTCAATTTCAGGCCTAGGACAAAGAGTACTTAAAAGAATAAACACATTACATTGTTAGTGTTGGAGCCCGCTACACAAGTCTCGAACAACGCCTCCTCCCGCTCGAGAACGGCGCCTCATCCATCGACGCGATCCTTCCCGCCTCCGCTTCTCCTATATTCGCGAAACCGCTTAAGAAGGCTTGGATTGCTCGCTCGAGAATCACTCGCTCTCTCGTCTCCGTCTCTCCAGATTCACGAAATCCACGAAATCCGCTGAAGAATGCTTCGTTCCTTAGTTCGCGAAACAGAAACAGAAAGGAGATTTCTTCTTTGATTCTTCTTGAGACTTACGGGTAGCAGAAGAAGGAAGAAGAAGATAGTGAAGAAGAAGGTGTTCTTCTTGGTGACTTGTGGCAGAAGAGGAACAAGTTTTCTCTTGTATATTTTTCTTCTTCTTCGGTGTTCTTGCTCTTGAGTGAATCTTGGTGTAAAGAGAAAGAGCAAGTGAGAGATTCTTCATTGTCGTTGTGATCAAACTGGTGTAAATTTCCTCAATTAGTAAAATCCCCTGCAGCTCCGTGGATGTAGGCAATTTGCCGAACCACGTAAATCTATGTGTTCTTCTGGCTGAATTTTCTCATGTTATTTTATTCGCTTCGTCGTCGTTCGTTTTAAATTTCATATACACCACAACATACATGAGTCAATCCTCAAATACTTATTCATTGCTTTCCTGCCAATAAAATATATAAAAAATTGTATTCTAAAAAATGACAGTATTTGAGACCCCAGATGATTGGCGATGCAAAAAGATTTGTAGCAATGATCCTCACATCTCAGAATTGGATGAGCTAAACTATCATATGTCCGCCTTTATAGCTTGCAACTCCTCCATCCTAGCGACCCCGAGTAAAATTACCCATCTCAACTACTTTCCTCTGTCGTAGTGGTGTTATGATGGAAGTATTTAGTTGGAGTCAGCACTCCAAATTCTTGCGTTCATACCCTCTCAGAGTAGTCAGGACTTATAATCATCATAAGCATCCCCTCGTTTGCCTCAACATTTTTATCCTTAGGTGTCACATGCTCCTATAATATATGACAAGTACTTAGTTTCATAATAAGAGCTTTAATTTAACTTTGCAAACAGAAAGAATTTACAATCGCATGGGACCTTAAAGAGCATCATAGCCTTATTGCACCAATTATGAAATGATATTGGCGTTTACACATGAGGTTAATATGGTGCACTCTATGTCATTACACGGCATGCCATTGTCATTCGCTTCAATCTGTACTCGTGGACCGTCTAATAAATGTTGAATATTCATATAAGCGGTGCGCCCCCTATGCCTGACTGGATCACCTTGTCCAGTTTCAAAATGGATTACAACTAAAGATGAACCGAAGTATTAAATTAAGAAGGCTAACTGAAAATAAATAAATCATGTAAGAACATATTGAAAAGAAAAGTATGCATACCAACTTGCCAAATTTCCTCAATAACATAAGGTTCTTGGTGTTGAAAAACATGAAAGGATTGTCTCCATGGCACTTGTGTTCCACTAAACTGTTACTCATATGAATCAAGTTGGACAAGTGTAGCATGAATTTCTGATGTTCTACTAATACTCTCTTCTCTACTTAATCCACATCTAGTTATGACATTTTTTCAAGATCTACTTCATATTTGCCTCTTTTTTTTCAAAAAACAAAAGAATTGTTCAAGCACACAAGGCCAGCCAACCAGAAAATGGCTTATGAATTCACCATTTAGACCATTTTTTGAAGCGGAAATTTGTATCAATAACATTGCAATGAAAAACCAACAAAAAAAAAAAAAAGACTAGGTATAATTCATAGAAAATCAAATAAAGGTAACTTCATGGCCTAGATGGGCAAGAAAAGTTTTACTTTCCTTGCTATATCTTTTTATTTAAAGAGCAACAAAAGTATGTCCCTTTCTAATGTGAGACTAAAAATTTTTCATGTGAGCTTCACAGGGATGGGACCACTGAAAACAACTCCAATTTTATTTTTCAAAAATTTACATGCATACCGCTCAATTCCCATTAATTTACACATCTAATATCTAAACTTTGTTTTTTTCGAGTTTATGACGGCCAAATACTTCATATCACATCAAAACTATCATCTTTTTAACTTTAAAAAAGTAGAATATACCTTTTCATTCATTAAAAATGTGGTTTATGTATGTAAAAATTTAGATATGTAAATGCATAGGAATGGAGTGGTATGCATATGAATCCTCATATTGGAAAATTAATGGCAGACTGATTAGTGATTACATTTACAAAAGCCTGAGGCACATAGGTTGCAATCAATGTAGCACCGACACTTCTAAAAATGAGGAGATAGGTTGCAATCAATGTAGCACCGACACTTCTAAAAATGCGGTGAATCTGTATCAGACACATATCAGATGCTAACACTTGTCCGGCACTCCCCAACACTTCTCTGATACTACAAAATATATGTCTGAATTTTTTTCGGGCCCCAACACATCCGGGAAACACCTCAACACCACATCTGAAGTGAGCTTAACACGATTTTGAGAAAATGGGACGCACGAACTAAAAAACTATAAACATATGTATAACTTTAATTATTTCTCATAGTTGAAACCGCCCCATCTCTCATCATATTAAAACTACCTCTAACATTCGTCAAAATCAAACATCAAAGATGTATCCAATATTCGCGGACGTTGAGCATTAGTAATTCCTTCTTTGTAATCATATGTTTTTCTAAATTTTAGTAGACAAGTTCAACGAATTTTTTTGAAACATATTAAATCTAATTTTAAAAATTAGTTTTTATAAGCATGAGTTTTATTATATAAATTAAATTTATGAAATTAAATTTTATTCTTGCATAATTTGTGTTGTGATATTTTAATAGAATACTGAAAAAAATATTTTATATAAATAATTAATTAAATACAAAAATGTGTCCATATGACGTGTCGTGTCCTAGTTTTTCAATTATATTGTGTCTTGTATCGTGTCGTGTAGTGTCATGTTCGTGTCTCCGTGTCTATGTCCGTTCTTTATAGGTTGCAATCATACTCAGAAAAAAATATGCGACACATGGCTGAAAATATTTTAATAAAAATAAGAACAAGCAATAGAAAGCAGATTCTTCAATGACAAGTAAAATATTGCACTCCTAACAAGTCAAATAGAAAAACAAAATTATTCTGATGTTAATATATCAACAAATTCATATACAACCATATTGGCATGCTTCCACTTCTGACTCTGCACTTTTTTTTACTGTTTTAACCAAAATTTACAGTAAAGATTTCCAACTATAATAAAATTTAACTTCTACTAACACTTTGCGATGTGATTCTATATTCATCAATGTTTATATATGTTCATGTGGTAGCCAACATCATTGACCCATATAAGAGTAATTCTTACTTCTAAACAACCATAATGATTCAAATTTTTCAACAGAGCATGGCCAAACAAATCTTTCTCTGGTACCCCACCAAGATAACATACCATATATAGAAAAGTTGTTGATAGTCTACATTAATGTTGCACGCATTATAAAATTTTGACTAGTTCCAGCATTATAATTTTGAACTCTGTGCCAAACTTCCTGTAATTTTTGAGTTAATGGTTGTAGATAAACATTAATATCATTAGCTAGACTTTTTTTCTATGTTATAATGGTTGACATAATGAATGATGATTGTTTCATCCTTATCTAAGAAGGTAAATTATAAGGTATTAGAGAACACGACATGTTATATGTAATATTTATAAGCTTGAATGGATTAAATCCATCAGCAGCCAAACCAAGCTGAATATTTCATGGTCATAAGCAAAGTTAAAATACCGAGTGTCAAATATTTCAATACTTTACCATTAGCAGAATAATAAACTAAACTATCTTTATTACAGTGTTTTGAAAGTCATACCCACCCTCTCTTCAACAGATACCTTTATTTTGGAAAATCATTGTAATATTTGGATTAATGAAAAATACTAAACAAACTTAGTTGAGTTCTTACTAGCTCTTTCATTTTTAAAACTTTATTTTTATGAGAATTCACACATAGTGATGAATGACAAATATGACATACCTCCTGGGCCAGATTTAACTTGTCAAAATAACATACAATCATTAGGACATACATCTATTTTTGTATAACCAAGATCAAATGCTATCATAATTTTATTCACCTCATATATATTCTTGTCCAATAAAACTCCTTGAGGGAAGGCATTAGTCGGGAACTCCAATAGCATAACAAATAATTTTGCAGTACAAGAATGTGGATATTTCAAAATATATAAGTTAAAAATGAAAGATAACTTTAAGAAAAACTTACACCAATGCTATAATTCTTCTCCTCTATCGTGTAATAGATGATGCCTGAAATTATTGTAAGGCAAGTCATTCAATCAGAGAAGTATTCATGTCACTCAAGAAATATATTAATTATGAGCCTGCATTGATCCCACATGAAATTATCAAAATATTTTTAACAAAGAAAGTTTCAATTTACTAAACCTCTAAATCTAATTTGAATGTTCAGTTTGCAGATATGAAAGGGTATAAAATCCTAATGCAGAAAAAAAATTAAACTAGGTTTTGTGAAATTTTACAGGGTTGAATGGTTCATGCTCTTGTAACACTGGCCTAGTTCTCGATGTTTTTTCTATGAATTCTCACGCTATTGTTGACAACCAGAGATATGTCCTTCTTAGTCTATGTATAGGTCATAAGATGTGTTGGAAATAATATTGCGATTATGGGAACTTAACTGTGCAGTGTTTCCAAGGAATCTTTCAGTCCCTTTTCTAGGTTACAATTACCACTTAACTATGCAGTGTTTCCAAGGAATCTTTCAGTCCCTTTTCTAGGTTACAATTACCACTTAACTATGCAGTGTTTCCAAGGAATCTTTCAGTCCCTTTTCTAGGTTACAATCACCTAATGACAATATATCTATTTCACTAGACTATTGTATGTTAATATACTTGTTCTTCTAAGAGACCATTAGAAGTCCTAGATCATAAGAGATTTTAACATTCCATCAGGTATGATTTGAAGCTAATTACGATAAAAAATTTAACACATCAACATAGGTCATCCAAGCACAAAAAAGGCACATAATGAACAAATTTTAAATGATAAAATAATAAGAAAATCACATGTTTTACATCGCGGAAGTATGAAGATGAAATTAACTATTATGCATGAGAAAATAAAGCATGAAAAATTGTTATTGCGGGCATAAAAGTAAACAATGCAAGAAGTATAGAAAACTTGAACACAAGTCAACCGATCCTCGCAATAAAGTATTATCCTCTCCATTCAATACAAGCTTTGTAGATATCCCTTCTATAATTGCACTCATTATCTCCCTACAACCTCTACAAACACAAGAAACAACCCTATGAATCTTCCCTAAGGAAAACCAATGGAGAAAACCCTATGGTTGGTGAAGACTGTACTAACAGTCTTCACAATATCCAAGAGTACCCTACATCGTGCCCAAGCTCTCCTTATATAGTTCTTGTCAAAAAATTCATGAAAAAACTTTGCCAAATCAAGCCTAGTCGAGCCGCGATGTAGCTACACATGTGGTCGATGTAGTTACACTGAGGTCGGCAAAATTACACCATATAACAACATAATTACACCAGCTATACAGCAAGCCCGATATAATTATGCCAAAGGCCAATGCAACTATGTTGATCTTCTAAATTTTTTTGCTTCATATTTTGTTTACATGATGCTCGCTCAACATCCTTAACCCGCAAATACCACAAAGAAATCTTTTACAAGCATAAAAACATGATAAATAAGGAAGAAAATAAGATATTTAAAGAAAAAAAATTATGTAAATTTACATCATATCAATAGCCTAGAAAATTTGTCACTTTCTTTTGGTTTATTTGTCGCATGAGTTTAATAACTAGCTTCTAAAGTTGATTGATATTGCTCAGTAATCCTACCATATCATTAGTGATAAGTTATTCTATTAGAATTAGCGCCGGCACAAGATCAAAAGTGCTACTTGGATTTTCATTTCACTGACATAACTTTGTTCTTCCCCATGTCGACAACATATCATGTAAAAAATCTCTTAGAGATTAACTAATATTTTGAGATCTTTGACACAACAGAAGTATCTATCAATACATACTTTGCATGTAGATAAATTTTTTTTCTGATGCATATTTGCTTCAACTTGCACATTTTAAAAAATTATTAACTTCTCTTTTATATTCAGAAGTTCCATTAGATTGTTTTTATCCAACTCCTATACATTTGCTCTTAAAAATTAAAACTTGCAGTCACTAATAATAATATTACATGCGCTAAATCAGATAAAAACAGAAGAATCTAATCAATCAAAGTGTGAATAAACATGATTGCTATAAAATATAAGAATTTTTTAAAATTATTTAGATTTTTGTGTGAAGAACTATCTATTTTGTGTTTATTGAAGAAAAAGTTTCCTCTTCATCTGCACTTTTAGTGAAAACACGTTCTTCCAACGACTATTTTCTTATGATTGTTGTTTGAGGGAGCTGGGGCTAATTATCACAAAAAATTGAAGAATATACGAGAGAGGATCTGGATTTACAATAGATAAAATTACAGACCAAAGAAGCTTGCTGATTTTCAAAGCGAGAGCCTGGATAGGACTAAGGCTTGACCGGCAGAACCTTGGCGATGCAATCGGATGAGGGTGGTGAAGATTAATGTTGGGTGAGAGAGTCGCTCTATGATATTGTATTATGACAATATCTAAGACAAATCACTAACCAAAGCCAATGATAACCTAAAACATGGCTAATGGACAGAGAAAAGTTAATTCGCCTATAGCTTCTTTTGAAAATCTAAAATTTATATGTTTTATTAAAGTGGTTAACTCTCACATGATTTGATATTTAATTAATTTTAGTTTGTTCAGCTTGCACACACATGAACCAATGTCAAAAGATGTCAAAGTCATTACAACTATGTAAATGTGTAATGGCTCATAAATTTATTGTAACGTTCCAACTAAAGTTTGAGACAATCATGTAATTTACTAGTCACCCCCCTATAACATATAAATAGGGGAGTCATTTTCACAAAGAGGACTACTAAATCTATTTTAGGAGAATTAGTATTACTTGTGATTCACTATTTCTTTTCTTCCTCTTATTTATTCATATTCCTCTCATCCGATCAACCCTTTATTTGTCGGGTGTGACTTTCAACACAATACTAATAAATATTTTAATAAAATGAAAGAATATGAATAATCCAAAACACCAAATTTCTAGCATTCCACTATGGATCAGTAGTAATATAGACATGTGTCAACCTCTAGTTGGACCCTTCAATCATACCACTATCAATTTTGTCTGAGGAGCTTTAATGTTGACATTTCGAATTTTTAAAAAATATTTGACAAGCGATTATGGCATTTTGTACTCTCAACAGAATATGCATAGTTTTGAGAAGAAAAATATAATTTTTTTATGTTTATATGTATGGCACTTAAAACTTTAATATCACATAAAAAGGATCACACCATCATTTACTTTTAGAAGAGAAAAAGACACATTCTCATGCATATATTTATGACACAAAAGTGTGATAAATGTGAAATATAAAACTCTAGGTGTTAGATATGTAAATATATAGAATTGTAGGGTACGTAAATTTGATTAACTATTTGAACAAATTTGAACACTTTTGCAGATAGGATGCTAAACAAACAAGTTTAAAAAAATTTAATGCTCGATTAATTTATGTCATGAAAAATATCATATAAAGTTCGTGAATAAACTTGTTAAGAATGTTCGATTTAAGCTTCTTTATGAATAATATAATTTAAATACTTATTTTTTTAAGGTCAACAAGTTCTTAAAAATATTATGATTAATTTTCCAAATAATTTAATTATGAAACTTATTTTATTAAATTAGTTGTGTTAGCAAGTATAATAATCTCAATGTGAATCAAACTCAAATAGAACTCAAGCTGAGCTCCCACAAAAATTTGAATTTGATAAAAGATCTCGTACTCCTAACACAATCCTAAAAAGTCAAACACACTTTCAATAGATTGACAACTTCCATGGTCTCTAATTCAAACGTCTCAGCGTGGTCTCCGTTGACAACGTCTACAACTACTAACAATTCAAACATCATCTTCCCCGCATTCATGCATCTATAAATACCCTCCCTCTCCATCCTAATCTCAACACTACAAATCAGAACCTAAGATTTATACAAAGAAGATGGCCGCCATACAAGCCCACTGCCTCCGATCTTCTCCCATGAGGCTGCCGCAGCTCGCGCACCGGCGTG
>NW_018164556.1:1493056-1496677 GCF_001263595.1 Phalaenopsis equestris | reverse complement strand
ACTTTAAAATAAAAAAAACCAGCAAATAGCGACACCAGAAGTTCTTACATGGAAAACCCGAAAAGGGGAAAAAACACAGGGACTCGCTTGATTGAAATCTTTCTCTTTAAGTTGGTGATTACATATGCAACTCTTTGTCTCACTAACAAGAAGGGGTTACACAATTTTTTGGGTTACAATGTTTGTGTTTAGAAGAACTTATTGCTTGGCGAAGGGAGCGTGTGGTAGGAGCGGCCCAAGGCAGCAGGGGTGACCAAAATGGTTGCGGCGGTGGTGGCCGGAAGAGACAACAGTGAGGGTGGCCCAAGGTGGTGGCAACAAGAGTTGGTCGCAGGCGACGAAGATGGCTTGAAGCGACAAAGCTTGAAAGCAGTAACGGTGACCGTAGGCGACAGCGGCTACTAAAATTAGTTCAAGCATGGTCAAATCAAGCTAAGATCAAGCAATTAAACTACTTTTAAAAGCTTTTTCAGGCATAATAAAAAAGGTCTTACAGATTCCAAATAAGACATTCTTAAAGTTAAATCAAGTGTCTCGACATGATAAATCCAATGAGCCCAAGATCGTTGAATTTTGACATCATTAAAGCGCTTAAATGTCCATTGAACACCATTCAATAGAAGGGATCTCTTGGCCTACGAACATTATCAAAGCTCACCAATACGACCTACATAACTAACTATAGCCAACGTGGTTCACAGCTCGTGCAGCTCTCGACTCCGGGTCTTGCGACCTGCAGATGTCTTTATAGCTAACCACTATAACTTACGTGGTTCACAACTTGTGTAGTTCCCGACTATATTCTATGCGGCTTGCGGATGTTATTGTAGCTCATCACACTGGCTCAAGTGGCCAACTATGGCCTATGTGGCTCACAGCTCCTACATCCTTCTACTATGACCTTTGTGGCTTTCAGGCACTCGTAAAGAAATCATATGTAGCTTACATAACCAACTACTATCGTAGCTTTCAACAACTACCTATACAATAAGCTAGCACAACAACCATCGTATATAACATTGATTGTGGACTACTGCCTTCATATCAATCGACAAGGGCCCTTGCAGCATACTTTCATCGAGAACTACATTTATTATAGCAAGACTATGGCTATTATCAACAAACTATTGTTGTACATTTACAATGACAATCTTTGTAATTTTGTCTTCCTCAATTCTGGATAAGAGTGGACTCATGTACTTAAAATTATATAGTAGATTATTTTTACTGAGCTAGACCTGTGATTTTTTTTCTCTTTATGGGGTTTCTACGTAAAAAATGAATTGTCTTCCCCTATTTGCTTCTCTTTAATTAAGTTTGTGCTGGTTTACTTTCAATGCTAAGATCGCATTCATTACTCTACCGCTGCGAACCTTCCAACATACATCAAGCATAATATAAACATGCTCACTACATTTAATGAGATTTTATAAATCATTGACAAGCAATGCAGTCACCTCAAATCCAATTGCCTTACTAGCTTAAAACTTAGCATTTATTGGTTGTTCATTTTAAATTTAATTCGTATTTTGATCTAATCAATTTTATCCGACACCTTAAAACTGGGAATATAAACATCAATCTAAGAAAATATGGTGATTTTCTGTATAGTCATCATTTTGTGGGTCCGTCAGTCCAGCTAATTAATATACAAAAGAGCTATTTTGACCTACATCTCATCACATACAATCATACATTTGCATATTTTTCAACAAAAAATTATTTAAATGATATGACCAACATATTAATTATTTTAAGCATAATTTTAACGTGTGAGAAATTTACTTGCAATCCTAAACAGTAACATGCAAGAAAATATAATATTATAATTACAGAATTTAATCATATATATACAAGGAGCCATGCAAAAATAAAATAAGACAATTAGTGATTTTATTATGCACAATAAATAAATTCTATAACAGATAATTAGCAATATAAGTGAAATAGAACTAGCAACCTACTATGAAAATAATCAAAAATCTAGCATAAATTAGAAGTATTAACGCCCCTAACGATGAATGATACATTTATATCGTATTAAATAATTGTTACTTACCTCAAGGGGGTAAAAATAAAATTTCAAATCTTTTTAAGCTTCACCTGATGATGTCACAAAGATTGGAAGTCCCATGCATGTTAATGAAGGTATAGTCATCACCCATCACTATGTGTATGTGTGCGTGTGGGGAAGAAAGGGAAAGGTACCAACCATCCTTATTCACAACTAACAAATCAATGGCCCAAAAAATTGCAGCTAATGACACTTGAAGTCTCAATATTGATAATGAAGCCATTAGCTTTGAATTGTCTTATTCTATCTATTGCTCCCTTGGCCTTTTACATGGCCCAAACGGTATACTCTTTCTCTAAAAATATGATTAGTGCAGATATTCGTATGCATCGTAAAACAACTTGATTCAAGCTAGAAAATCCGCGACGATAGAGTAACGGATTATCATCTTAGCGTTGTATGAGAATTCAACACACACATAGTTGAAAGAGAAACAAATAGTGACGACTACAAAAATTTTTACATGATCAGGCAGAAAAACCACGGGGTCTGGCCAATAGTGTCGATTGTTGGTAGTGAATATTCACAACTAGACCAGGCCAATAGTGAAATTTTTACAAGTAGTGAAGACTCCATAATTCAGCATTACTTGTATCTCTTTCATCTATGTGTGTGTTAAATTCTTGTACAAAGCTAAGATGATAATTTGTTGTCTTTCATTTGAAAAACCACGGGGTCTAGCCTAGTCGCGAAAATTCACTATTGATTGATGATTACAGAAATCCCTTGTCCCACAAACGGGAAATAGTAGCTATATTTTTCAGATTACAGTGTCGATTGTTGGTGTCTGATTGTTTTTCAGATTACAGTGTCGATTGTTGGTGTCTGATTGATGGTGATTGACGACAGTTAGCAGTGGTCGACGGAGGTAGACGGTGGTCGATGGCGGTTTACGGTAGTCGATGGAGGTCGACGGCAGTAGGTGATGATGTTGAGCTACAGCTCCTTCTCAATACCTCAGGCTCTCTCTCTAGGCTTCAACCCCCCCTCATGAGAGGGGAGGGGCTCTTTTATAGTGTTCTGAATGAAATTAATGCAGGAATATAAATCATTTTGATCGGATGGTCCGGAGAGCTTCCCTCAATCAAACAGTGATTGATGGACATTTGGGTGTCTTAATGATGTCAGAATTGAGTGATTTTAGGTTCATTAGATTCGTCTTGTTGAGACACTCGATTCTACTATAACCTTGTTATATTTGACATTTGTTTGATTTGACATCTTTTTGATGTTCCAAATGTGTTCAGAAATCTTTCATTAATAGTTTAATGACTTAATCTAAGCTTGATTTGACTCGATTTGGATTAACTTTAATATCATTGGGTCCATCTCATCAAGTCGGTCAGTTTGCCTATAAGTTCACTGAAATCGGAGGTATGGACGACTGTTAATCAAAGTTTGAATATTTATTGTTCAAAAATTACCTCGAAATTCATGTTGGATGATAAAAATTTGTTGGTTTCATATCACAACTCATTTTAAGAGAGAGAGAGAGAGAGAGAGAGAATACAAATTGAACCATGTGCAAGGCATATTCTAATAATATC
>NW_018164556.1:1490925-1492956 GCF_001263595.1 Phalaenopsis equestris | reverse complement strand
TTTTTTTTTTTTTTTTTTTTTTTTTTTTTCTCTTAATCACTTTCTATGGTGTAGTAAATAAGAGATAATCATGCACAAGATTAGTGTTGATCAATTATTTAGTTATTATATTTATTTAATATGCATTTCTCTTTTCCAATTTATATTAATATTTCATGTTATTCTAAATTAATTAATTAATATAACTTACATCCTCCTTCCTCAATTTAAATTTGATATTTAAGGTACAATTATATTATTTCGCTTTATCTATTTTCATCAGGCAATAATTTGTTCAATGTCAACTTTAATGTTGATTTTCTTTTCTTATTAATGTCGACTTTAATGTCATTTTCTTTTCTTATTAGATTTACGGTAAAATATATTCTCTACTTAAATAATGCTATCCTCTGTAATGAGTTTAAAAGTTAATAAAATAGATTTCTTTTATATTTGTACTTATCATATTACTCTTCTAACCCTAACCTACATACCTCCAAAGTGACTCTTAACATCATACCTTCAACGAAATAGACAATTATCATAATGAAATTAGTAATTAAACCCTTCAATTAAATATACCATATTAATTATGAAATTTAAAAGTAACGTGCATTCTGATGACCATTATTCAATTCTACATTCCAATTATCATAATTGAATAACCAAATAACTTTTATCAATATGATCATTTTAAAATTACACATTAATGAACGTGAATGTTTGGTTTGCTCAAAATGAAATGCAAAGTAAAAGGTTTGTAGAGTAGTCTGATTACGATGTATTTGAAATACTTTAAAGTTGTTCAGTTCAGTGTAAAATAAACGTAAAATTTATTTTTTTTTGTTTGGTTAGAAGTAAATTGAAAATAATTTATTTCAAAATGTATTTTTTGTCTTGAGGCAACCAGCAGTTGCAGGCGGCCGACGAAAAGTTGGGCATTCAGTCAAAGGCAGCGAACAGTCGACTGAGGCGGAATGTCGGCGGTGGAAGGAGAGTAGCGACAACGGCGGGCAGCAGCAGTGGCTACGGTGGCAAGCATCAGACAGCGGGCAGCAAGCGGCGACAGCTGAAGGCTGCAAGCAATGGCGGATGAAAGCGAAGGCGGCGACGGTGGTAGCGGCGGCTGAAGTCTGCGGCAGTAGGGGGCGGGTGGCGACAGCAGTTTGCGAATAGCATTTTACAGTATAACTCAAATTAAGCAAAATTGGTCAAATTCTAAATTCAGCCAAAATGAACTAAGGTATGAAATTCAAATTCATTCATTTTTTACATTGCATTTCTAATTCTCCATACTAAAAACACAATTTCCTAAAATCCCTATAAAAGAATTAGGGCACACTGCAAAACCTTTCAATCAAACAGCCCCTGCACCAAAATATTATTACTTGAGAAATTAACCTACATCAATAATCTCATTATTACATCAAAAATTAACTCTGCTTTCTTTTTCTTTGAAACCTACACAATTAACTTCGTATAATTCTTCTAAGAAAAATGAACTTATCAATATATTATCAAAATTTAACACCTCTATAGCAACATAATATCCCTGAAAAAAAAAATTGAAACTTTAAGATAATAAAATTTAAAAGTAATTTGATATGCAAGTACACCTTAAGGGTTCCTTCTTTTACCTCTTTCCTCTCTAAAATGTTCACTATCTCCGATTTAGTCCTCCTCACAGAAGCCCTAACAGATATTTGCATTCAAACTCAAATCGAAGTTAGGGTTTTCACTTTCAGTATGAAAATTTCAGCGAAATTTCAGCCAAAATGTTTTGGTGCCAAAAATCATACCTAAAATTAGCCTGGTTCCTCAGTGTCGAGCCCGTTGCCGATCACGCACGAGAGCTGTTGGGCACGCGGATTCTCCACTCGCCCGCTCACTCTTATCGTCTTACGCACGAGCGCTCATTTTCCGTCGGACGTCGTAGATTATAATTTTGAATTATTTTTCCGTTATTTTTAATATTTTAAAATAATTCAGAAATAATTCACGATCTTTATTTTTAAATTATTTTAATATTATTAAAAATAACTTAGAAATAAT
>NW_018164556.1:1488253-1490825 GCF_001263595.1 Phalaenopsis equestris | reverse complement strand
ATCAGTAGTAATATAGACATGTGTCAACCTCTAGTTGGACCCTTCAATCATACCACTATCAATTTTGTCTGAGGAGCTTTAATGTTGACATTTCGAATTTTTAAAAAATATTTGACAAGCGATTATGGCATTTTGTACTCTCAACAGAATATGCATAGTTTTGAGAAGAAAAATATAATTTTTTTATGTTTATATGTATGGCACTTAAAACTTTAATATCACATAAAAAGGATCACACCATCATTTACTTTTAGAAGAGAAAAAGACACATTCTCATGCATATATTTATGACACAAAAGTGTGATAAATGTGAAATATAAAACTCTAGGTGTTAGATATGTAAATATATAGAATTGTAGGGTACGTAAATTTGATTAACTATTTGAACAAATTTGAACACTTTTGCAGATAGGATGCTAAACAAACAAGTTTAAAAAAATTTAATGCTCGATTAATTTATGTCATGAAAAATATCATATAAAGTTCGTGAATAAACTTGTTAAGAATGTTCGATTTAAGCTTCTTTATGAATAATATAATTTAAATACTTATTTTTTTAAGGTCAACAAGTTCTTAAAAATATTATGATTAATTTTCCAAATAATTTAATTATGAAACTTATTTTATTAAATTAGTTGTGTTAGCAAGTATAATAATCTCAATGTGAATCAAACTCAAATAGAACTCAAGCTGAGCTCCCACAAAAATTTGAATTTGATAAAAGATCTCGTACTCCTAGCACAATCCTAAAAAGTCAAACACACTTTCAATAGATTGACAACTTCCATGGTCTCTAATTCAAACGTCTCAGCGTGGTCTCCGTTGACAACGTCTACAACTACTAACAATTCAAACATCATCTTCCCCGCATTCATGCATCTATAAATACCCTCCCTCTCCATCCTAATCTCAACACTACAAATCAGAACCTAAGATTTATACAAAGAAGATGGCCGCCATACAAGCCCACTGCCTCCGATCTTCTCCCATTAGGCTGCCGGAGCTCGCGCACTGCCGTGGAAGATGGGGAGCAAACCTCCATGCTCCCGTCGGGCCAAAGATCAAGCCTTTATTCCTTCCAAGCCTTCAATCTCTCATCCCATTTCATGAACTCAGCACGCTCAGAGAAATGTCGACCGTTGATAATGACAAACTGGCAACTCAGAAAGAGGAGCAGGAAAACGGCTTAATCACCACCAAGCTCCTTGCCATAGCAGAGACAGCCGCAGAGCGCGCAGAAATGCATGCCATAATTGGCGAGCAGAGGAACAATTGGAACCACCTCTTCCTCCACTCCATCAATTCCATCACCCTCGCCGCCTCTCTTATGGCCGCCATCGGCTCCATGACTGAAGCAGAGGCATCTGTCTCTCTGAACCTCTCCTCCGCCGTTCTCTTCACTTCAGCCGCAGGACTAATGCTGCTCGTCAACAAGATTCAGCCTTCGCAGCTTGCTGAAGAGCAGCGGAACGCCACCCGTCTCTTTAAGCAGCTGGAGAGATCAATCCATGCAACTCTCAGCTTGGGTGCGGGTAACTTGAGTGAATCGGATGTAGCAGAGGCCATGGATAAGGTTCTCGCGCTGCAAAAGGCGTATCCGCTTCCCCTGCTCCCGGGAATGCTAGAAAAATTTCCCAAAGTAGTTGAACCTACCAGGTGGTGGCCGAAGCAGAGGCAGCCGCGGCGGAAGCAAGTGCTTGGCCGGAATGGGTGGAGCAGTGAGAAGGAAGAGGAGATGAGGGGAGTTTTGAGAGTCCTGAAAGCCAAGGATGAGAAACAGTATGTCAGCCTCGGACAATTGGTGCTTAACATCAACAAGTTCTTATCTTTCGCCGGCCCTCTGCTCGCCGGAGTTGCTGCTGCTTCGACCATCGGCGGTAACCATGGCTCTGGGTTGGCAGTGGTCGGAGGAGCGCTTGCAGCGGTGGTGAACACGCTGGAGCACGGAGGGCAGGTGGGGATGGTGTTCGAGCTGTTTAGGAACTGTGCGGGATACTATCGGAGATTAGAGGAGGAGATAGAGTTCAGTTTGGGGGAGGAGGAGAGGATGAGGGAGCAAGGAGAGATTTTTGAGATGAAGATGGCATTGCAGCTTGGCAGGAGTCTGTCTGAGCTAAGACGCCTCGCCTCTTATTCATCTTCTTCGTCGGCGGATGAAGAGATTAAAGAGTTTGCCGGAAAGTTGTTCTGATGAGATGCCATGGCTGAAAATTCAAAATGGCGTCACGTTCACGGATTAATTAATTGCAAAATTCTTTTGTTCTTCCATGTAAATTGTAACGTTGTCTTTGGAGGGATTTCGATCCTCTAAAATTATGATGAAAATTTTATTATAATTAAATTTAACAGTTGATTATAGAACAGTCAAAAGATAATTATGGTTTGAAATATTTTTAATTATGTTATTCAATGTTTTTTGGATCATTGAATTTAGTTACACAATTAGTTAAGAGGAGAATTATAGACGATTCAAATTTATTTTTATGTTGGTAGAGACTCGACAATTTTATTGTGAAGAATTTTTTATTGCTTAATTAACATAATAAATTAATCAATATAGTTTTTTTTTTTT
>NW_018164556.1:1455783-1488153 GCF_001263595.1 Phalaenopsis equestris | reverse complement strand
AAAAAAAAAAACAGGATTCAAGAGTTAACTTGACCATCCCAAAGAAAAATCAGTGAAGTTATTCATCGGATTTAAAGAGAAGAAGAAAAAGAAATACCAGCAGCATGCAACTAAGCTGTGAAATATAACACGGAACTGAAGCGGCATGTACTGATGATTTATCCACCCTACCGCAGGCCAAAACTGAATAAAATAATATACCAAGTGCTCAGTTTTAAAATTTCCCCTTAAAATCACCATTGGGAAGATAGCGAGCATACCATCCATGAAGTGAGCTGCACTGAGGGATACTCTTTCTTAATTTTGTTCTTTACTTGTGGCCAGGGTCTTCCTGCAGTGCAGGATGGTATCCAGGTAAAGCAAATTAAACAGTTGGGATAAGGTTAAAGATGGTGCTGAATTTTTCAAAGCAAGTAATTTTTGTTAAGCTCAAATTGTTATAGAAGTAGGGATGACAATAGCCTGCAAATAGGATTTGGCTGATTTTGGTAAGAAAACGCATTTAAAAATAGTGAATTTTATATATTTCATCATTTGGCCAGTTGTACATCTAAATTTGCTATGCTGAGTGTGAACTAATTCATGTGCTACTAATAAGTTCAAAATATTTCCTATTGTGATCATAATAACAACTAAAACTATTGTCTTATTCAATGCAACCTTCATCATATTGGTTAAAATAGCTTGCAAGATAGTTACATAAAAAAAATTACACTTCATTCTTGTCTTGGCTGCGATCGTATACGTTCGCATTATGCTGGCGTAATTCGTTATGCTGAGTGTGTTCATGTCAAACATTTATCTGATACAAACACAAAAGGCTTTTTGATGTGATCATGATTAAAAAGGGAAAGCTCTGAAATGGGAGGATCAATAGATCATGGAGCTCATTTTTGTCTAACAAAAAGAAAAACATAAGGGAATGGAAAGAATGAAAAGGTTGATTGGAATGAATGGATTGAATAAATGGAATGGAGTGATATGTATGCCTCGTTCGTGTTGAGTTATTCCTTCAAGCTTGTAATGATGTTAAGAGTTTAAATTGAGAACTCATCTTATTAATAAGGTTCTGCATGTGGTGTGCAACATAGTACAAAGAAGTATTTCATTTAGGAGGATAAGAATCTCTGTTAAGAGATTTTTGTGCTAAGCAAGGGCTACCCAAACATTTTTGTATAAATGGTAATGAATTTCTCCTTCATTTTATTTTGACAGTGATACAAAGCTTTCTAACCAAGAACTATATGATCAAGAGCTCATTAAGTGATAAAGCCATCATTGATGAATTTTTTTAAATTTGAGGCTTAAGGTTTTTTATGATGCATAAATGTTCGATATTGTTTTCTCGAGTGAAGCCAATGTTGCTATTAAAATGCATGGAAGATGCAAGCCAAATGTCGGTTGCAAATGTTGGGAGAAACTACTCGAAAAAATCTCCTTCTAGTTTCACCGCGGAATAGGATCACAAGATTTGAGAAAATCAGAATAATGATTTTAAAGAAAAAAAAAAAATTAAAACGATCAGAAAACACACGAGAATTTTACATGGAAAAACTCGAGAATGGGAAAAAAAGACGGAGCCACACCACCTTAAATTCACTAAGAAAAAAAAATAGTTTAACAAAGGACCCACACATGTTTCTGCTCCACACTCACACGAAGAAACTTACAGGATGCTCCACAATCTTTTTTCTCCGATCTAACGCAAACAACACAGACCAAAATCCCAAAAATCATCCTCTCTGACTCTTCTCTCATCGACCGGAAACTTGTTGAAGAAAACCCAAGGAATACCTACCCCCAACACACCATTACATCTCTCGAAAATGATTTAAAAGCCCAAAAAGCGGAGTAATTGCACCGGGCGCAAAAGCACCCATCGCTTGGGTAAGAAAAAATCGCTCTCAACAAATATGGGAGCAAATGCGCCCCCTTCTCAATTAGAGTCCAAATGTTGGGCGCTTTTCTCAATCTGGTTTGGGTGTTGTAGGCTCCACAATCACACAGCAAAATAGTTTGAACTAGTTTGAGACTTCACATATCACTCATGGGTGGAAGATCTTGAGATTCAAGCTAGGTCTAGATCTTTGAGAAGAGAGTTTCCTAGGTGTTAGCTCTTCACTACAATTTTCAATCTCTTTTGAGTGCACCTGAGGGATCCACTAAACTCTGCATTCAGTGATGATTGTTGCATGTACATCAATTCCTAAGGAAAACCAAGTAATATCTCATTTAAAGTCTATAAAAAATACACTTATATAAGAATTAATCATTGATTATTGAAGTTAACACAATTGAAGAAATAGTCGTTTATGAACATTCTTTTGTTGATGTATTTAATACAAAATATGATTTGCAGTTATAATAGGAGGTTACATTGAAGGGCTTTGACTCTAAATTTGAATCCACATCTAACCATATTCACAAAAATGAATCCATACTTAATCAAAACGCTAAAACTTGAATCTGCAGCTACAATGGAGCATAATCATGACCGAACCAAAAAAAATTATGAAACTTTAAAATATGTTTGAATGGTATAAACTAAATAAACTATATATGATAAAATTGATGAATCAAATGAGCAATCTGAAAATGCAACTTTTCACAAGCAAAGGGTGATGTGAAACAAAGCCCATCAAGGCAAAACACTTAATACTCTACATTTATTGTTAAACACTCGGAAGTCAAACAACTAAATTAACATATCAAATGCCATTAGATTAGATTCTTCGAGTCCAGATTAAATGCTTAAACAAACCACATGAGTTAAAATGATAGTTTGCAGCTGAGAAAACAATGGAGTTAGAAACAAAATTGAAGAAACTTATCTACATAAAAAAAATAGAAATTCATGGAGAAATATTTATAGGATAACACCACATTTGCATGTCATTCAAACAAATAAGTTCATTTAATCAAGAAAACTTTCAAACTGGGTTGTTGTGTTCTCTAACAGTCATAGGAGGTGCAGGAGTTTTAGATCCTTATGGTGGTAGCTTGCTATTGATGAGATTGATTTTACTATGTTAGGAAAACCGAACACAAAATACCCTCATGTCAACACAATGTTCTGCAAACAGAAAATATTTGTGCCGGTATTTCAATACTAGCTTACTTTAGCAATTAAGATTATCATCTAGGATGTGCAAATACATTGGTCCAGAAAACATACCCTCGACAATCAAACCATAGTATAGCAAGAAGAGAAAATTGTTCCATGGTGAGGATGTCACCTGCTCGAGCAATACCTGCAAATAAGCAGAATAAAAAATTGAATCTGTTGGGTGAATAGTTAATTCTGAAACAAATTAGCTAGATTTGTATCATCATAACCTCAACATTAGACTTACTCCAATTATTTATATTCAGCTTTATAAATAGCCATTAACGAATTTTGTAATAGGTGTTAATCCATTCTACACAAATTCTTTTGTTTTTTATGCAACTTATGTTTGGTGGATATTTCTTTCTCCCTAATCATTCAATACTAATTTGATCTGCCAATCTCAAAGCCATTTTCAACTTTCATTGAGTATATGTCCAAACCACCTAAGACAATTATGCACTACCTCATCTTCTATCAATATTACTACCACCATTTCTTTAATATTGGCATTACTCAATCTGCCATTCCTAATTTTACCGAACATCCATCAAAACATTCTCATTTTCACACATCCATCTAAATATTAACATTTCCACCAAGCTCAATTTGACTATTAATGACATTTTCATTGTCCAATACTCTATCCATACAACATAACAAGCCTAATTGCAAATTTATGAAATTTATTTTTCATTCTTCAGACACAACCCTCCGAAAGCACCTCTCCATTTTAATATGCATCAATAAATACACTTTTCTGCATAATAGATTTTCTATGCAGACAAAAAAAAAACAATATTGTCATCCATGAAATCACATAATGCTCTACATGGCACGCCTAGTTTGTATTTGTACAATTCCTTGACATAGCGTCCCATTAGGAGATTAACACTTCCAGCAATCCTACAGAAAGGACATTTTATCATACTGGTTTCAGCAAATCTCATCTTGCCATTCCTAGAATCGTACAAAAACCGTTCTTGAAGATAAAACTCAAAAGTGCATCCTTACCTTCTTTGCAACTGTTTTGTTATCTTTCTTTCCCATGAATAACTTCTCCAAAAGCTTGTGCAGGAAGTGCCCGAAAGGTCCACCATATGCAAATCCAAAGATCTGGATTTCTTAATGTTAGCAACATATGATAAGTTCTTCAAGGAAATAATCTCTAACAAACTGCAACTACCAATTCACATCATTTTAAAGAGCATTGAAAGAAACACCAAAATTTTGATGCACATAATGTTGCTCTTTTTATAATAAAATACAATTTAAAATGAGTGCATAAAAAAACATAGCAAAACAAACTTTTAAAAGATGAGATTAATTGATACCAGAGTTAATCCAAAGAATATTAGAAAAACAAATATTATTACTGAAAAAGTCAAATAGACGGTTACAACCAAACACACACTTAAATAGGAAATAACTGTACAGCACAGACTCACACTACGGTTGGATCCATGGGTGGTGAAGGCCGGCTAGGTGGTCCAGATGTAGTGGGAGGGAGCTGGAATGAGGTGGATGAGGAGCTGCAGCAAGTAGGGGCGGTTGGAAAGGCAGTGTGTGGCCAGAAACAGCAGGGGGGTGGATACTGGATAGCTGGTCGGCAGCGGCAGAGGGTGGTAAGGACAGCTGGCGGCAGCAGGTTTGCTATTTTCTGGATGGCGGCAGCGAGGAACGGCAATTTGCCGTGATTTGGGGAGGTAGTGGAAGGGTAGAGGTGGTTGTACTAAGTAGGAAGAATGGTTAGGCTGCAGGGAGGCAACAAGGTTGTTGTCTTTAAGAAGAGGGATGACTACAACGGTATCAACGACAACAGCGGCAGCGAAGGTAAGGTTACGGAGGGTGAGGCGAGACACACCTCGGACAAGATATAGACGGCACATCACTCGTCGTCAAATACAACCCTAAAAGGGAGAACCTGGACCCTGACGGCTGTCCTTACAGAGAAGCAATCAAAACCAACCCTGCAACATCAAAAAAGTAAATATATAAAAATAAGATAATAAGGAATGGCCTAAGAGGACGGGTCAACTCCACACTCACGCAAAAACCTGGACCGGTTTGGTAATGCAATGCGTCAGTGTGACTGTTGTCACGCCTCTGGGACATTGCTGCATCCATCTCCCAGGGTTAAGTGAGCTTCAATATTATTTGTCAAAAATTTGTCTCCTAATAGTGGACAAATCGGCCACACTGAAGGTAGCAAAAAAGTTGCAATCTCCAAGTAAGTCAATCCTAAAGGTGTTTTCATTTCAAAGCGCAACAAGATAGGATAAGTATACCTCTTTGAGCACAATCAGAATTGGCACTATAGATATAGGAGTATTCTCACGAATCAGGTCTCCAGCCATCACATCTGTAAACTACTTCTCTCACTTCTCATGTTCGACTGAATGTATCTGATAAACAAGTTTGTTAGAAGGAATCGATTCTGGAATGAAGTCTATGACAAACTGAACCACACTGAAGTATAACCACTCACAAGAGGTCTCTTCTCCTCTGATAGGGCCTAGATCCTATTATAGGATTTTCTCTCCCACCTAGCTCCCAAGGCAGTTTCCAACGTTGTGTTTCATCCATTTACTACGACCAACTATTGGTGGGTGCATTGCTGAACAAAATTTAGTACCCAAATGACTCCATATGGTCTTCCAAAAGCAACTCAAAAGCTTTTCATCACTGACAAGTTGAACTTCACTTAGTAAGGGCAACTCAAGAGGTAGACTAGATATCTAAAAATTTTGAAATTCTCTTCTCTGAGGTTGTCATGTGTCTGGTGTGTGGCCAGAAACAACAAAAGGGAGGGATGGATAGCTGGTCGGCAATGCAAAGGGTGGTAAGGATGGCTGGCCAGGTTGTGACAGTGATGCCTGAAGGCTGGACCGCAGAAAAACAGCAAGTTTGATGTTTTCTGGATGGAGGCAGCAAGGAACCCCTACTTGCAGTGATGTCGGAAGGTTGTGGAAAGGTATATGTGGTTGTGCTGGGAAGAAGGGTTGGGTTGCAGAGAGGAAGAAAGGTTATTGTCTTTGGGGAGAGGGATAGTTGCAGCGGTGAAGGCGATGATGGAGGCAGTTGTGACTGGGATGATGGCAGCAGCGATGACGACATCGGCGGCGGCAACAACGACGGCAACAACGGCAACGGAAAACAAGTTGTGGAGGGTTGGGACAGTCAAGGATAATCACCATCTTGGACAAGATAGAACCGGAGCACCACCCATCATCGGATACAACCCTGAAGGGAAAACTTGAATGTTGATGGTTGTCCTCACAGAAATGCAATCAAAATGATCCTAAGAAATTAGAAAAGTAAATATATAACAATAAGATTACTAGAAGTGGCCCAAGATGATGAGTCAACTCCACACGCACGCAAAAACCTGGACATGTTTGGTACGAGCACAAAAAAGACGATCGTAGGAGTATCGCGTGTAGGAAGTGATTTTGTTCAACATTTTAACGCCCACATCAGTGCGGTTGTTGTCAACCCTTGGGATGCTACCGCGTCATCAATTCTCTGCAAACTCATGTTACAACGATCAAGATTCCACTTCAATTTTGATTGACCACAGATTTAGGCCGATTAAAAAGCAAAGGCACCGCTCAAAATATAATAAAAGAAGTCTTTGATAAAATTGATAAAGCAAAAAATTGGCCAAACTTCTGCAACAACATTTAAGCCTAGAGGTTTGCCAAAAGACGGAACCATAATTGAAAAAAGAAAAACTTCTAACATTTAGGAGAGAAAATTTTTAAAGATATTATTTTATAAAAATTCAATTTCTCATTAAGAAATTAAGAAAATTAATAATGCTTCACCACGTCTAGCCAAACTCCCCCATCAACACACCAACGGAACACCCAACTTGCTAGTCAGCCAGATCAGTGCTAAATTATAAAAGCTTAAACATCAACCAACCTTTACTTTGAAGGCAGCTTAGCAAGACGACATTTAATATGCATTTGATTAGCAGAGGGGAAAATAATATGTCAAATGAAAGCCTTCTCTCCTTGATTTTTCATAGTGTTCAAACACCTGTCATAACCATTCTAGTCTCTCTCAATCTCATCCAAGTCTCATTTAGCTTTCTTTTTTCGCTTGCTTCAGTGCTACTCGATCAGACTTCCTACTATATGAATGTGAAAAGTTCTCTATCAAGCATGTCAAACATTTAATAATGATTCTAGCACTTGCATTTGAAATTTGAGAAATTTACATAAGTAGCACATAATTGTTATGTATTTATATATCTCAACCTATACTTTCATATTTACATACATGGCATTTTGATGGTCTAAATCTATGCATGAAAAGGTGTTTTCATTTTTAAAACGTGGCAATAGTGTTATTTTTTATGTGATATTAAAGTTTTGAATGTTATGTGTGTAAATATGAAAGTTTAGGCATTGGATATGTAAATTCATAAGAATTGTGTACTATGTATGAAAATGCCCCTTAAAATTTATGCATCATAATATAAATGCTTGCAACTTTTAAACATCATAAGTCAGAGGACCACCTCTTAAAAAGATGATAGGAGATGCATTTTAGATAAGAAAGACAGGCAAAATGAAACCGCTGAACAAAACATTGTAACTAGCTGACACTTAAAATAATGTATAATGGTGTTAGGCTTCTTTTATTTCACATATAAAATATTGTAATCCATTGATGCAAAACAAAAGAATAACACAATGCATCATGAATATAACTATTAATTCCCTTTATAATAACCAAGGAAAAATTCTCTTGCTTTCTCTTTCTTGCGCTCTTATATATCTCTTGCCCTCACTTTCTCTCACTCCCTCTAGGTCTCTCACACTCTCCATATCTCTCAATATATCTTTTCTTTGGCTCACACTCTTCTATATCTTTTTCTCTCTATCTATTGCCAACTATGTTGTTCTCACTTTTCCTTCTCTTACTTGTTCTTCTCGCTCTCTATCTCCCTCCGTCCCACTATCTCTCTCTCCCACTCCCATGCTCCCTCCCTCTCTCTTATTCTATCTTCCCCTTCCCTACCTCCCTTCCTTTATTTTACTCTCTCATTCTCCCACCCTCCCCTCTTATTTGGGTGGTATAATTATAAAAAATATAAGTTTAGGTATTACATATGTAAATACAAAGAATTTGGGTGGCATGTATTAAATATCCCTAAAATAAGCACCTGAGGTGTGGATGTGAAGCACGGAACAATGGGGACCATGATGAAGCGCGGAACAATGGGGACAACGATTATGTAATCTCACTTCTCACGCATCATTTAATCCCACATCAAGAACGACGAAAACTTAGTTGTTAGAAAACTTTTTAAAAAGGATGGGAAGGATTTTCCATCCAAGAAAAACCGAACGGTGTGGATGGGAAGCCCTATTCATTAAAAATAATTAATTTTTTTAATTTATAATAACAATTTAATTAATCACATATTTTAGTCTCATGAAATGAGTAAATGAAATTCAAGCAAGACATGAGCTTAATTCAAACAAGCGAGTTTGAATCGAGCAAACACAAACAGATTATTCATGAGTCATTTCGAACACAAGTCGAACAAGAACAAAAAAAATAAACAAATCGAACACGAACAAGCCTTGGGCTCGCTCAAGCTTGGCTCGTTTACACCCCTAAGCATAATTATAGTTACTTTTTTGTTTCTATCATTCTTTTACTCATTAGGGAAGAGTATAAGGTCCAGTTTTCAGCATTTTTCTCGTGTGTTTCAAATAATGCTCACAAAAGTTATCAAATTGTTGAGTACATAACAAGAAGAGTCATCATCAGTTTTCTTTCCTTCATCCTACCCCTCTACAATGGCTCTTTGGTTTACTCCCTACAAGCTTAATTTATGTAATTACAGCCATAAACATCATACTAGCCTATTGAGATCGGCGGTGAGAACAAGCAAAGTTTATTTGCACAAGTCCTGAGGCAAACTTAAGCATAGTTTGCATATCTCTAAAATTTATTCTTAAAGTGAAGCTTGACTTTAAAATTTTATAGCATAACCCTACATAATTTGCCCCTGGCACCATCTCTACATGCATCATGAGGTAGAACTATCAGCACATGCAAGAATAATGTTACTTATTGATAACATTCAGCTTTAAATGAGCATGCCACCACAGCATGGCAGGCTTAACTTTAGTTAAGCAAAGACAATCTTTTCATTGGTAATATACCCATATGAGGTAAAGTAAGATTTGAACTAGTCAATCCATAAGATTTGAACTAGTCAATCCATGCATTGAGCTTACTGGCATCAGCTATCACATCATTTATAAGAGACTCCACTTTTTCTTCTATTTTAAATGGTCTCCTCCTGCCGTCATGAGTAGTTGTCACATTGTCATCTTTATCCTCTCCAACCATGTTTCATCTAGCGTGGAAAGAGGAATATGATCTGGTAAACTAGTCACAGTGGCAATTATTTGTAATTATTTGTACTCACATCCAGTCCAATATGGTGGTCATCTGTCATTAACCTGGCAACATGATCAAATAAATGTGGTGTAGTATCAGTGTTATACATTAATTACCTTTATTCCCTTTATTTTTCTTGTTGATCTCTTTCATTGCACTCAGTGATTCCTAGAGATAAAATGTGGCCCTCCCTTAATTATTTCACTTGTTTTTTGCTAGCACCAAAGCACGTTGCTTATACTAACTCAAGGGTTTTTATGGCAATCATGTTTGCTAATTTTGGATTGATTTTGCATCAGGGCAGCAAACAGCATGTTGTTTTTTAAACTCAGAATGTTGAAGACAAAGAACAGAAGGGTTCCCTATGCCACACAGCAACTAGTTTGTTTTTTCCTACTCTGATATGGCAAACACTACAACAGAAGCTGGTTTTGGGACAGGGACAACAATAAGTCTCTATTTTATCCCTAATTTGCTGGAAATAACAATTCAAGCAACCAAAATTGTATCGTTTACAGGCTTGGTGGCAGCCCGTGACCAGCGAAAATTGCTCTAGAAACCTTCCCGTATTTGTGGAGGGGAAAAACAACCAACAGCTATACTGGAGTTGGACTATGGCTTATACCTGCTAGAGGCAGCAATTTTAGGACTCCACAAGGGACTAACAGTCAATAGAGAGAAAAAAACAGAATGCATTGAAGGAAGATGCAGATTGAATTTTCTTGTAGAATTTTAAGCCTATAGGTAAGTAAGATTATAAAAAAAATTAAATTAAAAAAAGAGCACATACATCTTAAATTCACTCCTCAACAAAAAAAACTAACCCTAAACATACACACAACATAAGCAAACTTATTTTCAAACTAAAAGATTACTCCAGGAAAATTTAACCTAATTCCTCCAATACTAATACTCAAATTGTAAGGGAAGCTAATTTTATAAGCTCTATAGCTGACAATTAAATTAATTATCCCCTTCATAATCAAATACCAACATCAACAGTATCTTTCACAGCAATCAATGCCATGGAATTTAGCACAATAACATTCTAATATGTTGTACAGTACCATTCGTGAAACACATTATATTAGCAATTCTAATATGTAACACAATAACATTTACAACTGGCTTGGTATGAATTAGTAACATTCACGACATCTATAATATTAAGTAAAATGAACCACATGAATATAAGAGAAATGTGAAACATACAATAATATGTATGATGTATATAAAACGCCCTTGCACTTCTCAAGACAAACACTATGACATCTCACATCGTGTCAATAACAATACAAACAAATGATCATTTTCTTCTTATCATGAAGGATACAATTGAATTAGAGGCTAAATTGCAATTCAAGTGGCATATGTAATGTTAAAATTTGTGACTCAATTTCTGCGAGTCCCACATACTTTTAGTGGGAAATTAAAAGCATGTGGATTAAGGAAATATATAATTTAATTCACTTTATTATAGTATTTGGATTGCAATATATGAACTCTTATTTTATTGGCCCTCACTTAACTACTTTTCTTATAAGAGATCTTGTAGAAAACTATAAATGTCTCCTCTTCTTGTGAAAGCATATAACCCTTTCTTCTGATCGGTCTGATGTCAGTCAACCCTCCATTTATAATATTTTTTGTTAATATATTGAATTCTCCTTCTCTACCCATGATTTTTCACATTTTGGATTTTCCACGTAAAATTTATGTTGCTTATTTTATTTATTTAATTGTTCATCCCTTGATTTCATAACAAATGGTATCAGAGTGATAATTTGTATTTCAATTATGGCAATATTAAAGTATGACGTTTTGCTCTTGGATCGCAGCATCAATTTTTTGCTTTGACGAGATGTGAGCAATTTTGCATGGATGTCATAGAAGTAATGTATGGATAAAAAATTATCTAAGATTCAACTCAATCAATCAAGTCAAATTTTATAAGATATTTTAAAGGACAAGACAGCCCCTAACTTGTGGCTAAAATCGTAATAGTTGTGCATGACGAAGAGTCTCACCAGTAAATTGTATTTGAAGGCCCATCTTTTGTAGATAATTTGATTACCTTTGAAAAAATTATATTTGATTTAGAAATAATTAAAGTCAAATATGATAAAGAAGATTTAGCATTAATCATGTTATGTTCATTGTTTTTATTATATGCAACATTTAGAGATACCATGGTATATAGTCAGGAGATACCTATTTTGGATGAAATTTATGATTCTTTTCTTTAAAGAAAAGATGAAGTAACTTGTGGACGAATTTGCTTATCAAAGAGGTCTTATTATTCGAGAGAGAATTCAAGCGAGGAGTTTTGATGCTGATTCAAATGGTATATTAAATTTCAAAAATAAGAATAAGATTAACATATACTGCGATAAAAAATGGTACATTAAAACTAAATATTATAAAATATATAACAAATATAAGAAAAAGCTAACTATCAGAAGGAAAAACAATTAGAACATTTTGATGTAATCAATGTTATTGAAGAAGTTGTCAGTGATGATAAACTATTAGTTGTCTCTGATTGCAAACCATATGATGATTGGACTCTTGACTCAGCATGCATGTTTCATGTGTCCCAACAAAGACTAATTTTCAACGTATGAAATAGTGTTTAAAGGTGTTATGCTAATGAAAAATAATGCTACTTGTAAGATAGTCAGTTATTAGAAGCAGAAAATTCGATGGATATCACACTTGAAGATGTGAGACATGCATTAATCTAAAGAAGAATTTAAATGCTTAGGTTCTATTGATGCTAAAGGGTAAATGCATTCTAGTGAAAGTGGAGTTTCGAAGATTGACAAAGAATTTTAGTTATGATGTAGGGACATAATAAGGATGATAGACTATATGTCTTACAAGGATCTACAGTAGCAAGTAATGAAATAGTTAGTGATTCTTTCATGTCAAATAGTGAAGTAACTAGGCTTTAGCATGTGTCTTAGACACACAAGTGAAAATGGAATGATTAAATTGAGCAGAAAATGACTTTTTGACTACCAATGCATCATTAAATTAAAAATCAATGAGCACTACGTGTTTGGAAAGTAAAGGGGAATTAAGTCCATCACAAACATACATATTACTGAGGGAATACTAATTACATGTGTTTTGACATTTGAGGATCATTCATAACATTGTTTGAGGGTATTAAATATATGCTACCAATTATTAAAGACTTTTCAAAAAAAAATTTTATTTTCTTTTGGAAAGAGAACATTAATGAATATATGACCTTTAAGAGGTGAATGATTATGATTTAAAAGAAAACTAAAAAACTGATTAAACACATGTACACTAACAATGGTTTGAAATTTTATTCGCGAGAATTTAACACCTTATGTAAATCAAGAGAAATTTTGAGAGACTTAATAGTCTGACATACTCCGCAGCAAAATTGCGTGATAGAGCAAATAAATATAACTACAATAAAAAAAAGTGTGTTGCATACTCTCCAATACTGGCTTACCTAAACTATTCTAGGCTAAAACTGCTTCGACGGCTTGCTATTTGGTAGATCGCTACCATGCAATTGCTATTGGCATAATAGCTCCATGGGAGATTTGATCAAGTAAACCTACAAATTACTCTAATTAAATTTTTTTTTTGCTATCATATATACGCTCACGTTGATAATAATAAATTAGAGTCTAGATCTATAAAATACATTTTTCTTGATTATTTATGAGTCTAGATCTATAAAATACATTTTTCTTGATTATAAAATTGGAGTTAAAAGCTACAAATTATGGTCTCTATAAACTAAGAAAGTGATCATTAATGTCATATTCTATGCAACACCCACTTCAAGATTTAGTGAGGTTGATAAAAAAAAAGGTCTAGCAGACAGATAAAGTTTTCGACTGAGAATAGGTATATCTTTTGATAATACTTCTTTGTTAGGCTTAGTTGCTATGAAAATATTGTTTATCATCATGTGATAGCAACCACTACAATATTATATTGTCAATGATAGAACAATAAGAGAAATTAATTCACCAGAAAGGTATGGTGAAGCTAATT
Organism: Phalaenopsis equestris; assembly: GCF_001263595.1. Taxonomy (NCBI): domain Eukaryota; kingdom Viridiplantae; phylum Streptophyta; class Magnoliopsida; order Asparagales; family Orchidaceae; genus Phalaenopsis; species Phalaenopsis equestris. The sequence continues at coordinate 1,474,574 of NW_018164556.1, read as the reverse complement.
TGCTTGTTCATCACTAACTATGTCTGATGTGATGAATAACCTTTTCGCTGTGGAGAGGTTAATTTAGTTTACTCTAGTAAGAGGATGATTGTTTGGCAGAAGATGGAATCCCTACATAAGAATAGCTCTTTAAATTTAATAAAGCTGCCCGAGGAAAGTGAATTATTTGCTACAAATGGATGTTTAAGAAAATGAATGTACTCAAGCAGTTAAAGATATTAGATATATGTTTAAACTAGATGCAAATAGATTCAATCAAATTCTAGGTGTATATTTTATAGATGCATTCTCTCCGGTCATTAGGCATAGTTCAATCCAAGTTTTAGTTGGTATTATGGCTAATCATGACCTCGAGCTTGAGCAATAACATTTACAAATTACACTTTTGCATGGAGAGCCTGAGGAAAATATTTATATGCAATAACTTGAGGGCTTCGTGATTACAAGAAAAAAAGCTATATTTGTTTGTTAAAGATGTCACTTTATGATTTTAAGCAATCTTCTAAGCAGTTGCATACAAAATTTACCGAACTTTAAAAAAAATAGCTATAATAGTTGTGTTTACTTTAAAAAAAATTTGTGAAAGATCATTTATCTACTTATTCTAACATATTGATTATATGATTATAATTGTTAAGAATAAAAGAGGAATCAAATATTTAAAACTTCAACTCAGTAAGGAGTCTAAGATAGAAGACTTGAGAGCTACAAAAAAAATCTTCTGTATGGAAATGTAGAGAGATGGAAAAGCAAGTAAATTAAATTTCATTCAAAAAACATACAATAAGAAAGTTCTACACAAATTAAATATGCAGAATGCAATCTGTTAGTATTTCATTAGCTATTTATTTCATAATTTCATCAACTTCGCAACTACAGTAAGATGATGAGATTGAGCATATATCTCAATTTTTATATTCCAATATAGTGGGATCTCTCATGCATGCTATAATAGTTCTTATCCAGATTTATCATATACAATCAGTGCAGCCAACAAATACATCAATAGTCCGGATAAGGAGCATTATTAGATAGTTTCATGGATTCTCAACACTTGTGTGGAATTAAAGATGTTTATTTATAGTTTAAAAGAACTGCAAAAAGATTCATCAGTTATGTTGATTAAGACTTTTTTTAAATAACTTGATAAAAGAAGATCTCTTACAGGGTATGTATTTATCATTAGTGGCTGTAAAATTAGTTGGAAGCACATTTTACAGACCACGGTAGCATTGTCTACAACTTGGCAAAGTACATGACAATTACTAAAACTTGTAAGAAAGCTTTATTTAATAACATTTATTTAAAGAGAATAGTGAAGACACGAAAATCATCACAAAAGCACATGATAGTAGGAGTGTTATTTGTCTTACTAAAGTCGGGATATTTCATGAGAGAAATAAGCACAATGATTTCATTATCGCTTTATTCATGAAGTTGTTGCTCGTGGTGATATTCCTGTGAGCAAGATTAACACTCATGATAATTTTGTCGATATGATGACTAAAAAACTCTCAATGATCATGTTTGAGTATTATTAAGGTTTGGTTGGTATTCATTGTTGACACTTAGAGTTTTTATAGAAAAGGTGGAGAATGTTCTGCCAAAGTCTAAAGATTTATTTTGCATTCTTTTGAGGATTTATATTAATGTGAAGATTATTAAAATTTGTAACTCAAATTTTCTGGGTCCAGCCACCTTCTAGGAAATTATGAGCACACCAATTGAAGGGCATTACAGTTAAATTGATCTTATTATAGTTTTTAAATTACAAAATATATGGTTTTATTTCATTAGCCCTTTCTTATGTACTTCCTTATAAGGGGGACTTGTAGAAGTTTATAAATACATTCTCCCCTTATAAAAGAATATAATCATTTGCTCTGATTAATCCTATCCGAGCTAACACTCTTCACTTGTAACATTTTTCTTGATATAATGAATTCTACTCCTCTTGCCCATGATTTTTTCCATTCTTTGAGTTTTCACATAAAATGTTTCTTTTATTGCTCATTGCTTCAATTTTATAACAATAAAAATAACAATTATAATAGGTAAAGAATATTGTATACCCCAACAAGCTGTAGAATATAATGTTCAATATATAACAATACACAGGATAGTCACTATGGAACATGATGAAGGATACCACGTAACAATATAAGATAGACATAACAATAAGGCGATAGCCCAAACTCTAACCCATTAAGGTATTGTCCACTTTGGCCTAGTGATCTCATGATTTTGCCTCATTGGTGTAACTTCACAGGAGGCCACCCATCCTAGGAGTGATCCAAAATGAGTACACTTAACTTTCAAATTTCTAATGAAATTCCACCATTATACCTAGAGACGTCTTGATTTTAAGAGTACAGCTTCAATATACTTAAGGGGTTTCACAATCTCCCCCACTTAAGTAGCTGACATCCTCGTCAATTTTCTTACCCAGAATCATCCACCAGCATATAGAAGTCTAGAGGTGACACTTACAGATTCATATCTAAGGTTCAACAGGTGGCTCTTATAGCGTAGCACTTTATTCTATATGACACTTAATTCTCATTTTTCGGCTGGTATTATACTCTGATACGATTTGTGACAGCCATAACTTTTAAACATCGAGGCGCTTTTTTGTGTAATAGTAGAATTTCATTAGAAAATGTAAAGTTAAGCGTTCATGTTTTGGAGCATATAGCATAAATGACCTCCTGGGAAGTTACACCAATGGGGAAAAAACATGAGGCCGCTTAGCCCAAAGCGAACAATACCTTTATGGGTGAGAGTTCAGCTTATCACAAATTGAATCGGAGAATTACGCCAACAGGAAGATGGGAACTAAGTGTCACGCAGAACAAAGCGCTACACCTTGGGAGTTACCTCTTGAACCCTTGATGAGATAAAGTACTACATGGTGGGAGCCATTTCTTGAATTTATAGGAGTTGTCACAAATAATTATGATAGCCGAAACTCTCACCCAGCAAGGTATTGTCTGTTTTGTCCTAATGGCCTCATGGTTTTATGCGGTTAATATAACTTCTCAAGAAGGCACCCATCCTATGAGTGCTCCAACACGAGCAGGATTAATCTTGGAGTTTCTAATGAAATTCCATCGTTGCACCTAAAGGGGTCTTGATGTTTAAAAGTATAGATTCATTCTACTTAAAGGATTTCACAATCTCCCCCACTTAAGTATCTAATGTCTTTATCAGTGCTCAATACCCAGAGTCATCCACCGGGCAAGTAGGACTCTAAGAGCCACTCCATAAATGCAATTAATCTTTATTCTAATAGTACTACATGCCACTTGTTTGATGCTTTAAATACTTGAAAATCTCTATTATTGTGGCTTGCTTCTTGCAATAGAAGCAAGTCTAGCTCCAAGAGACAACCGTGCCTGTAGAAGCAGGCCCCTACTCCAGTGTCCCAATTTTCTTTGTAAACACCATCAAACATAGAAATTGCATCTTTACATAACATTTTTTTTTCTATTCATCTCTTCTAAACTGATGGTATTTCCTTCCAAATAATATAACATAATGAAAATCCTTCTAAGAGTAGATAAAGAGCACAAAAATAACAAAGTCTATTTTCATCATTAACAATAGCATCAAAAATCACAAATAATTGCAGTTCAGTGAGTAAGATGTGCCTTAATTTGGCTTAGCTTCATGCATACAAAGAAGGAAACATGTAGCTATGCTTCAACAAAGCCAATATCCATGAAAGAGAGGATTTAAGGCCCGTTTAGGGCAGCTCATTTGGCGCAGAACATTCTTAAAACACCCACTGAATCTTTTGGAAACAGCGGTTCGAAGTGTGGGCCGCAGGTTCGACCACGCAACCCGCGTTTCTCGCGGCAGCAGTCCTTAAAAATTTATGTTAAAAGTGGGCCGCAGGTTCGACCACGCAACCCGCGTTTCTTCGCGAACCTTACTCTACTACCCTCGCGCTCCCCTCTCGTCATTGCCTTCTCTCTTGCATTTCTTATGCTCTATTCACGCCTCTCTCGATTGCTCCTCTCTCACGCATCTTTCTGAGGCAACGAGTTGTCTTTCTCCTTTCCCTCTTCCCTCTGATCTCTGGTGAAAACGGGCTGCCTCTCTACTCTCCCTCTACCCTCCGATCTTCGACTCTCTCTCTGCTTACTGTGCAATCACCTATTTTTATCGATGAAATGACTCTCCCTTTGCGATTTGTAGCTTTATCATTTGTGGTTTGAAGTGAGAATTCGGATTTTTCTATTTCTGGCTTTCTCATTTGCGATTTGAAGTGAGAATTTGGATTTTTGTGATTTGTGGCTTTCTTTTTGTGATTTGGAATTTGAATTTTGCAAATTTAGGACTGAATGTGATGTTGAATGGGGTTTTATCTATACTTTTGATGTTTGAGAGAGAATTTGAGAAATAGCTGAAAGAGGGTACTTGCTTTATTGATAGCAATGTTTCGGGTGCCCTGTGTGTAGTAGTCTCAAATGAAAAATATGGGGTGGGGTTTTATCTTTACTATTGATGAGTGAGAATTTGAGAACTTGCTGAAAGAAGGTGCTGGATTCGTTGATGGCAATGTTTCGGGTCTTTGTATGTAGTAGCCTCAAATGAAAAATATGGGGTGGGGTTTTATCTTTACATTTGATGTTTGAGTGAGAATTTGAGAAATGGCTTAAAGAGGGTGCTTGATTTGTTGATAACAAAGTTTCGGATGCCCTGTATGTAACTGCCTCAAATGAAAAATATGGGGTGGGGTTTTATATATACCTATGACATTTGAGTAAAAGTTTGAGAAATGGTCGAAAGAGGGTGCTTGATTTGTTGATAGCAATGTTTTGGGTGTCATGTATGTAGTAGCCTCAAATGAAAAATATGGAGTGGGGTTTTATCTTTACCTTTGATGTTTGATTGAGAATATGAGAAATGACTGAAAGAGGGTGTTTGATTTGTTTATAGCAATGTTTCGGGTGCCCTATATGTAAGTGTTTTGTAATGTTTTGTACCTGATATTTGTTTTTAAAGAATAGAATGCACCGGTATGAACAATTCTATTGTAAACAAGATTACTATACAGGGGCAGACTGATCATTTGTTCAGAAACAGTTGTAGCACGGTTGTTTTCAAACTGTAAAAAACAAACAAACAGTCAATTTTCGCGCAACAGCTTCCTGTGACATCTACTACGTAACAACTTAGTATTAAGCTGCAGCTGCCCCAAACAAACCCTTAATCTACTATCGATAAAGCACAAAAGTTGTTTGTAAGAAAAAAAGAAACGGTTACCAACCTATCAAAATCTCAAGTCCATCCTCTCGCAAACAAAAAAGAAGATACCAAGAAACCTTCATAATAGGTTTACCTCAATGTTCTTCTACTTCTCCCATGCAATGTTGAAGCTATCAATCCCTCAAGAAACTATAGAATCAAGAGGGTACTTAAGGAATATGAAATAACTTTAATCATCTTGTGTTAACCCAAAGCCAAGTGTTACACAACTATTGTCATAGGTAATAAAATCAATGAACACAATGAAGTAAATCCAATTCTCGATTCACATTCTACCAAAATGCAAAATATGCAAGGCAATACTTTATGTATATAGTTTACTAAACTTAGTTAAGTCGAATATAAATGTGGTTGCATGTACCTAAAAGCCATTTGTAATCTTTTTTTTATTCTTTTATTTATTTATGTAATGTTTTAAATAAAAATAGCTTCGATATCTTAAATATAACTTATTTTTTTTTATTAATAGAGCATAAGTTAATTTATTTTGCAATTTAAAAGAAGGTAATGGCACCACAATTGATGATGTTATAGACCAGACCAATGTGTCGTCGGCTTCAGCATAGGGTTGATGGGCAACTTCAACACTGGTTTGGTCAGCGCAAGGCAGGTTCGTGCAGTGCACAATGTACGAGTTCATGTTTTCAAAATATTGAAAACACCTCAAATTATGTTGAGTGTTTTAAAAAATAATTTGATCCATTTCTAAAAATAAAAACACTTATAAACCACTAGTTATGTTTGGTCAAAATGTCCAAAAACAAAAATAAAAATAGAAACAAAGAGTGATCCAAATTAGCCCTTAAAAATTAAATTGGCTTTCATGATAATGTAAACCCTCTCAAAACCACCTTAACCGGAGGTTTGGCTGCAAGTCTGGATTTAAGTTAAATAGGATTTAGTAAATCTGGTAAATTCGGTAAATCCAGATTTAACAAATATAAATGTTATTAAATATGAATTAATGTTTGGTTCAATTAAATGTTAAATCAATTTGTTGTGTATGGCATAAATCTATTAGAAATATTTTTTTCATGCGCTAAATATGTTAAATCCAACTAATAAGTGAATTTAATAAATTTTTAAAACGGAACAAAAAAAATTTGGATTTAACTTATCCATGGATTTATCTAACCTATTTATGGTGTTTCGTTGGATTTAAGTTAAATCTAACTTAAATCCTTTTAAACCTATCATGCCAAACACCCCCTAAATGTAATGACTTTATTTTCATAAAAAATGAAATAACCATTTTTTAAAATATGTTTTCAACTAAAAGCAAACAAATGAGCCCTTCGAGAATATACAAAGCATGGCAAAGTGATCAAGGTTTCCATCGCATCTTCTCTTCTGAACAAATCTCGTCCCTAAACAGTTGAATTCTAAATCAAGTTAAAGCCTTGCATTTCCTCTTCATAAACTCTCCCAAAACGTCTTCATGAGAAAATCCTACAGATAGCTCCAAGCTCACTCAGCCAATTCTATACATAATTTTCATGTCCAATCAAACTAATGAAACAAGATTCAAAGGCCTGATTGGCTAACCACTTTCAGGAGGAGCCGCCGAAGTTGAATCCTCTCAATTCCGGACAGCTTCTGCGCCACAGAATCACTGATTCCAGCTAAAACCCCAGCCGTGATTGCCTGTAAGCCAGTCAAACATACGAATAAAAATCTTAAAAAAAAAAAAACCTGTCCATCAAATCAAAGGATTCTCTCTCAAAACAAAAAAAGAAAAAAACAGAAAAGAACCTTCGTCCTAAGCGGATGAAGCTGGAGCTGAAGCATGTACTGCTCCCATCCCTTCTTTGCCACCGCCGCCATTGTCACCAAAACCTATCTCCTCACAGTTGATTTTGGGAACACAAAGAAAAACGACGACCGCCGGCGGAGGCCACAGGCTACAAGCCCAATTCCGAGGGGGCTCGCCCGTGGACTCTCTCGAAGATAAAATCTTAGAAGTCGTAAGAATCCTCGCCGCGACCAGGTCCGCGAAGGTTTGTCGTCGTCAAGTGCCCGGCCGGCAGACCCTGGCCGCTGCGGGCGGCATGATTTAACGGCTTTTCATTCGGCTATTTAAATTCGGAAATTTACATCCATAGCATCCAAATTTTAATTTTTACAAGCTCGGGCTATTTTATTTTATTTAAAAATATAGGAAAAGGTTAATTATATTTTTCTATAAACAAAATATTTTGTATGCAAAAATAAAAATTTAGATGTGAGAAAAATAAATACATAAGAATTAGGTGTGATGTATTTAAATTTCACTTTTAAATTATAGGAGCATTTACATACATGCCACCCAATTATTATTATTATTATTATTATTATTATTATTATTATTATTATTATTATTATTATATATATATATATATATATATATACATATATATTACTTAATTAAATATGACCCAAATGATATAATAATATTAAATATAAAAAAGATAAATAATTAAATATAATCATGTAATAGTATAAAAAATCCTTCATGAATATTTGTATTAATTTTTTTATAAAATTTAACTCAATTCAAATTTAAATCAAAATGATTTTAAATTCATTCATTTATTGCAATCAAATTTAATTCAAAAAAATTTCTACCTCGTCTTCTATTGCTTTATTTTCATCTTCAAATTAAATTTACAACCTTACTTAATTAATTCAAATTGAACTACACTAAATGAGAAGATTACTTCTAATTCTCCGTATTTTTTTTAATCATCTGTATACTTATAACTTATAATTACTTCCCTCCATTCTTGGAGGGGTCAAGTCACGTCATTGCACCATACATCATTTAATTTGTCTAAGCTTCAAGCTACATTTTAACCTAACCAATCAAATCATGTTCAATCGCAGCTACATAAATTGCCCCACCAGGTTTTTCTTCATTGTCTTTGGCTGAAATTGCTAATCATTTGTCTTGTTGCCTTTGATTCTTTTGTATCATTGTAATTCTTTATGCATCTGCTTTTGAAACATTACATGTTTAAGATTTATGTGATGTCTGACATTTTGTAATTCTTTATACATCTGCTTTTTCACATATTTAGCATTTGACATCGGCCTTTGGAGTTATGCGACCTCCTCCTCTACCTCGATTTAGAGGATTGAGACCTCTGCTAGAAGTTGAATAGGATCCCCAACATTCGGATTTGCCGCGAAAAATGTTTAAAGCAAATGTGAGATCTGATGTTATGGAGAGTTGAGCAGCTCTAGCAACTTCATTAGCGAGGTTTGTTTCCTCATTATACAACAAAGCATACAAAGCATCAAGACTCAAGGGTTTGGGGCTCGTTCTAATGATTCAGTACAGGGAATGGACTATTGGCTCGCTGTTGTTGTGGATGATGGAGACGTGGGAGTCGGATGCATGCGAGAAACTATAGAATTTCACAGGAAATTTGGAAGATAAATGTATGGAGAAAATCTTATAAATGAAGTTAGAATGCATTCAGACTTCATATACGATATTGTTATACAAAATACATATAACTTGTACGACAGTGTTGTACACGCAGTCTTGATGAATCCATACTAAGCAAGTAATATTTTCCATGTTGTATCATACTTATATACAATGATAAAATATATATATATATATATATATATCGAACATAAGCTCCGGTGTTCCATACAAATCCTGGTTTTGGCACTCCAGTGGGAGTAATAAGCGAAGCAATGGCTTTCTCCCTCGGAAGTTTGACGGCCTTCAACACACTCTCCTCCACCGCTCGGATCCATAAACCAGCTCTCTACAGAGAACCTCAACAGCGGGCGTCACGTTTCTTCTCCTCGAATCGCTCCTCCTCTCCCTGCAGTTCGGCTTTCCTTTCTCTCCGCCCACTTTTTTCCCCTTCACCTCTTCGCTCTCCCAGATGGAACCCAGCGGCAGCGGAGTCGGAGGACGCGCCTCAGGCGGAGTCGCCGGCACCGGAGCCCGTTGAAACTCAGATAGAGGCTGCTGCTGCCAGTTCTACTCGCAAGGGCGAGGATGTCTTCGCAGTTGTGATGGTACGATGCTCGAATTTCTTCTGGAGGTTTTTGTGTTTTTCTTAACTCAGGCTTCTATTTCATCTCGTTATTTCTGAATTGTTATTAGATTGGCTCGAGACAGTACATTGTCATCCCTGGAAGGTTTATCTACACTCAGCGGCTAAAAGGTGCTAATGTTAATGATAAGGTCAGTTGATTGGTGCTGTCAATGGCTGTTAGAGTGCTTGAGTATTATCGTTTTACAAAGTCAGTACCAAGTAATTGTGAGCTGCTCGTGGCAGTGATGATAATTTCATTAACTAAACTAGATATAAACCTCATGATATGCAGACATCAAACGCTTTTTTCATTCTACAATTACTCCAGGAACGATCCGCTAACAATAATTCGCTTTTTTTGTTCCTTGATGTGTGCGTTAATACTTGTATTTAGGATAGCTTAAATTAGAAACAATGCAGACTGATGATATCTCCTTTAGTTTTATATTATTCAAGCATGAAGATTTTATTGCTTTAACTGCACAAATAGAAACTAAATGAAAATGATTATATTAGGATACCCTTATACGTTTTGTATTAGGATGTGGATGCATAATGTTAAAATGCAAAAATGCTATTTAGTATGGAAGGTGGTAGTGAATGAAGGCATGGTAGGAGTGGATCTTGGTCATTTTGGAATTAAGAGTGGAGACCAAGCATGTATTTGTATGAAACGCATTGGTGGAGAGTGGTGATAAATGGAAAAAGAAATGTTACCATTGAAAGCAAATTGCACGATTCATTCTTGCTTGAGAACAAGATATAAATAATATTTTCGAGACAACTCAACAAAGCTCTCTTGAGGGAGTCATATTATCCAAATGTCTTCTCTATTACAAGGCTACCCCTTTTTATAGTCATTTCATGATAATTAAAAGAATATAATAATTCAATAAATTCTTTCATGGGGTTTGCCATACCATCAAGAAATTTAAAATTGTATATATTAATGTATCATTGGTATAACTCATCCTTATTTTAAGTCTTACTTCATGGGGTTCGCCAACGCAGGAGTTTGTGAAGGCGAAGCCAATCGCGGTTCGCTGCAGGCTGTTCGCCGGAGGAGAAATCTAGAAGATGCGGAGGCTGGAGAAAGGAAAGTTTTTTAAATTCAATTAATTAAAAGAAATATTTTAATTAAGGGGGACTTAATTAAGGAAGTTTAATTAAGGGAAATATTTTATTTTTTTTTCAAAAAAAAAACTTAATTAAGGGAATTTTTTAAATCCTTATTTGAGAAATATTTTGAGCAAGCAATTGTAGAATAATTTGTTACACGATCAATTTCAAATGACAATTTTTGGTGCAAAATTCGATGTGGTGAAGTTCGATGGAACTGGTAACTTCAGATTGTGGCAAACAAGAGTAAAAGATCTGTTGGCTCAACAGAGAATCTTGAAAGTTTTGCGGGAAGTAAAACCAAATGTCATGAGGATAAAGATTGGGAAGAATTGCAACAACGAGCGGCAGCAACTATATCCTTATGTCTGGCAGATTAGGTTATGTATCACGTAATGAATCTGAAACCTCCAGGGGATGTATGGAAAAAATTGGAAACTCAGTTTATGGTTAAATCTCTGGTGAATAAATTGTATCTAAAGCAAAAGCTGTATGGGTTGAAGATACAAGAAGGTTCTGATCTGACGCAATATGTTAATGGCTTCAATCAAATAATAACAGATTTATCACGGTTTGATGTGACTATTGAGTATAAAGACCGAACAATGATTCTATTGTGTTCACTGTCTTCTTTCTATGAACATTTGGTGACTACTCTTACATATGGAAAAGAAACTATCAATGTTAATAAGATTACTGCAGCATTGTTACATGGGTAATCAGAATCGTGAAAGGAAGAAAATTCTCCACTCATCCAAAATTTGTCTAGTTTTCAGAAAACAACGCCTATAAATAAGAGAGATTAGGAGATAGACTAGGCAAGACTTAAAGAGGGTGGTGAGATGAAAAATAAAGGAATTTGAAATAGGATAGACATGGAAGGTGGTAGATAAGGTAGACAATGAATAGGGAGAAGACTCTTTATGGAAAGGAGTGAAAAGGAGAGGGGGAAGCTAAAAAGGCAAGAAGGATTTGCAGTTGTTGTAGCAGCTACAGTGCCGTGTACTAGGGGCGAAAAACTCCCGTGTCAATTTATCAGTGAACCCATCTCTTTACAACTTAGTTTCAAGTTATTTTCTTCATTTTTTTGTTTTTTTATTTCAACTAAATATGATTATAAGTTGGAATTTGATGGCTTATTTAAAAAATATATACATAACTACTCCAAATAACGATTCAAAATTTATTTAAAAATTTGTTGACTCATGGAGAATATACGAGCTCCTGATGAAATTATGAATTAATGAATACCAAATTTGAATACTTACAAATGCGGAAGCTAAGTTCACGATGTTAACATGCTTCTGGTATAATAGTTTTTTTCTCTCATCATTTGTTTATTCGTCCATGACTTCCTTGATGATCTTCTTGTACTATGACTGCTGAAGTCCCAGTTTGTTGGAGCTCGCCAAGCTCATTTTTATGTAGTATTTTACCGTTTACAGCAGTTAAGAAAATCAATACTTTATATAAATCATTCAATTTTACATAACTGTATCACAATTATTGTTGAAGTCTAAGCCGAAAGGATTTTCTCCTACAGGCGTGCTTCTTCTTAATGCAGTTCATCTAATCATGTGAAAGCCTGTTGTTCCTCCCGGTTATTATGTTTCATTTTTGTCTTTATTCTAGGATGCATAGTAATAAAGAAAGAAATAATAACTATAGATATGAAGTAGTTGTCCAAGATAACACATTTCTTTTTCTTGGTACAGTGCTACTTTGGGATAATGCAAATTGAATATCAGTCTTATATCTCGAGTTTCTAAATCTAATCTTTTTATTTTGTTTGGTCCAAAGTTGTTTCAACAGCTAATATTTTGACCACATTAATTGATTCTTCAAGTCCCTCATGGCTGTTTTAGTAATCAACGCGAGTGCTCTGTAATGTTGTGGTCGGGAATCGTAAAGAGTGTCATTTTTTCTTTGACTTACAAAACTGGTGCGGTTCCACTCAGGTTGATCGAGAATTATTGATTGTTTCCTATATTGTTTTCATCTTTCTCATCCAGCCTCTTCTCAGTTATCTAGGGTTTGTTGTAGGAATTGTTTTTCTCTTCCGTTTAGAGTGCTTGGTGTTGATTTAACTCTATTTGGGCTCATTTGGTTGCTTGTAGATCGAGAATCTATTTTAGAATATTTGACTCGTTTCTGTGTGAAAATATAATATTTAACTCATTTCTGTGTGAAAAATAAAATCACTGCACGTGGTGGCATGTTGAGGGGATTTGTAGCTTTAAAATCAATATTGGCTTCTAACTACATTCAGCCAAATCATAGATCTAAATGATTTTCTCATTTTTCAAAATGTATTTTTAACTTCAAGCAACCTAATGATCCTTTTTTGTTAATCACTTACAATTTCTAGAGATTGTACCTCAAGCTATCATTTTCTTTCTTAATTCATTTATTTAAATTCTGTCCATCCATCCCTGTGCTGCATATTATAGCCTCCATTGACGTTACCAAACCAAATAATATCTAATTTTTAGGGCCTCATTTTTAATTTGCGTTTTTCTCATTCTAAAATGACAATTTCTCACTCTTATCTGACCCACGTGAACCACAAATTGTTTAACATTGTTGTCTTATTCAGCTTGGCTATCGTATTTGTGTGATGCCCAACTCTCGAAGTCCAATTTACCTCTTTGACACTATCTATCTGTCTAAGAAATAGTTTGATTTTTATTTCATGATGTATTTTCTTGCATTGCAATTCTTTGGATCTTTCCAATATCAAACAACAGCAATGATTAGAGTAGTTGCGACCTCCATCACTTTTCCTTTTTTGCAGTATGTTTAATGTTTGCAGAATATATAATAGCTAGGTGTACTTGATATTCTTGATAGATTGAATGATAATTGTCAAATTTACATCCATTAAAGTTATCAATTATGTACTCAATCATGTTTTATTGAAGCCCTCGTTTTCTAAAAATTACTCTATCATTATATGTCTATAAAAGGGTTTACACCTATAATAAATATCTTTTATAAATAGCATGCAACAAGCTGCCTCACTTTGAATATCTTTAAAAACATTTCTAAAACCAATGCAAAGAGACAAACATGACATTAATCCTTGACGGAGTTATGTTGTGAGTTAAGCATTTATATTATAAAGATATATTTTAATATCTACTACTTGTATGGTAAAATCTATTAGAATTTTCTTATAATCTTTGTAGATTTTTTTTTTTCATCTCTAGTTATAAAAGAAGAAATGCATGTGATTTAATGGCTCCACCATTGAAAGTAATTAACTTCAATTCTCATTTATTTACTTGCAACAGTAAATCTAGTACAAAAAGAATGATTTATTGTCACATCTCTAACACCTATTTTTTTACCCACTATGTATCCCCTAATAATTAATCTTTACTAAAATCTGCATCTTCATTCAAATCATCTCATAAATTATACTTTCTCAAAATATACATTTTAGTTGTTTACCTTTTTCATTACTAAACTTCCTTCTGATCCGACATAAGTAGCATAAACACTATACATATTTATCTTTACTTTTTATTAACTTGAAAACAATCACCCAATCATGAGCTCTATTCACCTCAACATCTTTCTTTTAATCGTCCTTCCCTCATTCAAAATTCTCATATTTATTTAGAAAGTATAACATTTTCATACTTGGTCAACCCTCACTATTTCTTTGCTGCAATTGATTTTAGTCTGACACAGGTGATGTACTAGTCATCCATTGCCTACATTTTACCTCAATCAAATTAGATTATTTCCATCATTTATAGGTGATGTATTTTAACTACCACAATAGGATTAAGAAAAGTTAGAAACGCATTAATTCCTCTCTCCACAATCACCTTAAGCCATTGTATCATGAAATGAATTTTGGCATAGAATTCAGAAATGCCTAAGGCTGTTTGGGATCAATTTTGTTTTTTATTTTTTATTTTTTTTTTATTTTTTTCTTTGTTTTTAAAAACATATTTCATTAAAAAGTATGAGAGAGTATAGTTGAACATAGGTTAACTCAACATACAAAGGTTTCTCAAAATCAATTGGATTTATGTTAGGCAAGTCTACTATACAAGTTACACATTTATTGAGAGGTTTGATGGAGAAATACAGTCAGCGTATGGAGGATCTACATGTGATTTTTGTTGATTTTGAAAAAAACTATGATAAGGTATCAAGAGAAATACTTTGGAGAGTTCTAGAAAAGAAAGGTGTTGATATGACTTATATTCAAGTCATTAAAAGTATGCATACTAGAGCTATTACTAGTGTTTGAAAGGAGGATTGACCAAGTATTTTCCTATTTCAGTCAGATTACATCAGGGATTGGCTATAAGTCCATATCTTTTTTCTTTGTTTATGAATGTTCTTACTAGACATTTACAGGAGGATGTACATTGGTGTATGTTTTTTGCTGATGATATCGTTCTAGTGGATAAGACCAGTGAAAATTTTCAGGAAAATTTTAAATTATGTAGGCCAATTTTAATGTCTAAAGGCTTTCGTTTGAGTAGATCTAAAATTGAATATATGGAGTATAATTTTAGTAGTAGATATAGTAGAGCAGTTGTAACAATGGGTGATCAATTCATTAAAAAGAGTGAATGTTTTAGATATCTCGGGTTTATTGTTAAAAGTGATGGTGATATAGATGGAGATGTTATGAGTAGAATTCATGTTGGTTGGTTGAAATAGAGGAATGCATCGGGTCTATTGTGGGATAGAAAAGTACCGCTTAGATCTAAAAGAAAAACTTTCCGAAATGGTGGTGAGACCTCCAATGGTTTATGGTACAGAATGTTGTCTTATAAAAGATAAGTATAAAACTAATTTAAGTCTTGCTGAGATGAGAATGTTTAGGTGAATGAGTGGTTTTACGCTTAGAGACAAAATGTGAAAGGAATATATCCGTGAAAGGGTTGGTGTTGCACCTATGGCAGTGTTGCTCCTATGGCAGACAAGATTAGAGAGTCGTCTTAGATGGTTTGGTCACTTTAAATGTCGATCATCAGATGATTTTGTTAGGAGAGTAGTTGTTTTAAATTTGAATTTTGGTAAGAAAGGTAGAGTTAGACCTAAAAAGGTGGGGCATGTTGTATAAAAAATGATCTTAATCTATTAGGATTAGATGAAAATGTAACACTCCATAGAACACAATAGGGAAAAAGGATTTATGCAGCCGACCCATTTAGTGGGAAAAAGGCTTTGTTGTTGTTGTTGTATTTAAAAACATGTTTGTTTAGTATATTTATTTATTTATTTTTTTAAATAAATTAATATATTTTTGGAAACGCTAACAACTTTTAGACATTTAAAGTGTTTTTAAAAACAACCATATATTAATCAAATATGTCAAACATGTTTTGTTTCAAATCAAAACATAAATAAATAAAATAAAAATAAACAATAGAAAATCAAAATCAAAAGTGATCTCAAACAACCCCTTAAGCAACCTGAGTTAAGCCCTCTCTTTTTTTCTCCCATGGTGACAATGAGGATTTACGCTATAATGTTTGCAAATAATCTCCCAATCTGCATGTGAAATGACTACTAAAATTGAAAGAATAAAAATATTTTTAGAAAACATCGAAATTTATAACCTTTTAATTTTCTGGATCTACAACCAGAAACACTTCAAATACTGTAGGCCTGTCACCTATTTGCAGTTTCTCATAACCTCCATTTCCGTTTTGAAACTCTGTCATGCATAATGTCTATCCTTTTCTTCTTTTTTTTCCTTCCAGGTCATACTAAGCAAAGTTTTATTGGTTGGAACCCCAAACAAAGCATATATTGGGCAACCTGTAGTAACCAATGCTGTAGTCCACGCAGTGGTGGAAGAACAAGTAACATAAGGCGAAGAATTTTTTGTTGCGGTTAACTTCTGCTTTTGCATCACTCAGTTCTATTTATTTTTTCTGTCATTGCTTTCAGGGACTGGACAAGAAAGTTATTGTTTTCAAGTATAAGAAGAAGAAGAATTACAGAAGGAATATAGGTCACCGGCAGGTACTAAAGTCTAATGCGACCTTCTGAAATTTAAGATGAATTACCATAGTTTATTTTAGTAGAACTTGATTAAGCATAAGGTCATTTGGGCTATTATTAACAGCCAAATACAAGGATAAGGATCATCGGCATCAGTGGGTATGAAGCCTACCCCGCTGACACTTTGCCAGAGCCAGAGTCTGTAGCTGCATAGGTTAGTGCTACAATGTCTGATCCTGTTGTTAACTATGTGAAATTTCTTTAAAGTGCTGGACAGTAAATTTTTTCTCGGCTGTTAGAATGAAGTCTAATTCATTTCCTGAGAGTACTTGCCTAGAAATTTCCTGTTTTTTGTGTTTTGCCTTTGATCATGGCTTGCAATTATTAATTTTCTTATAAGTGGCTTCCCATGAAGTTGTCATTCTTCTCTAGTGAGAGTATTAAAAACGATTCCCGTTCAAGTAAATTGTCAAAATAGTCCCCTGACTGTTTAAATTGGGTCATTTAAGTTTTGGAGTTTATAAAATGTCAAATTAGTTCACATACTTTAAATTGGGGTTGAAATAGGAGGACTATTTTAGTGCATATTAAAAGAGTCAGGATTAAATTGACACTTTTATAGACTATGGATTAAAATAACCCTGGTAAAGAATCAAATGACTAAGATTTTTCTCATTTGTATTCAAATGACTATTTCAGCTTTGAATGTTCTAAAAGATGTGAAGGTTTTAGATATATCGGGTCTATTGTTCAAAGTGATGGTGATATAGATGGGGATGTTATTAGTATAATTCAAGTTGGTTGGTTGAAGTGGAGTAATGCTTCGAGTCTATTGTGTGATAGAAAAGTACAAAGTACTGCTTATACTGAAAGGAAAATTTTATAAGATGATGGTGAGATCTGCAATGCTCTATAACACAGAATATTGACCGTTAAAAGAGAAGCATAAAAGTAAGCTAATTGTTACCGAGATGAGAATGCGTAGGTGGATGAGTGGCTTTACACTTAGAGACAATTGTGAAATGAATATATCCGTTATAGGATTGATGTAGCTCCAGTGTTGGACAAACTTATAGAGAGTCGTCTTAGATGGCTTACATTAACGTCGGTCATCTAATGATCCGGTTAGGAGAGTAGATGTTTTAGATTCAACTTATGTTAAGAAAGTCGGAGGGAGACCGAGAAAGACTTGGTATATTGTATAAAAAATGATCTTAATTTATTAGAATTAAATGAAAATATAACACTCAATAGGACGCCATGGAGAAAAAGGTTTCATGTAGGCGACCCCACTTAGTGGGATATATAAAGGCTTAGTAGTTGTTCTTGCATTCTATATGAACTAGTAGTTTTTGAATACTGGTAAACTGTCTTATTCACATCATAGATGAAATTCCATGCAACTACGATGATATTCTTCCGACCCCTGTATTTCTTATTTTTTAATTTTTGAAACCCACTATCGCAACAGTAGTCTTCGACCCAAAGTAGAAAGAACAATTTTGACTACCTTGGCTCATATAATCTAAGGGGATATTGGGTGTGAATATGGATGGTTGGTGAAGGTAGACAGCATTTGCTTCTCCATTCCTATGAAGTTATGTTTTTTAATCGGTCTCCAGCCTTGAATGTTCTATGGGATTTAATATTTTAATCGCAATCAGAAAACTCTAGTCTCTTTTTAGATCGTAAAAATCTTTGATATTTACATGTAAATTCATATATAAACAGCCACGATCTGGTTCTTGAGCTTGAAATTATGAAAAATGCAACAGATTCGAATGCAGATTCAATTATATTTAGTATTTCGAGATCATTTATTTAAATAAATAATATTATTAGTTATCAAAATAATTTAGTGAGCTGAATATTGTTCTAAAATCCTAGGGAGTAAAAAAAAAAAGGTATATCAGTCATTAACTTAAATTATGGAGAAATTCATATCATATGCTGAACATATGAATTGCAAATATGATTGTGTATAGTATTAAACTTTTAAAATAATGTATGTTGGTGTGGTCATAATGTTTATCTTTCATTTGTGTCGAATAACCTTATCATATTTTATTCATTAATCGAAGAGCATTATCTAAGCATAGCATATCTCATTCGTTGTAGATGCATATCACATCAGCATAACATTGTGATAATAGAGTTAACCTAAACAATAATAGAAAAACAAAGTATTATTAGTCATTAACTTAAATTATGGAGAAATTCATATCATGTGTTGAACATATGAATTGCAAATATGATTGTGTATATTATTAAACTTTTAAAATAATGTATGTTGGCGTGACCATATTGTTTATCTTTTCATTTGTGTCTGATAAGTTTATCATATCTTATTCAAATATATATATATATATATATATATATATA
>NW_018164556.1:1437186-1445355 GCF_001263595.1 Phalaenopsis equestris | reverse complement strand
GTTTTGACAGCCCTATCTTTAGCGGTTTATAAACGTAATAACATTGTCAATTATAAACAAAAGATTAAGGCCATAAATATTGGACAATTTGATTAACATTTTAATTACAATAACATAATGATGGGTTTGAACATTTTAAACTTATTTTGGATAATTTTATTTTTTAATCCTTTATGTGGATGATATTTTACTTGCAATAATGATACATATTTATTACGCGAACTAAATTATTATTTTTTTTTCTAAAAATTTTGATATGTAAGATATGAATAAAGTCTTTTATATCACTGACATTAAAATACATATAAACAAACTTTAAGACTATTTAGGTCAGTCTTATGAAATGTATGTTAATTAGATTTTGGAGAGAATCATAATGAAAGATTGTTCACTAAACATATGACCAAAAGTTATGAGTATTATTTTTCTAAATAATAGTTTGGATTATTTACATGCATACCACACAGTTTTTATAAATTTACATATCTAAACCCTATCCTTGGAATTAATCAGCAAAAAAAATGGCGCCAACATCTAAATGTATAGATTTTTAATATCAATATGTTATAAATGTAAATATAAAAATTTAGGCATTAGATATGTAAAAACATAAAAATTATGTGGTATATATGTAAAAAAATTTCTAAAAAAACTTATGTTATGAAATAATTTTCCATACTATCATCGCGTTTGCTGGTTTGAAAAATTATTGCATACATACACCGCATGCAGTCCGATCATGACCGTAGATCATGGTGATCTACGGTCAGAATAGGACACCGTACACATCTCTGCATGCAGTGTATGTATGCAATATTTTTTCCTAAAAACTAGACACGAACCTTTAGAAGTTTTCCGGATTAATTCACCATAATTTATTGATTTTCTCCATAGAATATGTAAATAGGTAAGAATAGAGTGGCATGCATGCAAATATTCCTCAAATAAAAAAACAGTTTAAAGTCACACCGCACAAACAAAAAAGCATCAAACAAAAGAGCAAAACGACCGTATGGTGCCCGAATCAATTCCCAGCTGAAACGCTTTGAAGAAAACATAGCAGAATAGACAGAGAAATGCGGCCAGCCTAAATATCGTCCCGGAACAGAGGAACAAATATTAGAGAAGAATCAGCATCAGCATGAAACTTCCCAGAATTACAACAAAATAGGCGTCAAAATGGGAAAAATTTTCTGCATGGACTCGATGTAGTTCTATTTACGGACTCCCAGTAATATACCGTCATGTGTGTTATATTAGATCCACCAAAAAAAATATTAAAATGAAACTGTGAAGTTTATTTGAGTAAAATCACGGTAGATATTTGAATGAAACTGCGGTATTTGGAGGGTTATTGGGAAGATATTTAGGGGTTATTGGGGGTTATTAATTCTAATAACATTCGCGGTTCTAATGGATATTAAGGGGTTATTAATTCTAATAACATTCGCGGTTCTAATCCAATAACCCCATGCAATTACACATGCAATAAACATTTAATAACCCTCAAATAACTCCCCAATAACCTCCGTGGTTCAACTTCAATAACTCACTCTAATAACCACCGCAATAACCCCCAATAATCTCAACATTTTCACTTCAATAACTCCTTGCATTAACCCCTACAATAACCCTCTAATAGCCCTTCCACTCTCAAATAATCTCCTAATAACTTCTGCGGTTTCACTTCAATAACACTCAATAACTTTCGTGATGTAGCACACTTAACGATATATTATTGGAGTCCGAACAAAAAACTTTTCCGCCAGTAAAAAAAATATATTAGATGTGGGTGAGATAAATGTGGATAGGCGCAGATTTAATGCTATTATGCTTGTATTTAACGCAATATTATCACAATATCAGCAGAATAAAATATTCTGCTCCAGCAGCAGAGGAGCCAAGGAGAGCTTTCATATGATACCAACTTCATTAAGAGTTTTAAAATCAAACAAGCGCAAATTCTAGTCGACGCCGCCGGTACGCTCCGGTTTCTCTGACGGGGCTTTCACGCCTTCTTCGCCATCCCGCCCGCTCATGTTTACCAAAGCTGACAACTGCAGACTGAGTTCTGCACGCCATATTCCATCTTCTTCACCGCTAGCTCTATTTATTTGAGAGGGCGCGCTCTCTGTCTCCCTCCCCCATTCCCTCTCTCTCTCTCTCTCGGTTTCTGCTTTCGGTCCTGATAGGAGCGGAGGAAGGTGAAACAATCAGCGATTTCCTTTCTCCATGTGTGTGCTATTTCTTCTTCAAAATTTATCTTTTTTTTGTTTTGAGAGATTTGCATACATGCCACTTGATTCATATGTATTTACATGTCTAACCTTTAAACTTTAATTTTTACATACATGCTACTCCACCAATGGATGAAAATTGTATTCCATTTTTCTCAAGTTTAAAAGGTCATATTTTTGTTTTAAAACTTTTTAAAATAAAGTTTAAGTGTTAGATATATGAATATATAAAAAATTGGTGATATGTATGTAAATGCCCCCCTTTTTTTTTACGAGTAGGAGTTTTGATTTCCTACAACCATTGTTATTTTTGTTATTCTGAGTTATTATTACCTTTAGGATTTGCCTACTTATTTGGTGAACCATGAGGGAATTGATATTTAGAAATTATTTGACATTATAATTATTAGTTTTGATTATTTACTTTTAGGGTCGAGATAACAACAAAGGAATTCTTAAATACATTGAATGTGAAGGACTTTGTAAATTTGTCTTCAATCAATGATGTACTCATATGAGATTTTTCCAAATAATAAGTTTTTTTTTTTTTTTTTGTAAAATAGTTTATTAAATTAATTGTTTTTTGATATAATCTTGGTTAACTCAGTCAACCCTTAAGTTAACCAATTTTGGTCATTTATCGACCTGATCCATTTGTACCAATATAATTTCAATTCTTCTAATTTAATATGTAACTGCTTGTGACTGTGTAAACTTGACTTAGGAGACTGATATTTGATTTTTATGGTTGTTTATAAACACAGTTGATTCAATTTACAAATGCACTAAATGTAAGTTATTTTCATGATAAATAATTTATTTAGCTATATTTATCAAATACCCAACTTCTTTGAGATGGGGGAAATAATTTATATGTTTCAATTTGGTCATGTTTTTAAGGATTTAGATTTGAATTTTTTACCTACTTCTCATATTTGATTTCATAGAGTTTATGTTTGCTTGTATAGTTTTTGTGACTTCTATGGTTATAACATCTTTTTATGATTTGTTAGTTTGCAGACTAGATGCACAATCTTAATACTTGTGGAGACATGATGATAATTTGCTACCAAAACTTAATGTTACATGCTCTATAGGTTTTCCCTTATATTAATGCTTACTTGAAATATTCTTTTAGGGCATACATCACTTGTTATGTGATGTGAAAATGTTTTATATAATTCTATATGCCAAGTCTCTGTGTTTTCTTCTTATATTTCTAACTTATTTCTTCAACTTTGTTTTTATTCACTGAGCTATAACATAGATTAATTAAGTTGTTGTCAATTAAATTTTGTAATGTGCTAATTATTCTATTTGGCTTGTGTTTTTAACAGTACGAAAAATCGGCTCTTTCGATGTTTCTATCATGGCTACAATAAAGCAATGCATCAGAAGTCGTGAATTGATTTCTGGAATATATTGCTTGCAATATTTTTTAAGACTTTGGGAATGGATCATTATGATACAACAGATTTCCTAGGGTGGAGGATGTTGAAATTTATTTAAAGTCTTCTTCCACATCTGTTATTGACATTTTGTTTTCAAGGAATTCTATTAATTTGGTTGTTCCTTGTTAAAGTGATCACTATACTTTTTTGTATTTGTAATGAATAACATGTCACAGAACTTGGGCCTTCATAACAACACCGTATATTCAAATAGCCTTAAAAGGGATCAGTTTTCAATCAGAAGATGAATCTCAAGTTGGCATCATGCTACAACTTGTCTCCCTTGATGACTCTTGTGTTGAGAATTCCAATTTGAAAGAGGCAAGCAAAAAGTGGGTTGATATCGATAGAAGTATGGTGTCTAGCTATGACCCACAATTTCAAGTTTTTTCGTGTTCGCCAAGTGCATTGAAGAGCAGTAAGAGGAACAATTCAAGAGATGCGAGCATGGTCTCTTCAGCCTCTGTGGATGATGATGATTGTTATATGAACCTAGACTCAAACCTCCAATATGAACCTGACAAAGAAAATGTACATATTCCAAAGTCTCCAATTGCTACCCCTTTAGACAATTTGGTCAGTAAACCCACCCTTGATCTTGTGTTAAGTCAATCCATTGGACCAACAATATCATCTATTACAAATGAAGTCGAAACCTCTGTGCAACATCAAATTAACCATAAGACATCAACAATGCATGATGGATTAGTTTTTTCAAGCCGAGGATATGGAAATAGTCTAATCACTTATATGAGGGAGGTTTCAACAACTTCAGTTGATTTTCCATCTGAGGCCATCAAAAATAAAAAAAGAAACAGTTGCACAGAAAAATGTCAAATTTTTCAGTGTCTAAAATTGGTCAGGGGTGCTTCTGGACTTTGCATAGCTCATGGTGGAAGAAAAAGATGTCAAAAAGATAATCGTGAAAAGATATCTAAAGGAAAGTCCATATTTTGTGAGTTTCATGGAGGTGGAAGACATTGTGAGCAACTTGGTTGCCTAAAAAGTGCTATAGAAAGCACTGATTTTTGCATTGCAGATGGTGGTGATAATTGTGGCAACCATGTTAATTGCACTAAAGTTTCAAGGGCAATGTTTGGATTATGCATTAAGCATGGAGGTGGAAGAAGGTGCAAAAAAGGAAATTGCACTAAAATTGTTGATAAGCGATATGGTTCATGCATTGCCCATGGTGGAGGCAAGTGTTGCCATCACAAAGGATGCACAAAGAGTGCACGAGGTAGCACAATGTTTTGTAAAGCTCATGATGGGGGGAAGATATGTGGCGTTAAAGATTGCTACAAATTTGCAGAAGGAAGGACAACCTTTTGTAAACAACATGGTGGAGGGAATCGTTGCTTGTTTCGAGATGATGATATGTGTTCTAAGAGTGTCCATGGTGGGACTCAATTATGTGTTGCCTATGGATGTGGGAAGAAGTGTGCCACTCTAAAAAGCACTGGGAGCACAGAAAATGGAATTGATGATTGTTCTCATCATGGAGGTGGCAAAAGATGTCAGCATGAAGGGCATGATAAGAGTGCCCAAGGGTGGACTAATTTTTGCAAGGCACGTGGAGGCAATAGACATTGCTTATGGGGGAGTCAAGCAAAACCAGATATTGATTTTGATGGGCCCTCTTACAACCACGTTTCCACTAGCAAGTTTGGTCTTTGTGCTGCTCATAGCGCTTTGGTGCAAGATCAACGTGTTCATGATGGCAAGAACATGGGAACTCTCATCATTGAAAAGCCAATTGCAACTGAGAAGATGAAGGTGGTTTCTATAGATAAATTGTGCTTATTTGATTGGGAAGCATCAAGTCAAAACTCTCTTCTTGAAGGCAGAGTTCACGGAGGGAGTCTGATGACATTGCTTGCTAAGCGAGTTCCCCTCAACCAGCGTGAGAGCCAGGTTGATGGGTGCAACACTTCAAAAGAAGTTTCATCCCTCACCGTGAATTATGGATGCTTGTGAGTAGAAATTAGCATAAGTGTTTGATGTGTTCTTATGTTGGATTATGAATGTGTCTCCACAACTATTTTATTTTGTTCTCTTATCCATTGTTGTTCTTGTTAATATTATTATTAAGTGTGACCCTCTAATTGAAAGAAAAAAAAAGAAGACATGGAAGGATCTAGGCTCATTTAGTCTTATGTACTTGTACATATGTGTTTTAAGAATATTATCAATGTACTTTGTAGATATTTGTTTTCCTATTGTTCCTTAGAACTATATGATTTCTACATGCATTCCAATGCATATTATACTACTTTCTGGTTTAGAATATTTGTGTGCGATAGTCTTATGTATTTGTACATATGTGTTTTAAGAATATTATCAATGTACTTTGTAGATATTTGTTTTCCTATTGTTCCTTAGAACTATATGATTTCTACATGCATTCCAATGCATATTATACTACTTTCTGGTTTAGAATATTTGTGTGCGAACCTTCGCCAAATATTTGCAAAATTTATAGAATCTAAAGTGCATCTTGATTTTTAATCCCTTTCAACCAAATTTATGAAATACAATAAAGTTTTTCATTTTTAAAAGATATTATTGTTATGCTTTTAATATGATAGAGATTAATTTAGATTGAGTGGTTAGTTGTACTATCGTTGGTGGTGGGGCTATTTTCAGGGATTATTTTGTAAATATTATTTTTGCATTTGCTTTGCCTTTTTCTACTAATTATAGTTTGTAAATAAATATTTTGTTTATGAATTAAGATTTTCATTGCTCTGATTTTAATGATATATGGGTTGAGATGGATAAACCATTGCTAACTTTTATTCTTATTTGGTAAGCGTATCATTATAAGTATGTAAATTTTCGAGCAATTATAGCCATGATAAAAAAGTCATGGGTTATATTCATGTGAATGCTCTTAGATGATAGTTTATATTGTTGATTATATAAACTTTCATGCTAGATTAATTTGCTTCATTGATTTTAATGAAATTATGAATGGCTTATATTTAATGCCTATAAGTTCTCTATTAGCTCTTGAGCTTACTAGTATGTTCTTCTTTATTATTATTCATATAAGTTGGTTTTGTTGGTGTTCTTCATAAATTATTAGAAATAGCGTATGGTTATTGAGAAATATTAGTCCAATTCATTAAATATTTAATGTCACTAAATTAATTAATATCACTAAATTAATTAATTATTTTACATCACTTAATTAATTAATTATTTTACATTAATTTATAATTAATTACTTTTTATTAAACTAATTACCCTCGCCTACACCTCTCCAGGTTTCGCCCAAACTTCCTGCTCTCTGCCCAAAACCTAGCTCACCTCCCCACCCTCGCGCTCGTGAACGAAATACAGTCGCGATTATAGCTAGCCGGGAAGGTGGGAAGGGAACGACGGGATCTTGGCGTACAGAGACCACCGAAACTCCCTTCTTTCTCATCCTTCTGCTCCGCTCCTGCCAGAAACCATTGAGTAAGATAAGCCTGTTCGTGCCATTCCTCCTCTCCACTCGTCCCGGATTCACTAAATCCGCCGATTCACAGGATTCATTAAATCCGCCGATTCACAGGATTCATTAAATCCGGGATTTAAGGCCGAAATCCTCTAAATCCAGGTGAAATTCTGCTCTAAATCCGTTGTCAGACAGCCCCCTATCGTGGCTGCTGATGGACCCTGTCTGAAAGCCTTGCCGAGTCTTTTTTCTGCTTCTTCGACAACCCAAAACCCTCAACGAAGAAGAAGCCAAAGCAATCATTGTCTGCCCGCAGAATAACAGAGATGGGGAAGGCGAAGAAAGGTCCCAAATTTGCTGTAGTGAAGAGACTGATTAGTTCCAAAACTCTTCGCAAGTAAAAAAAAACTCCTACTTATGATCTGCTCCCTTTTTTTTTTGTTGTGTAATGCACTCCCAGTGAACTTCTTCATTTTTGTAGGCACAAGGAAGAAGTTTTAAACCCTAAAAAGAAAGATATATCCAAGGAAAAGCTCCCCCGTAATGTGTATGTCCCGCCACTTCCGGTTAAATTTACCTTGTCACTGTCCCCTCTCTTTGATGGGCATTCTATTGGTTTACAGGCCGAGCATTTCCTCTGCTCTCTTTTTTAAGCATAATACAGCACTTGGGCCCCCTTATCTTGTGATAGTGGATACTAACTTTATCAACTTCTCCATCCAAAACAAGGTGATATAAGTTTTTTTTTTCTTTTCATCTTTTCATGTTCTTTTTAATGTATTTAATGTGATTATACCTTTATAAAACATTTTTCTCGTTTTCCAAGCTGTATTTGTTTGATGGAATTAGTTTTAAGGACTTGAGTTTGCTAAAATAAGCTGGTTGGAGTAGAGGCGATGATGGTTTTTTTTTTTCTTGTTTCAAATATAAGATGACTTTAGGGTTTATATAAGTTGGTTGAAGGCTAGAGTAGTGTGGGTAGATGATTGGCTGGCTTTTATGATACAAATATATATATATATATATTATTAAGTGTGAC
>NW_018164556.1:1436162-1437175 GCF_001263595.1 Phalaenopsis equestris | reverse complement strand
TATATATATATATTATAGCATTTATTTTTAATAATTTTTTTTCTCATTTCATTATTTCTAGTCTCTCATATGTAATCAGACAATGGTTCATTATTTTTATGAACAATCTCCATGAGAAATAAATGCATGGATGACAGATTTGCTGATGCCTAGTTTTATGAAATTAGAACTGGATTAAATGTAAGAAAAAATCTTTCTATGCTAGTAGGAAAATTTCTACAATTGATTTAGGTTTTGATTTGCTTAGTGTTTTTACTGCTTTCCTGTTAGGGAAAACATTAAACAATAAATAATTTTTTATTCTCATAGTTTTTTTTTTATTAAAGTAACTTTAAAAAGTTGTTTCTGAGAAAGCATATATACGAAGCTGTGGTTAGTAAAAACCTTTAAAAGCTGAACCAGAAAAGTTACGAATCCTCAACTGAAGCCTTAGTTGAGCATATGTTCGAATACTAAAGTTAATTATAAAAAAATTTTATATTTGATCGATGTCTAGTTGATAGTTATTTAGAGGGGATTTTTAAGGAGATCAAACAATATTTACTGTACAATATACCCTAAACTGCAGTGAGGGAAAACTCACATATGAAAATATTGTTTAAAAGCGCACAATTTGAGGTTCCCTTCATTGCAATTCAGGAAAAAAAAAAACATGCTGAGGCTTATACCTGGAGCAGCTCAGACGAGGCCAATTGCTCACATTGGTTGAGGCATGCCTCGTCTTAATTAGATTAAGGAATGTGCCTCATATGCTTAAATTTTTTTTTTCGATATCAAACCGTTCAAATTTGTTCTATATTCGAACCAAAGTGCAATATAGGCTCAGTCTGCACCTCACAGTGACAACCCACTCAACCTTCCCAGTGTCGCTGCCCCACTTGTTGCTTCTATCTCCAGCACTGCCACCTGGCAAACTTGCTATCTTTGCCACCTCCTTGTCACGGACAAATAGTTCCACATCGGCTAGGTGTAGGGCCGAAAAACAGAATTTAAATCCTGGGCTGCCCACCTCT
>NW_018164556.1:1417294-1435073 GCF_001263595.1 Phalaenopsis equestris | reverse complement strand
TGTTCGGCTCGTTAAGCAAACGAGCCGAACACGAACACACTTTTTGAGCTCGAAATGTAAACGGGCTCGTTTACACCCCTAACAAGCATGAGTGCAGTGCACACGTCTCTTCATCATATTCACAACTAATGTATAGTAGAGACACAAGATGTCCCCAAATTATTCTATGATAAGTGTGGAGGATATAGAGGTCATGGAAATTAGGCAACTGCAACTCAGAAGATGCCTCCAGAGAATCCTAGAGAGACACAAATGGGTCTTCACAGATACTGGGAGATTTTTTTTCTGAGTAAAACATTCCATTCAGCGTAGCAATCTCCCTTATTTTAATATGATTTGCTCTATAGGTGATTATGGTCAAGACTTAAAACCCCCATCTTTGTATGATTTGAGGACATCGATATTGAATGAGGAGCTGGGTATTGCAAAGAAAAATAATAATAAAAAAAAGACTAAATAGACTTCGAGCCAAATTGGAGTAATAATCATGTATGATGGTTAGTTCAACGTAAAAAATGATAGTTTGGCTAATTTTTTGATAAATAATTGATATGATATTGTGTTTTTGAAATCTGTAGAAGTATCTAATTGGGCAAAGGATGTAGTCTACATTTTTGAACTGCTTGATGGATGAATAGACGAGATGCGAGAGCATTTAGTTGTCCTTGTTGTCGCATATAATATTAGTGTTTATAAGACAGTTGAGAGTAAGTTGATGAATAATCAATATCGGGCGCCTTGTGCTACACATAATAGAAACTTGATTTTGGAGAAGATTGGTGAATTATAATGCCCTGCTCAAAGTCAAGAAAATTTTCTAAGAAAGAACTCTAACGCCATTCTATGATAAGATTTGCTTGTCTTTTTACTCTATTTAATATGCTGAAAGGAGGACAATTATTGAAGATAATTTTCACTTGCATTCAATTACTTTACTCTACACAATAAAAACAAATTAAAGGGAAAGAAGTCGAAAAAATTATTTTAAATGAAAATTTTGATCTAATGTCATATTCAATAATAACTGCAAGATCATTATTTCAAGTTTTGAGAATGGTGAGCGCAAAGAAAATACCATTTATGGGTTTTGTATACAATACAATGGATGACACCAATGAGCTAATAGCCTATAATATCGGAGAAAATGAGGTCTTTTA
Source organism: Phalaenopsis equestris (assembly GCF_001263595.1). Classification (NCBI taxonomy): domain Eukaryota; kingdom Viridiplantae; phylum Streptophyta; class Magnoliopsida; order Asparagales; family Orchidaceae; genus Phalaenopsis; species Phalaenopsis equestris. The sequence goes on along the minus strand of NW_018164556.1, from coordinate 1,433,916 downwards.
TATAGATTTTGGATATCATTGTTGAGAAATAGGTGCTTCACTTCCACCGTCATTTGCTATTGTTGGATATTTCTTCAACTCTTAAGTTCATTATGTTGGGAATAAGTTTACCAATTCTAAGATAAAGCTAAGGTTATACTATTGCATGGATTGGTTGATTGATGATCTAACTGAGAGGGTAATTGATGATTTGCAACTTATTCCATTAAGGAATAAATAACATTTTTTTGGACTACCAAAATAAAAAGAAAATATTGTTGCAAAATATTCTTCAGGCAATTTTTAATATTTAATGTGTTCATTGAAATACGGATTGAGTATCTAAATACTAAACTTTTAATTTTTAATTTTTACTTGTACTTTTTCCTTACAAATATAATTGAATAATGGATCTAATTTGGAGGTGGTATTCAAAGATATAATATTTTGCTATTAAAGTACTAAAAATCACATGTTCATCACCTAAATATGAACATAATTGGAGCATATGTAATCATGTTCACACAAAAAATAGAGAGTTTGATGACTTTAAGAATGAATTTTTTTATTTATATCATCTAAAACAAGGGATTAAAGAATTTTGTAGAAACAAATATTTGAGATGCAAGAATCACATATTATATGAAGATATGATATCAGATGACGAGTGGTTTGTAGATGATTATAATGGGGTCACACTATTTTAGCTACAACAAAATTTGAACGTTGAGTTTTTTTTTATGGAGACTAAAAAAAAGCTAGCACATCTATCAATAGAAAAAAAGAGAAAATAAAAGGTATTTATAAAAATTGATATTTTCTTAAACATTAATTAATATTTATTTTTATTGATTATCTTTTATTGTTGAAGAGTTTTTTTTAGAGATTGTAAGGTCATTTCAAGTGAAGATTTAGGTACCTAACATCGTTTATTAGTTCTAGATTTTAAGATGAAGAGTTGTAAATTAAATAATACTAGGACTAGGGGTGTAAACAAACCGAACACGAACGAACAAAGCTCGTGTTCGATTCGTTTGAAATTATGTATATTTGAAATAGACTCGTGTTTGAAGTTGTTCGTAAAGTTATTGTTTGTGTTTGGTTTAAAGTTATTGTTTGTGTTTGGTTTGATTTGTTTGAATTTTGTTTGAAATGTTTGAAATGTTCGAATTGTTCGAATTATTCGAATTGATTGAATTGCTCGAAATCTTACAAATTTATTTGTTTTGTTCGAAATCTTTCAAAAACTTAAACCTATAAGAAATTAATGTTTAAACTTGTATGAATTACAACACAAATGTAAAATAGCTGAAGCACAACTCACAATTAAATCGTAATATCATATTTCATTCATAAAAAATTCAGATCTAGAGGCAATATGCGATATTTCACTCAAAGAAACTAAATAAATCTTAAAGAAATATAAGAAAAAATAAGTTAAGAGACAAATCTGAAGATAAATACGAAATTATAGAGATTAATATAAGCTAAGAGACAAACATGAAGATCAAATTATAATGTATATGATTTAATTTTTTAAAATAAGATAAATTTTTAGAGTATATAATTATTTTTAAAATATGACTAATTTTTATATATAATTATTTTAAATTATTTTATATTTTAAACAATAACGATTCGAACAAATGACTGTTCTTGTTTGGTTAGTTTATAAACCGAACCAAAAAAAATTGTTCGTGTTCGTCTTGTTTGCTTATCGAACGAATCGAACACGAACTATTCGACGAGCCGATTCGACAAGCCGAACACGAACTGTTTGCGAACAACGAGCTTTTTTGACAGCCCTAACTTGGACTCATCATCGTAGAATTAGATGGGGAAACCTAAAAGATATAAAATTATTTTTATGAGTAAATTTAAGATTTCAAAATTTGGGATATTCATGAGGAAGCAAATGCTATATGAGATAAAGTAATAAACATTAAGATGTACCTGGATAATCAAAAGAAAATGTTTTTATAAATAAAAGATAGTTGGTGGTGGAAAAATAATGTGCAAGAAAAGATAAAATATAAGAAGTTGTTATAAAATTTGGTTTAAATGTAAAAGCTTAGAGAATTGAGAAAAATATCAAATGACCCGCAAAGGGTCTAAAAGAATAATTTGTGACGCTAAAAATTCAACTTTTATTGATATTTATAATAAATTAGATAATAAGGAGGGTGAAAATATAGGTATAAACTAGCCAAGCAAAATGAAAAGAAAAGTAAAGATTTTACTCAAGTGAAGTGTATTAAAGATGAAAATAAAAAATTATTTTTCTTAGAAAAAGATATTCAACATGGGTGAATGAGTTATTTTGATAAACTTTTAATGAATTTTTTTGAAAATACGATCGACCTTAGTGATCTTAATACTGTTAATAATAAAAAAATGTTTCGTTTTTACCGTCGCATTAGTAAAAAGAAGTTGAGGAGGCTTTAAAAAAAAACCAAAGGTGGAAAGTCTGAGGTGGAAAGTCTGTAGGACCTGATGATATCCCAATTGAATTATGAAAATATTTAGGAGATTTGAGAGTTTCTTGGCTTACTAAACTCTTTAATATTATTTTAAAAACTAAAAAGATGCCTGAGGAGTGGAGGAAGAGCATTTTGGTCCCCATTTTTAAGAATAAAGGGGATGCCTAAGAGTGTGCAAATTATAGAGGAATTAAGTTGATGTGTCATACTTTAAAATTATGTAAGAGGGTAATTGAACATAGGCTAAGTCTTATTTCAAAGATATCTCATAATCAATTTGGATTTATGCCGTGCAGGTCTGCTATGGAAGCTATACATTTATTGAGAGGTTTGATGGAGAAGTTTAGACATGATAAGGAGAATTTACATTTGATTTTTATTAACTTAGAAAAAGCTTTTGATAAGGTTCCAAGAGATATCATTTGGAGAGTTCTTGAGAAAAAAGGTGTTGATATGCCGTATATTCGTATATTCAAGTCATTAATATATTCAAGTCATTAAAGATATGTATGCTAGAGTTGTTACTTGTGTTCAAAATTAAGAAGGATTGACCAAATATTTTCCTATTTCTCTTGGATTACATCAGGGATTGGATTTAAGCCCATATCTTTTTGCTTTAATTATGAATGGTCTTATTGGACATTTACAAGAGGATGAACCTTGGTGTATGCTTTTTGCTGATGATATCCTTCTCGTGGATAAGACGAGAGAAAAAACCTAGGAAAAACTTGAATTATGGAGTTCTACATTGGAGTCTAAAGGCTTTCTTTTGAGTATAACTAAAACTGAATGCATGGAATGTAATTTTAGTAGTAGTAGCCCTAGTGACAGAAGTGTAACTTTAGGTGATCAAATTATTAAAAGGTGTGAATGATTTAGATATCCCGGGTATGTTGTCCAAAATGATGGTGATATAGATGGGGATGTGAATAGTAGAATTCAAGTTGGTTGGTTGAAATGGAGGAATGCTTCGGGCCTTTTGTGTGATAGAAAAGTACCGCTTAGGCTGAAAGGAAAATTTTATAAGATGATGGTGAGACCTGCAATGCTCTATGACGCTGAATGTTGGCCTTTAAAAGAGATGCATAATACTAAGTTAAGTGTTGCCGAGATAAGAATGATTAGGTTTGGCTTTACACTTAGACTTAGAGACAAAATGTGAAATAAATATATATGTGATAGGGTTGGTGTAGCTCCTGTGATGTAAAGAATTAGAGAAAATCGTCTTAGATGGTTTGGTCATTTTAAGCGTCCACCATCTGATGATCCGATTAGGAGAGTAGATGTTTTAGATTCGACTTATGTTATGAAAGGTAGAGTTAGACCTAGGAAGGCTTGGGCTTATTGTATAAAAAATGATCTTAATTTATTAGAACTAATTAAAAATATGACACTAAATAGGATGCAATGGAGAAAAAGGATTCATGTAGCCGAGCTCACGTAGTGTGATTAAGGCTTTGTTCTTGTTGTTGTTGTATCTTTTATTGTTGAATGTGGAATTAAATGATGATCAAGATTGAAGAAAAGGAAGAAGAATTGCAGATCTTAGACTTCATTAAATAAGCATCAATATCATGATGACTCCAGATGACTCCAGCGAAGAAATCTTAAGCGGTGAGAGTCATTAAATAAGCATCAATATCATGATGACTCCAGCGAAGAAATCTTAAGCGGTGAGAGTGTCAAGGGCTTTTTATTATTTATCATGTTCTTATTTAGATATATAAATGCTATTATGTTGTATAATAGGAGTGAGCGAAATCTATTATGCTAAACTCATCTTATATCATGCTTTGATATTTTATGTTTTATTTAGTTTGATCGGGTGATGTCGACATTATATATTTGCTTTATATAAGTTGTATATGGTATTTTGCTATTTTATGCAATATATTATCTTGTATAATTTTATTTTTTAACATTTTCCTGTGTTAGGATATTAATATCTTTATTTAACATATCTATAAGTTATGTTGCTAATATATTATTTTTCCCCATTTATTTTAACTTTGCAATTTTCAAATTGTGACTTTATGCCTGTCTCGAGACTTATGCCTTTCCTCACAAACTAAAAAATGCCTCAAATTTTAATTGCCCAATTTTAAACATTCTTTGTAAATTTTCAAATCCACAAACGATGGGATTGTTTCATTTCAAAAGGAAGTCCCAACATTTAAAAAATTTTTCTTACATTTTAACTGGAAGGGAAGAATTTTCTTATTTAAACGGTTAACGTTCAAAGATTGTTTGGTCACATTTATCCGATACATTTAATATCCAGTATATTCTATGCAAAACATGCACTACTCTAATTATGAAGAATCAAATTGATAATAATGCTCTCTTTCTTATTTATTAAAAGGTTTGAACCATTTCGAAACCAATTTTTTTTGTATCTGACGGTAAATAAAAGATAATGTCTTCCATCTTGGAAGCCTAATATAAACTGAAAGGTAAATTTCAAATGAAGCTTTCCAATAAATCTTTATAACATGTTGTTCTCTTTTTATTAATTCATTTTATGATTAATTAGTACAAAAAATTGACTTGAGAAGAACTTCATTCTTCTAATAATTAGAAGGCTAAACTAATCTCAAAACTTTGTTTTAATTTTTTTTAGAATTAAACTAAGATGCTAGTTTAATTATTGATTTAATTTCAAATATTTAAAATATTATATTAATTTTTATACTTTAATATTTAATAATGACCCAAACCAACATTTTTTAAATTTATTATAAAAATTAACAATTTTTAGTTTGCCTTCTTGTCAAACTAACATAATGATTTAGTAATTTTATTTCTCTGAATAGCCCAGTGCAGTGAATGAGAGAATGAAAAAAAAACGTTGTTTGAAATTTATTACATAACAATTAATTAATTAAATATTATAAACATAGTTTTATTCTTCTTTTTTCTTGTATTGCATATTGTATGAGTTTGCATTCTTGGGAAAATGATTTTATTTGTTATGTTTAATGTGATTTTATGCATTGTTGATGATTAAAGTTCTGAAATTATTGCAAAATGGACCCAAATGGAAGGGCCAGGTTTTCTTTTTGTATAGAAATGAACATCAAATGGACACTGATATTTTAGTTGGATGATGAACTCAAGGACATGGCAACATTTGTATGCGTGGACATGTATGTCTGGACATATGTGTACATTTGTTTGTTTGTATTGTACTTAGAAGGCTTCATCTCTCTTCATGTCAAAACCTGTATCAGTCTTTGTGGCTAGAGCTTGTCTTTCTGGTGGGAAGTTTGTATTGCAAGCTGATATCTTTGTCGGCCTAAACACAAAATTAAATTTTAGGTTGAAATGAAAAGAATGGTAATCAAAAGAAGACATCTTACGACACTCCTGTACCTATTCTGATTAATTATTTCCTTTTTCTTCATGTTTGCTTTAGCTTTTATATTTTTATGTTCGTATGCATGTCTGCATGCACATATTTATTTATTTATGTGTGCGTGTGTCTATATATATATATATATATATATATAATGTATGTATAGGGTTGGCCTTGCAAGCCAACCCCTATAAATTTCTTAAATGTTGTCAGCCATGTGTCTAGATAGCCATACAACATCCATCAAACTCAGAAGTATATATAACCGATTGCCTTTTAGTTATTTATGCATATATGCATGCACTTAGAAATGCACTTCTATGTATATATGATTATATGGATTAGTTGTATATATAATAATTTATTTACTTAAAGATGTATGTATATGCTATTTATATATGCATATATGCATATTGTTTGTGTGTACGGCACCTCTAATTCACATTAAACTTCGACGGGAAGCTTGATGCGGGTATCAGGTTTTCAATGTCCTTACAAGCTATGCTATAGTTTTACAACTTTTTGGGTGAATAAGGCTAATGATATGATTATTGCTATTATGCTAATATTGCTTGAATATGGTAGATTTAGATGGTGTTTATGCTACTCAAGTTGAAAAGAAGAATTGAAATTTTGTTTTTGTGAGATATAGTTGAATTAAGAGAATATAATTATGGTGGAATTTATATATGGTAGAGAAGATAAACATTTGATGAGAGGAGCTTTACTTGATTTCACAATAACATGACCTTGCGATCCTAAACTACAATTTTAAGAAATGAGAATCCTTTGAGCTATGAAGTTATAATTGATTATTTTTTATTTAGAAAGAAAAATAAAACATTTTAAGCAAAGATTGTAATGCATCCACATGCTATAAACAAGCTATACATGCTTTTTGAAGAATGACTTGTATTAATATGTTTAGACGTACAATTCTTATAATGAAGCTAGATAGTTTGTAAACAGGGTTGTTAGTTAATGTCGAGACATACAATTATTATTATGAAGCTAGATGTTTGTAAACAGGGTTGTTAGTTAAGTTATAGTTATTACTCTTCTTCTTTTGTGTATAGACTATGTACTATTTGAGGAGAAAATTAGATATATAACATAGCTAATGACAAACAAGATAGATCAAGAGACCATGATCAAGTTATATGTATTGATATTGAAGATAACATGATCATAATTGATGAAAAATAGATCAAGTAAAGATTATAATATTGTTTTTTGATATTATTGAATGGGAGTGTAAGAGTGAAACATGCATAGATGAGTGAGAAATGTTTATACAAGAAATTGTTGAAGCTTCTATTGAAGGATTGCAAAAATAAACTAAATATTTTGGGTACTATGTATAAGATATGTTGTTATTCATCCAAAACATTATTGCTAAAGCTATTAGCTCTATTTGTACTTCCGAGATCATTATATACTATTTGATGCTTCATGTTAGAAAATAAATGTTGAAATGTATGTCTATTTTCTTGCTGTGTTAGTTGATGCTTCATTGTTTGACTGAACTAACTCTTTTACAATGTTGCAGTTGGATTTGGAGAAGGGAATGATGGACTGCCTCTATGCTAAATGTAGGTTGGAAGATTAATTTCGTTTGCAAAGATAAAAAGCTTATGCATCTTTTATTGCTCTGTACTAATATGGTTTCTGATTTGTTGTCCTCTCTTTTTAACTTTTTCTGTTGGCTTAATTATTAAGGCACCCCTTGTATCACTGATTGTGTTATGGCTGAACTTGAAAAGCTGGGACAGAAATATCGTGTGGCTTTAAGGTATTTAGTTTTATTTTGGCTTTTGATGCCTTTTAGGGATTTGCATAAAGCAATACTGCCAAAAACACAGATTATAACTGATTGTGGACATTTTTTTTATTGTTCTAACAGGATTGCCAAAGATCCTCGTTTTGAGAGGCTTCCATGCACACACAAAGGGACATATGCTGACGACTGCATAGTCGAGAGAGTAACTCAGGTAGTTTTTGTTACACTTCTGCTGCTCTTTTCTATACTAATTGGTTCCAACCAGAAATGCTTGCAACAATGGCATTGTTCTTATGATAATGAAATTCATAAATGTAGTTGTCCTACTTGTTTTTTTTATTATTGATGTTCTGCCACAATTCATCTTGTTGCACATTTTCTATGGTATTTGGCAAATAATATTCATCTCTAAAGGACAATCCAGAATCACTCGTAGAAAATTACTACTAATCTAAAGATCCTCCTTAAATTTATTGCTGATCTAAAATATCATCATTTTGTTTCCTTGATAATTGGTAGCAGAACGCATTTGATAATTTTATTATAGATATATGATTAGGGATTATGATTTGGCTACCCTCTGCTTCACTTTAGGCATGTGGAAGAATGCTGTTTGGTTATTCATGCTAATTTACCATTCTTTATCGCTCCTTTTTTTATTGCTTTAATTATTTGATTTCTTCAAACCTTATTTACTTGGACTAATTTTCTGGTTTATTTTTTCTATAGCATAAATGCTATATTGTTGCTACATGCGATAGAGATTTGAAGCGAAGAATACGCAAGGTATATAAAAAATTTATAAACTCTTAATGACCTGAATTATGCAATAAAAACATGCATTTACTTTGTTAGATTCCCGGCGTTCCCATCATGTACATTACTCAACACAAATACTCTATTGAACGCCTGCCAGAAGCAACTATTGGCGGAGGTGAGCAAGCATTTCTTATATATATATATATATTGCATGTCTTTTTATATTGTAAGAACTTTTTTTTAAAAAAACTGGCAAATCTATCTTTTTTTTTGGCCGTATTCTCTTTAAAAAACCTTTGTGGGCTTATTGATGGATGACATGTATATCCTTCATGCACTTTTTTTTTTGCAGCTCCAAGGATTTAGTGTAAGATTCATTTCAGATCGAAGGGAATTGACTCCTCAAGGTTTTGTTACTTTTGATGTTATAATTTATAACATACTTCAGAAATAGGGAAGAAACATGTTGAATTGGAAATAAATTTAATTGAGCATGCATTAGCAAAGAGGAAGTTGTATCGCATTGCTTATGAATGCAAAATGTGATAAACTTGTGGAAGTTGTACGGATGTATTTGCGTTAATTAGTATAGAGGCTAATCTAGTTTTTTTACTGATTTCTACAAAGGCAACGTGTTGTCATTTGGTATTAGATTTTTCTCTATTTAGGCTTTTTATTAGCCATCGTTAGCTTCATTGAATTTATTGGGATAAATGGTTTGCTATATGATTGACCTTTTTAAAATAAGTTGTCTTTTTACCGTGTTTTGTTATTTGTGTTGGTTTTCTTTTCTTTTTTTTACTCAAAAGTTATATATACCTGATACAAACTAAGATGTATTCCACAGAGATTAGGACAAAAATAATAGTTTTTATTGATATCAAATCAAACAATACTGCTGAATACATAAAGATAAACACATGTATTTTGAGAGGAAAGCAATTTCTTCTAACACCTACAATTCGAGAGGTAGACGATCTCTTTCAAACCCTAAACCTAAGACTCAAGCCCACAGTCTTATGCATACCCTTAAACCTAAACATATTAGCCTTATTTATACTTACTAAGCTTTCTTTTAGACTTAGGTGTAATAATAATCCCCTCCCAAAAAGACACATGGATCAAGACGTTTGACTCCCATGTGGAATCCTCGTCTGGCAATATTTTTCATGCAAGCCGTAGTGGCTCTCATGAGTTTGAAATGCAATCGTCTGGCAATATTTTTCATTAATCAGCAAGCCGTAGTGGCTCTCATGAGTTTGAAATGCAATTTTATGCACATCCTTCTGCCACGTCTAATTTGAAGTCAATCTAGGAGATATTGTAGCCTCAAACAACTTTGTAGTAGCTCATCGATCATTGTAATCTCTGCTAATGTCGTATCATGTGTTTCTTTCATGTCATGCAACTGAATTCAGAATTTCAGAAATTTCTAAGATATATACCGCTTAGTCCTATCAGCTGATTTCTGAGCTTTCAAAGTTTTTTGATACTCTAAAAGTCAAATTTCAACCCGAGTAAATCTTTCGTTGAAAGTTGAAAGCTCAAGGAAATGATTTTTAAGCGTCTTGATTTCTCGAAGTTTAAGAGTCAACTTCTAATAAGAGTTCCTCTCAAGATTTTTAGGAGCAATTATCAAGTGTCCACTTCAATGGTTGAAAGAGTACTTTTCCTATTTTTAGGTGCTTAGAAAATTGTAGGAGTTTTTTTCTTTTAATTTGAAGTCATTCCTTGAGCTTAAACGATTATTATTCCTATTCTTGAATCCAATTAGTGCATGTCTCTTTAACTCGATAAAGGTTTAAGCATTGATGGCTAATATACGAAGAAAATCTCCTCTGATTGGTGGTTGTTGTGCAAGGAGAGGCTTCATGATATGTGTGATTCATTCAACAATATCTGTTTTAATTGAGTCGGCCTTTCAAGGCCAAAACACCGAAGTTAAAAGTTCTCCAAAAAGTATTGTATTTTGACAAAAGAAGCAATTTACATAATTAGCAAATTCCTTTATACTTGGATGTAATTTGTTTATCTAAAATATCTCGTTCCAAGCCAATTCTTCCCTTTCCCTTTGATTTATTCTCACTCTCGCAAACTCTCCAAGCACCTAAGCACTTCTCCACTAACTATTGTTTCCAATAATCCAAAGCATTCTCCTACTTTCCAAGAGCGTTCGAGGGAGAGATTGATTGTAATTTCGTTTGGTTTTATTAATCCATTTGGCCGAACCGTCAGCAAAGCACATAAACTACCCTAAGTCTGTGGGTAGCGTCGAAGCGCTGACATGGTGGCACCATGGCGAGACGACATTGTGTTTCGTGACTCTAATTCATCAATCTAGGTCTTTAGGCACGACGACACTGCTTCTGTAGGTGCGGCGGTGCTTGTCACTGGTGTTGGGGCACTTGGCCTCTAGTGTCGTGGTGTCGTGCTTTCAATAATTTTGGTGGAATTTCTCTGCTTTAGGTGTTGAGCGCCTTATATATGGTGCTACGGTGCTTGTTTCCTGGCGCCAGGGCACTTGTTTGAAGCACTGGGGTGCTGGTCCTTAGCTTCATTTCTTGAAAGTGCTACCTTTTTCCTTGTATACTATACAAATACACAACATATACCCATTAAGAAAATATAAAAATGAGAAAAAAATATTTTAAACACTATAATTCCACATGACATTTTACACATATTAGGGTCCAATGATCATTTTGTCCTATAAGGTAGCCACTATGTCGCTCCTAAGGACATCTTCGGGTCTAAGGATTGGTTGAAAAGAGATGTAGACCATAAAAAATGAGGTCAACAACTTCTTAAATTACAAGTCTTTGAGAGTCGAAGAAATTTTAAAATGTTTATTATCCAAGTTTTAATTCAATAAAAAATGAATTATGGTGTCAGATTGTGTTCACGGTCAACCTCGGGGTTGACCTAAAATTGAACCAACCCAATATTTTTTACCTCTATCCAACGTGAATATTAAATGGGTCAGAAAATTCAACGCAAACTAGACCTGCATTCAACCTGATTTTTGCGAGCTCAACCCAAATAACTTGTTTAATATATACACAACAATTTTTTGGTTGTGACATGTGAAGGAGAAGGAGAGTTTGTGTAGCATGTTAGGGAAGGACGTGTGATAATATCTCGTCAGGATCTCATCGCAAGAGCTCGTTGTCACAAAGGTTGGCAAGAGTGATGGTATGTAAAGGAGAGACATGATAGAAGCAAATTAGAGAAGGTGTTTGCGGGATCATGACAACAGCGTGTAAAGGAGGACGACTAGAACAAAGACATGTGAAGGGTGATATGAAGGATGACAGGAAAGATTAGTTTTGATATTATATTTTTTTTTTTTTGTGATATGTAAGTAAATAGTTGTGTTTAGGTATTAAATAGAACAAAGACATGTGAAGGGTGATATGAAAAATGACAGAAAAGATTAGTTTTGGTATTATGTTTTTTATTTTTATTTTTAGTGATATGTAAGTAAATAGTTGTGTTTAGGTATTAAATATGTAATTAGTAGGGTTTTGGGTGTAAGCAAATCTCCACAAAATTAATATATTGTGATAGAAACGACAAATTTCCTTGGTTGCTTTGTCACCATCAGAAATAGCCTTGTTTCAAGCGTGTAGACTACTTCTTCCTCCTCCCCTTCATGAAATGAAACCAATTGGAAAACTCTTCTCCAATGTTTGAAATCTTCATTACATCTTTCATGAAAATAAAAACTTTGTTGAATGAATAAACATGCATGGCTTATATTCTATTGACTTAGTTTTATATAAATAAATAATAAATAAAATTTAATTTAATCGCACTTTATAAGAAAGATAATATAAACTTCTCAGCTATTTAATCTGCACTTAGTTCACTACAATGGCTTGCATTTTTTTTTTTAAACTATAGCAATTAAAACTTTAAGATTACAAAAGGTCACTATGTGCATCAAATCCTATTATGAGTATCAATTCTATTTGTGCAAGAAGATTCTATAGCACAAACATAAGTTGCTCTTGAACTTTTATTTTTCAAAATTATTGTTGATGTTATATTGATAAAAAAATGTGGGCCCCATCTCATTGTTGGGCCTTTTTTTATTGTCTGTGTGTGTGTTTGTGAGACATCAATCTCAATCAAACTATATAACACTTTCAGCTATTAAATATTATCGTGCACTAAAGCTATTAGGATGTGATAGAGTTCTATTATCATTAAAAAAAGTAGGATTCAACCAAATGGGGATCAACATCCGTTTGCATTTAATTTTCTCCTTTTATTTGGGTAATTCCTTTTTGCAAAAGAAACATAAGCTATTATTATACTTAGACCTCTAGAGATATCTAATTGTATGTCTAGTTACATCATCATTTATGTTTGAATCTTCCCTAGGGATTTTTTCCCTAAGTCAAATGATTGTGCGATTAATGGATAGCCACTCAAAGGTTACTGTGAGCCCCTATTCACTTGTTTTTGGGAACCACTATCTTGATTCATACTCCATGTACTCTTAATGAGTTGCTCAAGCTCAACCAACATATGTCCAAGTTCGCGAGGTTGGGCAACTTCTATTTTTCTTGTGCAGGGCTCGATCTTTTAACTTGTCTAGATCAAGAATGAGACACGACTCGATCTTTTAACTTGTCTAGATCAAGAATGAGACTCATTTAAATATATTCTTATTCTTATTAATGTGTATTAGTTGCTTTTGGTTGTATATATTTAGTTCATTAATTCTTTCATCTCTTAGAAAATCATGTTGTGATTATAATGAGAGAATTAATACTCCCTTAGATACTGGACTGTCTCTTATAAAAAAAAGGCAATGAGACATCCCGTGCTTCAACTCCTCCCCACTTTTGGATTATGTTGTTTGCACACGAGCATAATGCCATGAAGAATCTCAATGAATATAATACTTACATTATAAAAGAAGAGTTGTTGTCAAGTTTGTTCAACAAGTAGAAACGAGTGAGTGATACGAATGGACACAAAATGATAGTGAAGTGCAGAAAGAGAATTTGACTTCCACCCAGTGATAGACATATCAAGGACGACTTCCATGGGGGTGACTGCCTTAGAGATCAACTCACTGAAAGATGGCTCAATGAAGGACTCTCTCCCGCAGTCTAACTATGAAACACTTGAGTGGCCATCCACCCCTAGGCATGAAGGCAAGCTGGATAAGCTACATACAATTTTAATTTCCAATGTTAGTGCAGATTGATTGGTATGTAAAACTCTTCTTGTTTTAAGAAAATTAGGAGAAATGTGTATTATTTTTACTCTTTTTCTTCGCTTGATGTGCATTTTACTTATAATGAAATGAACGTCACACAAAGAATGTTTGTTGGTTAAATATGAACATGGCCTTAAATACTTCCTTGAGATAAATGATTGCAAAGATGAAGAAGTGGCCAACAGTCTCCTCAAGAGAGGCAATCAACTATAGAGGAGGCGAAGAAAGAATGTCAAGGGGTTTAAATGGTAGTGACACCTCCCCCTCTCTCTCGAGAGGTAGAAATCCTATCTCTGATATATCTTGAAGTCTCTTCTACTGTGATGTTGATAAGCAAATAAAGCATCCATACGACAGATATCGTCGAATTAAAGAGGCATGCCGATGATTTGCTTTGTGAGCCGGGGGACTTGAGGGATAAGTACTTGGTGCTTCAAGGTCAGACTAAGTCTAGTTGCATGAGTTAGTTCAAGGTTGAGGAAGATTCCCACAACAACTTATACGATTAGGTTGAAACCCAGCAAAGATTGTTTTAGATCTAGGCTAGATTTTTTATAATTTTCTTGATTCATTATATTTGCTTGTCTTTATTAGAGTTGAATCATCTGTGATGAAAATTATCCCTTATTTAAATAAAAAACTTGGTCGTAGCAACAACAGCTTATACGATTAGGTTGAAACCCAACAAAGATTGTTTTAGATCTAGGCTAGATTTTTTATAATTTTCTTGATTCATTATATTTGCTTGTCTTTATTAGAGTTGAATCATCTGTGATGAATATTATCCCTTATTTAAAAAAAAAATTTGGTCGTGACATTTTTGTATGTGATGATTTGATTACTTTATTAATTCCAATTCTATGTACCTAACTTCTTATTTTTTATTTTTTTTTATCTTTTTGATGCTTTCAATCCCTTATCATATAAAAAAAGAATTATCCCTTATTTAAATAAAAAACTTGGTCGTAACATTTTTGCATGTGATGATTTGATTACTTTATTAATTCCAATTTTATGTACCTAACTTCTTATTTTTTTATTTTTTTATCCTTTTGATGCTTTCAATCCCTTATCATATAAAAAAAGTTTTTACGGTGATTATTTTGCTCTGTTCATCACTCCCCAACAAGTTTTATGTATGTCATTTTCATCATCTCTACCTCTTCTCACATTGATCATATGCTATTTATCAAGGCTACTGTTCCGAGTAAGTGGAAGATGTCTAATGATGACATCTGGTTGGCCCATCTCAAATATGTCTTCGACCCCTAAGTTCTTCTAAGGATGACGAAGAAGGATTAAGTGAAAAACTCATTGTATGGTAACGAGTTGTTATTCTATCATGACTAGTTTAGACTCAAATGGGGTTATTGCTCTATCATTAGTTGGCAAAAATTTTTAACTTTTTATAGATTTTCCTGGCATATGTGATGTCGAGCTCTTTCATTGGTAGGACCAAATGTGAGGTGTGAGAGAAAAAAGGAAACACAAGGAGAAAAATCTAATATGCTGGATCAAATGAGCGTGATACATAACACAAGACTCAAGTAAGTCAGAACTTGAACGTTGTGCTCTTCTCGAAATCTCTTATTTATAAGTATAAACATGAGGTCCTAAGTGATATAAGAAATGCTACAATATGTGTTGTGCATGTAATAAATTCAAGATAATATAAACAATATAGGCAAGCTTCTTGATTTACCACTTAAACTCAGATCACTAAGCAACTGTAGATGAGTCTTTAGGTCTCCTCGGAGTATAGGTTGAGTAGTTTCTTCATATGTGTTTAATATTGATTTGTCTGCGAATCATATCCGAAGGAATATAGCATAAGGAGAGAGAAAGAGAAGAGTGAACAGTTATGAACAATAATATTTCATATCAATCATGCAAAACTTTTTTTATTTATAAAACAATCTCTCTATTTATTGGGGGAGACAGTGCAATATGATGATGTTACATTTTCTCCCTTGCTTTAAAGAGAATTGTACAAGATATTCATGATATTTTAGAAGTATGAGCCTGTCACTCGACTCCTATCTAGCTCGCCCAGCTAAGTTTGCCTAGCTTTGGCGAGGCAGGACCAGTTCGATCAGCTAGGCTTGGTCAGTGTTGTTGCTTGGCCAAGCTTGATTGGCTTCAGATCGGCAGAACTAACTCTGTCAGCTGATCTAGTCTGGATATTGACCCTTGAGGAGAGCTTATGAACATCCTTAGTACGATTAAAGATGCTGAGGGGCTAGGTCTTCCCTCGAGTCATCTTCTTAGTGGTGGCTTGCTCAGATAACTAGTTATCTTATTTCTGATTGAATAGTTTAGACTTGATCGTTCAATCATCTTTTCGCCCTCCACATGGTTCAATCGGCGTTGGCCTTGTTGGCTTTGCCTCGAACGGCTGCACTTGATTGGATAAATGGACCTCATGTTCTTCTGTTGGTGAGTCTTTCCTAGCCGTACTCTCCTGCTCTGGGTCGTCAGATCTACTTAGGAACATCAATGCACATTTTCATGTATAATAAGTAATTGATTGGCTAGGTTGGATGGATTTCACAGGTCATACGGATTGAACTCGGCCGAGTTCTTGAGCCTTTTGAGTTCTCTCTCTCTCTCTTTTTTTCCTTTGACGAGTATGTCACATGGGTTGTACATGGTATACATAATACTAAGACGATAAACTCTCTCTCCATACTAATGTAAATATTCTTAATACAAAACATAAAAGATTTTTTGAGAGGCTTGATACCATGGGGCAACATATGTCAGGTTGGTCAGGCAATTTTATCCTTGAGCAAGTGTTCTTCCTAGTCATGTTAATTCTATATTGCTTTAATCTAGTAAATTTATTTACTGCCTCAAATAAGCTTATATTATTAAAAAAAATTACATCTTTGCCCTAAAAATATTTCTTATTTATTTACTTAACACCACTTAAAAAAAATGAACTAAAATAAATGCTTAAAAGAGAAAAATATAAATTTAATTTTTATTACACTATTTAAGATATTGGGGACATTATTAAAACTAAATTTTATTCCT
>NW_018164556.1:1411383-1417252 GCF_001263595.1 Phalaenopsis equestris | reverse complement strand
TTTCTCGAGCCATCCGCGCCTCGCCGGCCTCTCCCACCAGCCCACATAATATGCTGTACGCTGTTCCATGAGAAACACATGATCATCCCATTCCAGTCATCAACCCTGCTTACTTCTCACTCGCTCGCTGGAGAGCTGACCTCCTTCGCCACTTTGCACTCCGCTCAATCCATCCCCCATGGGAAACTGCAATGGTCAGCCCTCATCACACACCGATCATCCGGTTCCCGCCGCAGGTGGGGGAGGTATAGTCGTAAAGCCCGCCAGCCGGCACCGGCACTAGCTCCACATCCTCCGGCGCCTCCGGTCACCGGCGGCATCGGCCGCGTGCTAGGTCGGCCGATGGAAGACGTCCGCGAAACCTACAACTTTGGTCGGGAGCTCGGGCGTGGCCAGTTCGGCGTTACCTATCTCGTCACTCACAAGAAGACCGGTGAACTCCTCGCCTGCAAGTCAATCGCCACGCGAAAGCTCGTGAACCGCGACGACATCGAGGACGTCCGACGGGAGGTCCAGATCATGCACCACTTGACTGGCCATCGCAATATTGTAGAGCTGCGCGGCGCTTACGAGGATCGCCAGTCGGTGAACCTGGTTATGGAGCTCTGCGAGGGCGGGGAGCTCTTTGACCGGATTATTGCTAAGGGGCATTACTCGGAGCGTGCCGCTGCTGCGCTTTGCCGCGAAATTGTGACTGTTGTGCACAACTGCCATTCCATGGGCGTGATGCACCGTGATCTGAAGCCGGAGAACTTTCTGTTTCTGAATAAGGAGGAAAGCTCCCCACTTAAGGCTACGGATTTTGGGCTATCCGTCTTCTTTAAGCCTGGTAAGTGCTATTTGTTGAATTGTAGACATGGTCTGGCTCCTTAGTTATTGCATTTGTGAAACAGTGTTGTTTGTAAGCTTATTACTTTAAATCCATGCATTATTTTTTGCATAGTTGTCACCTTCTTTTTCCCATTTTTTATTTTTGTCATATTCGATATAAATTCACTGTCGAATATCGAATGTTTTGTTTGCAGAAAGATAGATCTCTTCTAGCTCTTTGATTATTACAATGTTATTCATTTTCATCATGCTTCACATCCTCTTCAAGCTCATCAAATTCATCTCTCCTTTCTTTATCACGCAATCTCCTTTTCCCTCTCATCAACCTCAACCTTCCCTCGCTCCACAAACTGAATTCCTTCCCCATCTCCTCAATGGCAAGTTCCTTCATCCACCATTTGAAGTCTTGCATAACATTGTTGAAAGTTGAGCTGTATGATTGAGACCCAACCCCAAACACCGCGGACTGGCAATGGGTGTGCATCAATGATCCAACACGGAAATCGGCAACGCTCTCGGCAAACCTTTGGGCCAGAAACACAGCATTGAGCCGGGGCTCGTCGTTTTCCCATGTGGAGGCAACGATGAGGACTACCATTTCCTTGGATAGATTCTTTGGCTCATAATTTTGGGGGCTGACAATGTTGACCGCGACATTGTATGTGGAGAGGAGGGCGGCGAGGGGACGAGCAAGGGACTCTGAAGTATGGATTTGTGAGGTGAAGAAGATTTTGCAGGTTGGTTAGATTTAGGATTAGAGTTAGGGTATGGGAACCGATAGGAGGGCTTGCGGGGGCGGCAGTGACAGAGGTTGTGAGATTTCCAAAGGTAGAAAGTGGATGAGAAGAAGAGAAGGGCTACAAGGCCGAATTGGGCTGCGTGAGAGGGAGTGGAGATGATGGTCATTTTAAATATTATCCACTTTTATCATGTTATTTTACTAATATAGCTTTGATTGATCTATAAATAGTTGGAGATTGTTCCTATTAATGGAGCCATTGGGGTTATATTTGATTTTATATGCCCATTTACACCTAATAGATCTTTTGTTAGGTGGTAATTGGACGATGGACCAAGTTTAGTTATGTTCAAGAGTGTTTAATTTATATTACATTCCTCTTTTGCCATTCGAGAATGTAAAAAAATTTATCATAAAATTGCGGTTTGTAATTGCTAGTGATCTTAAGAGCCAAATATTTGTAACTAATAGAAAGAGAATTATGTTGTGATATGAAATATTTGATGTTAATTTGGGTTTTGAAGCTTTTTTTCAGATGTTACCTTGGGGCTTGATGTTGAAGCATATTGCAATGAAAATCTTGTAGATATGAAGGGACTTAAGAATCCAAGAACTTGTGAGTATTGGAATCCTATCTTGTTTTTGGTGGAGAGAGCGATGATCATTGCCCGCTCCACGAAGCATAATTATCTCAGGTTAGGGATTGAGAGACTAAGGATATTTTTGGGTTGTTAGGATGATGAATGTAGCGAGGGCTAAGTGAATCGTCAATAGTTGGGCTTGATGTACCCATAGGAGGATGCAGGAGAGCTCGCGAGATACTTTGGCCGAAACAAGAAACGTTAGATCTTTGATATTGACAAGAAAGTCGAATACCATAAGCAACAAGAACATGAGAACTGTGAGATGGGGGGTGATGTATAGACGGTGAATCTCCGTAGTTTTGGCGCAGGTGGCAACAGAGGAGAGGGATTCTAGCATTATGGAGGCAATGTGTTTCGTTGGTGTTAAATCAGGTACTGCCATTGTTATTTATGGTGTGAATGACGTTGATGGGGCGAGCAATGGTGTCTGGCTGGACAATGGAGGCGAGATCGATGCGGTGATGGCCAGATTGAGATGGGAGCCAAGGCTTTGCAGATGGGGAGAGCACGTGGGATCCAGTCGGGGATGGTGGGGATAGTTTCTTGAGGCGATGAATGCGCGAATCGATCTCCAGAGCATCAATTGGAAGAACAACAAATTAGTGAGCAAGATTTCACAGATGATTGAAGTCCTCTTGAACGAACCAGGAGATTCAAGGGAGAGATTGCCCATGAAGGAGTATTATGGCATATTTTTGTGAAGTGATGCTTGGCTCAGCTTGAATGCCAACGAACTTGGCTTCAATCAAGAAGATAGGGGTTCTTGAGGTTCCCACAAGAGTTACGGAGTTGAGCCTTGCTCTGGTTCCATTTTAAGATAAAATAGGCATATAAAATGAGAAAAGAGAAGGAAACTACAAAATTTAATTATTTATGAAATGGCTATTTCCAAGATACAATCTACAACTATTTATAGATGAGTTGGGTATATTAGTAATATAACATGATGAAAATGGATAATATTGTAATATTTCTAGCTCTTTGCTTATTTTATAAATGTGAAACAGAGTTGTTTTTTAGCATGCTAGATGAGTTCTAACATTAATTTTTGAGAAATTGTAAATCTGAATCTTATTGGTTCCACAGATCACACTTTCTAATGGGCTACTACAATAATTCTTTTTTAGAGTGTAAATTGAATGCATTTTCCGGTAATTGATGTGTATTAGTCAGATTGAACATAATTTAAAGATGACAAATGCTAATCATGGTCTTCAAATTTTGTATGTCATTGATGTGCGACTGTATGTTTAATGTTATTGAATAAGATGGTCAGAAGTGGTCTCAATGACTTGAAATATAAAATTTTGTTTTTGCATAATTATTGTCATAAGATAGGTGGTGATCTAGGAATGAGTTGTTCTTTAAGAATGCCAGTTATTGCTTTTAAGTTATGACTGATGCGCATTTTATATTATTCCTCTTTAAGCTTTGGTCTGATTTCTTATAATCTTATTTAAGGAGATACTAGATGGTAAATTATGATAGGCCATGAAATTTTGCATTTCAAGGACTTATCTAGTTTCATAGCTGTGAAGCATTGTTAAGTATGGCATGACAATGCTACAAGGAAATTGAAAATAAAAAGTCTTTGAATCCTAGGTAATCCAATTGACTAAATAAGTGAATTTTTTGTTTGTTCATTAATTAAATGTGGTTGAGGCCACTTTGGTTTTAAGATGTGCTGTTGAGCAGTACGTGGGGCAATTTAGAAAAAAAAAATTATGGTTGCATTAAATGAGATTGATAGATTAAATGTTGTATATATGCTTTTCTAAGCTATGTATATTAACTTCCCCTCTAAGTTTTTAATATTTTTCCTTGTTAAATGGATTTTGATACACAGCGTTAGACTGTGCTAATTGATTCTTGTTTTGACTATTTATTATGTAATATTCTTATAATATCACAAAGCAAATTATTTATTTTGATTCTAGCTGTTATTTCTACATGTGATTTCCTTAAAATGGTATCAATGCTTTTTTATAAGGCCCGACCTTTCTTCCTTTATCTTGGCAATGCTTAATAGAGATCTCTTGACATCACAACAACACTAGCAACATTAACCTTGTTATGGATCCATCAAACTCATACCATCTCGATCGTTCAAATCATCCTAAACATATGCTTATACCCATAAAATTAAATGGCAACAATTATTCATCTTGAATTAGAGCCAAGATTCATGCTCTAACTACTAAGAATAAAGTTATCTCCGTCAATGGAGCCATTAAACTAGCCTCTAAATTTGAAGAAGCTTTAACATGCGTAGTGAAATTACGCAATAACATGCTTTTATTATGGCTAACCCATTCAAAAAAACCTAAGAGAGAAAAGTTTAAAAGAGCTTTCTGAACTCTTTATGTGGGCCTATTTTATTCATAACTATTAGATGGGTTCAACTTAGTTTCTTGACTCACTAATCATGATCCAAATTGATCATGCTGGATTATTTGGATCATATTTGAGTCAAGAATTATTTTCGAGTAGATTTAAGGAGCCAAGGGAATAAATTGGAAGCATTAGATAATCTGGACTAATGCAACTCCCTAAATAGTTTAGAGATCATTTTGACCTTTTTCTTGAACACAAAACAAGCATGGAAACAGGCTTTCCAAACCAACAAAATAAGCATGGAAAGACTTCGAAGCTGTAGAACAAGCATGTGTCAATTCTCATAGTAAAATGCAATAGCTATTTATCAAATCTAGAATTCTTTCACTTCTCATAAGGTAAGATGACAATTTCATCATATTTTATGATCAAAAGTCTGGAATGAGTTAGAGATGTATTGTATACTTCTCAGCTACAGTTAAATGAAAGCACATCGTTATTAGAGAGGAAATTTGTTGATTCAAATTTTCTTGGGGTTCAATGACGCCTATTATGCTGTTTGCTTCAATTTCCTCATGATGGCACCATTGGACAATATCTGTTGAGGCTAATCTCTCAACAATCAGGAAGAAACAGAACAACAAATGATATTAGCATTAGGTGAATTCATTCATTGCTGTTATTCAAAGCTATGGAGCTTAAAATCTATTGTGTGTTTTTTGATAAAAAGGTTTTATAGAGAAGAGATGCAAATTTAAAATTTTGATGTGGGTACTTAATGGCATAGACTGCAAAACAATCAACAAACTCAACCACTACAATAATAGCGCGGCTCTCAGGCCTCAGGAAAGTAGGTAAAATTTGCTCTTTTTTGCTTATTTTTTTAGTTCTTCATAGCCTGCTCAAGAAGGATATCTAAGTATGCCAATTTACATCATGATTCCAACATACATTTTTTTTACGTGACCTATATTCAAGTCATTAAAGATATGTATACTAGAGCTGTTACTTGTGTTCGAACTGAAGGAGGATTGACCAAATATTTTCCTATTTCAGTTGGATTACACCAGGGATTCGCCTTAAGCCCATATCTTTTTGCTTTAGTTATGGAAGGTCTTACTGGGCATTTACAGGAGGATGTACCTTGGTGTATGCTTTTTGTTGATGATATCCTTCTCTTGGATAAGACAAGAGAGAAAGCTCAGAGAAAACTTGAATGATGGAGGTCTATATTAGAGTTTAAAAGCCTTCGTTTGAGTAGAAATAAAACTGAATATATGGAATGTAATTTTAGTAGTAGTAGTTCTAGTGACAGAAATGT
>NW_018164556.1:1395701-1411267 GCF_001263595.1 Phalaenopsis equestris | reverse complement strand
GGTTGGTTGAATTGGTTGAAGTGGAAGAATGCTTCGGGCATATTGTGTGATTAAAAAGTACCGCTTAGATTGAAAGGAAAATTTTATAAGATGGTGGTCAGACCTGCAATGCTCTATGGCGCAAACTATAACGCTGAATGTTGGTTTTTAAAAGTGAAGCATAAAACTAAGTGTTGTCGAGATGAGAATGATTAGGTGGATGAGTGGCTTTACACTTAGAGACAAAATGTGAAATTAATATATTCGTGATAGGGTTGATGTAGCTCCAGTGACAGATAAAATTAGAGAGAGTCGTCTTAGATGGTTTGGTCACATTAAACATCGACCATCTGATGATTCGATTAGGAGAGTAGATGTTTTAGATTCGACTTATGTGACCTAGGAAGCCTTGGGCATATTGTATAAAAATGATCTTAATTTATTAGAATTAAATGAAAATATTACCCTAAATGTTGTAGCCGACCCCACTTAGTGGGATGAAGCTTTTGTTGCTGTTGTATCTCGTAGAACAACTTTAAAATCTTACTTCTGTAATGGTCATGATAAATAATAACCAATCCTATGAGAATAACAATCTCTATGCTGATAATTCATATATGTTTTCTATCCATTTTGTTTGTGCTAACCCTTGGATTTTAGATAGCAAAGCAACTGATCAAATCATTTTAAATCCCACTCTCGTTATTCAAACGAAACTTTCAGTAGTACATTGTTGACTCACCCACTAGGTGAGCCACTTTCATTACCTGGGCAAGTATTGCATCATCAAATCCCAATGTGAACTTAGATAGCTAGATGTGAGCCGCTTCTTTCACCTGAACCTGTTATCTGTTAGCAAACTCATTAATGCTTTAAAATGTTGTCATTTTATTCCCTACATTTCGTGTCTTGTGAAACTTGGCTATGAAGAAGATGATTGTCTTGGATAAATGTTATGTGATCTTTATTACATGTCGTCACTTTTTCAATCACACCTACCCCTTGTTTTATGGAGTGAGCATGTCTTTATTGCTACCTATTTTATCCACCTTCTGCCCTTACCTATGTTATCTAATAATACCCCTTTTGTGTTGTATACAATTAATCACATTTTTTTGTCAAAAGAGAGGTTAGTTAGTATAGAGCCTTGGTTATTCACCTTCTTGAAATGTGATGCTCGCTTTGTCAAAAGAGAGGTTAGTTAGTATAGAGCCTTGACCACAATAAATTTAAAGAAATAACCTACGTGAAGATGATCCCACAATGCAACCTTAAAGTTCCACACACCCACAGAAGATTGTCTACATGACTTAGACAACCTTTGACATGGCCTAAGGGCTACATAATGACTTCCCAAGTTAATCATTCTTTCCAAGGCACGAGTTTTACTCTTAAGTATAATATTCCTTACAAAACTTTCATATTATCACATATGTTTTGCCAATTGAAAATTCCTTGCTAAATTTATAGGTCACATATCACAAAACTTATGTTCGGACTGATCTTAATCCACATTAGCAAGAAACAATGGATGCAGAATTACAAGCATTGGAGCAAAATCACACATGGATTATATTATCTTCTCCAAATTGACATAAACTAGTAATACACATTGTATTATTATTTTATAAAATTTAATATTGAGAAATTGAAATTAACTAATTTTATTATGTTAGCGGCTAAGTTGTAGAAATTGAAATTACATTTTTTACTGTTTAACCATTTGATCCTGCTTTGAAAATTCTAAGCCCCCCGAGTTCTGTCATATATAATACCATTAAAAAATGTTAAGATATCTTATCAATTGTAGTTCACATTGATGTTAATGATGTATTCTTCTAATAGGAAAATATTTTCAAGAATTCAAATGCTTGAAGGAGTCCTTCTCAAGTTCTTTTTCATTAAAGACCTTGGAAACTTGATTTAACTTTCAGGAATTTAATTTTCCTATTCCAAGAAAGGCTTCTTCATGTCCAAAAAAATTGTGTTGTGGACATCTTACATGATCTTGATGTGTTAAGGAAGGCAAAGATGAATCTAAAAAGACTTGGGCATATTGTATAAAAAATGATCTTAATCTATTAGAACTAAATGAAAATATGACACTCAATAGGACACAATGGAGAAAAAAGGACTCATGTAGCCGACCCACTTAGTGGGATAAAGGCTTTTTTTGTTGTTGTTATTGTTGGATATCTTATAAGATCCTTATTTTATGGGAGCATGGCTAGACAAATCCTTAATGGAAAAAGTGAAACTTCTTCCCATAGAGAGTATTGATTGAACCAAAGATTATAGAAGATTGATTGGAAGATTAATCTTTCTTGCCACTATATTACCATACACTTGCTATTAAGTTTGAACTTCTAGCCATTTCATGCTTGTGCTTTAAAAATCTCTTTGGATTGTAGCTATGCAAATCCTCAAATATGTCAAAGGTACGGACATGTTCTTTTATTTTCTTTCACCTAACCTTGTCTTACTTTAAAATTCTTATTTAACTAAAATTGGCAGGCTGTTGTGTAATGAGGAAATTTGTCATAGCATAACAGGCTTTTCTTAGAGACTATCTTATCTCATGGAAATAGAAGAAGCAAACAAATGTTTTTAAATCAATTGTAAAAGTTGAATATCGTGCTATTGAAAATAAAATTTGACACGTCATAAAGTTCTCATAAATATCTCTTGCACCCCCATTACTTTGTAACAATCAAGAACATCATGCATCACTATTAACTCCCTACTGATAATCACACAAAAAATATTTAGATATACCGTTATAATAGTTTGAGAAAAGATATAACTTGGCTTGATTTGTTCTTCTTATTCCAACGTATCTTCAACTTGTAGACATATTCAATAAGGCTTTGGGGAAGGACCAATTTATGGCACTACATACCAAGTTGGGGTTTAATGATATTAACTAATTTGGGGGAAGTTTTAATGAATATTATTGTATTAAGTGAGATTTAATTTCATGGTAAATGCTACAATATTTTAAATTGAATGTTATATTTATACTTTCCTAGTTATGTAGTTATGTATCTTAGTTTTCCTTTAAGCAGTTCAATATTTTTGTGCATTTAAGAAATTCTTGTCTTGCCTTAACGGGCTAATAATTCTTGTTTTGGCTATATATTATTTAATATTCTCATCAAATCCTATTGAAAAGTTTTCACCTTAATTTGGTCTTTTATTTTTTCTACATGTTATTTCTATAACTTATCTGAATCATGGATTTGGAGAGTAATCCAAATTCTGTTCCGTGATGTATCTGGTTATTATCTTGGTAATATCAAACTTCAGAAATTGCTCAAAGGTGCTCTTACATTAAGAACGAAGGTGTATCTATGAGGATCATTTAAATTGTCAGACCTAGATAAACTCTTGAGAGTAGAATATAGGTTGGGATGTGAAGAAGCCAAGCTTAAGCCATGGGTGGCTTGCTCCTGGCTTGATTTCAACTTAGGAAAGTGCTTAGTTGTGGTTAAAATTGAAATCTAATATTTGAGCCATTTTTTGTTAAGGCATTATATTTAATTTAATATTAGATAGTGAAAATTTATACTGGTGTGGAAATATACCAAGTGGTTGTCCTCACCCTGACGGTTAAATTTTTAGGATGAAAATTGGCTTGACCACTTCTGTATCAAAGCCCAACTTTCAAGTCTTCCAGTGTTTTAGCTGTAATTTACAGTAGTGAAGTTGATTAACTAGTTTGTGCGATGTGTGGCTCTTATGGGCCTTTGGCTTTTGCTTTCTTCATTGAATAAAACTTGAGAGTGGGTAATTTGCATGATAGCTCCACGTAGTTGTGTATGCTCTTGGTGTATGAAATTTTTTTTTGGTAACATGTTAAAATATTTGTTTTTAACTAGTAATGGTCGATGTACATAACTCTGCCAAAAGTAGGAAATTATTAAGATTTTTGAGAATTTGGATTTAGTCTTATTTCAAATAATTGAAAATATATTGGATGTAGAAACACTAAATGGTTAGCCCTTGCTCTTTGGTTTTAATTTTTTTGGTAAAAAGTTGTTTTGCCTTGTGTATCAAGCTTAATTTTTGCTCCATTTTGGTCTTTCATCTCCAACCTTTATGTTAACAAGTCCACTGAGTGAAGAAGGATTGTTTGTTGATATGGGAAAAGCGGTTTCAATGAATTCTCATTTGGTGGGTGAGAATAGAGGGAAGCGGGGATGCAAGACAACTAAAGGTTTTCTAAGGTTGGTAAGAGGAAATGAGTTTAGTTGATCCTATCAATGATTTAAATTGAAATCATCACTTAGAAACTTAATTTAGGCTGTTAAATTATTAGAAAGAGCACAAAATTACTTAATAGACTGAAAAGTTTAAAAGTAGAGATTTTCTTTTATATGGACTCGACTAAACACAACTGCAGGTTCAAGGATCCAAGATTACATTGTAAATAATATAACCCGCAGATTAAAAGATCTTAATATAGCTAGTTTTAACATAAAATTAATGCAATCACCATTATATTAATAAAGACAAAAAACTTAAAATTGAGATAGAAGAAGAAGAGAATATAAATTGCAATCCTTAGATGTCTTTCTCCAAGGGAATGCATACACTTCCACTAGAGAGGTTCTTCACTTTAATAAAGCTTACACAAGAACAAGATTAAGTGCAACAACTTGTACTTTTCATGAAAAGTGAAATCTCCATAACAAATGCCCCACTATGGAAGGGGAGATCAAAAGATGCCAAAATAAAAGGTAATTTAAAAACAAAGGGAAGATGGTGAGGGGGGATGGGGGAGGGGGGAAAGAAAATTCATATAGAAAAAGAGAAAAATTCGATGAGAAGTTAAATGGATGTTAAAGAAAACAAATTGAAATAAATGAATATAGAGAATAAAAAGAGAAAAAAATTCAATGAGAAGTTAAATGGATGGTAAAGAAAACAAAGAGAAATAAATGAATGTAGAGGATAAAAAATCACAAGAAGATTCAAGGAGGGAGAGGGAGTGGTTGACCAAGGCATAAAGGCTAGTTAAATGTGACTCATGCGTAGTAGCTTATCCGAAACCTTATATAACACATATGATCCAAATGACCCATGAGTCAAATACACATCCAAGAGGACTCAAAAAATGTGAAAATATCATATCAACCCATTATGCGTGAAAATTACTCCTAAATGATCATATCACAATTATTATACTATTACGAGTAGGCTCTTGGTATATTGAAATTTAGATAGTCATATATAGAAAGTTGAAGTGATGATGATTATGGACATGAACAAGATGTTGGATCAGTAACTTTCGACTTCTAAGAATTGAACCATAGTGAATGATGATCAAGGTAATCTCATAGCAACCCAATTAAGATCTATTGTAGCTCTGCATTTGTCAACCTCCATTTCTTTAGTGCTGAATGCTCACTCCAACGAACAAGGTATTATTGGATACTAATGTCATTTGTGGAATGATTTGTGATTTGTGCTGGAACATGAGCTGGTATTGATCGATATTTCAGGAGATGTGAGGTGGAGAATAGTCACAAGGAGAAAGAGGCTAGGTCTTTGAGGCTAAATGTCATTATAGTGTTAACTTTATTAAATACTAGGGAAATACACTATCTAGAGGTATATTTAACTTATGGATATTGTGATTTATCTTAATTTTGTATGAATAATTTTATTTGAATGTGAATTGCTTGCATTTAACTTCATGAAAAGTCCATTTAATTGTCTCTTTAAAGCTCTATCCCTTATATTATTTTAAATATATTTATGTAAGTTAGCATCAAACTTGTATTGCCTATTAGTTATTGACAGATTCTTTTGAATATTTTTTTGATGCCCATGCATGCTCTGGACAAAGGATGATGCAAACTTACCATTCATAAATGAAATGAGTATGTTTTTTAAGTCTAGTAGCTTGCAAGGCTCATATCTTGTAAGTGAATGAAGAGGACTCATTATAGTTTATTGATTAATAAAACTATTATAGGTAAACTCGGTAGAGGCTAAAATGTCATTCTAATGGGTTGTTTTGTCATTCACTAAACATTTTAGAAGCTTACTTGGAAGTATTTTTGCTACATGTGTTTTGACTTTTAGTATGAGGGTGATATGAGGTAGAAATTAGTGGTTTGGTTTTTAATTTCAAAATGATATGTTCAAAAGATGGCCTATAACTTTAACTTCTCATTCAAAAACTATAATTTTTGGTAGACCATATTGTGAAAAACTATGCTAAAGAGCAGAGTGGTAATGTGAGATGCATTGGAGATTTTGTTGTAGGGGATATTGTCCATATTCTTTGAGATGTGATTCACTACCACAAAAGACCAAGTCATGCCCTCACGCCATATGAGGCAGATTGAGGATGAATTTAGTACTCAACATTTTCAAGTTATTTTGGGATAGAAAGGGAAGTATGCAGACAAATGTTGTGATTCTTAGTTTTTGTTAACTGGCAGATATGACATTAGTTAATCACAAGAGCCACACCGCACTTCAGACTATGCTGAAAGTAATATTCATCGACCATAAATTGGTTTTCTCATATGACATGACCCATTTGGGTTGTAAGCCCTCGATGAGAAATTTATGTAACAAAGAATCTAGGATACAAAGGAGAGTACTTCGAAATAGATATCCGCTCCTATATCAAAGTCCAGGTTGGGAATGGGGATAGTTGAGATTACCTTGTCAAACCTGACCACCTTTTCACTCTCCAACTATGAATAGCTCTTCTCTCTACATCAACTTTGTGTTTAAGAGTGAAAATGTTCTATTGAAAAAATGAGAATTGCATGTCATGTCAGGAGGTCAGTTACCTCTAAAAGTTATGATATGTGGGCTCTGTAAGACACCTATGAACTTTGCGGCATGATACTTTTTACTTCTCACCATTTTTTAGTTTTGGGAAATTAATGCACAGCAGATTGATTTTCAAAGTTAGACTAGGATAAGCCCCAAAAATTTTTCATATTTAGCTAATGATTTTGGCCAAGGTTGGTTATAATTTTTGGGAATCAAAGTTTTTTAAGAGTGCAAGCTCTTATAGTTGATTATATATTGGACTTAAGGTTAAGAATACTCTCCATTATGGATATATCACTACAATATGATTTCATGGTTGGATGCTAGGGTATGTAAATGAAGGTAATAGATGGTTACGAATGGTTAACCCAACCTAGATTGTATGGTTTCATCATCTTATGATATCTTAATTGGCCCATCCAACAAACAATGGAGGTTTAGAAGGCTATGCCATCCAATGAGCTTGTTTAGATGCTTTAGATTGCCTCTTATCAGATGTCCCAAGCAGACCTTTGTGGTAGTGTTGCACAAAGTTTGGCTTCATGGAAAATTCCTATGGGGACTAGTATGATTGATCATGATTTATCTCTTTGCAAGTTAGGTAATTTTATCTCTTTGCAAAGGGTATTGCAAAGTTTTGATGATTAGTGGACTTCAATCTCTTTGCGAGACCAACAACAACAACAAAAACAACAACAAAGCCTTAATCCCACTACCTGGTCCAAAGAAAAAAAAAAAGAGAATTGTTGAATGGTTGTCGGATCAAGAAGAGCGATAGATAAATAAAATTAAATGCCACATATTTATTGTTTATAAGGAAATACTTCTCTAACGGATTCATATATAGTAAAGGAAAGAAAGAGCCCATGAATTACTCCCTTGGCATCAATCTACTATTTTTTAATAAACAAGCTATGGATAACTAAAAATTGATTTTTATTGTAATTATTTATTTTCTTTTTTTCTATATAGTTTTATATATAAACACCCATTGAAAGAATGAACACTCCAAGCTTGTCAAGCCAATTCTTCTTCAATAAGAATATTTGAGGTGTACATATATCGTAACATGTATATATCTCAAATATAGTAGAAATTTTATCTCTGTGTGGCCATTTTTATTTCGTCAATGTTGGTCGGTGTTTTCTTGCAGGCTTTTATCATAACTCATTCTCATTCGATTTTGCTCCTAGGCACATCTTTTCCAGAATAATTTAAACTTAATATGATGAAATTGATATATGCTCTTCACAATCAAGACATGATATTTGATCTTTAAAGAATGTTTCTGATATGATTTTTGACAAAGCTCTTCCTTTAAATCTTGTTGATCCGTTGTCATGTGCTCCTAGTGTGCATGTACTAGTTTTAATATTGTTGTTTTCAGTGGGCTCTTCTGCATCACATTTCAAAATAAGGATATGATATTTTTATAAACAATCAAAAGATCTCCTAGTTGGAATTGTCGTAATGGCATATGGGTATGTTCATCCTATTTATAGTTACATCAGGAGCCCTGATAAAACAGTTGCAGGCGCTACAGGTGGTTAAATTCTTGTGAACTGGATTACCTTCGAATGAAAGGGAAGTTTACCTTGATTAATTATTTGAAATCTCAACATACTTAAAAGGTATTTGCCCTCCAAGTTGGAATTAGTATTTGATTCTTTGGAGCTGGAAGTTCTTTGATTGGGGAAGATAGCACTTGTTAACTTGAAGCTTTAGATAGCAGGAGCTTTTTGGTGATTAGTTTATTTTCCTCCTTTTTGTTGTTTTATGTTTTTTTTATAGAATGTTTGATGTAATTTGGTTTCTTTATTAATAAATCTGGGCCGTGTGATACCATTTTAAGACTCCTAGAAGGTATTTTGAGAGTAAATTCCACAGGGAGGCGGTTGTGGACTAGCAATGGAAGGATGAATGCGAGGTTAGCAACGTTTGGAAGGAGATAAACAATGACATCTGCTATGAGACAGCAAATTCGAGCAGTTTGGCTGCTGTCGGGACTGATGGCAGCCGTCAAATTGGTACGGCGAAGTACGAACTGTGAGACAATTCTACTATCTGTTCCTAAGTAAGATATTATACACCACTTGCAAAAGAAAGATGATACAATACTCTGGAAAGAAAAATTTAGAGAAACATCTCTCAATTCATAAGATACACCACTTGCAAAAGAAAGAGGATACAACACTCCGAAGAGTAAAATCCACGTCTCTCAATCCATAAAATCAGAAAACTGAAAATCAAAACAGCCTACTATACCATATATAAAATTCCCATGATAAAAGATAACCTAATTTAAAATTAGGAAAAATAAAGAAATAGGAAATAAGAAATTAAAAGATAAGGAAATAAGAAAGAAGGAAATAGGAAATAAATAAAAAATGGCAATGTTGCTGTAAAAATTGTGAACCAGATGGGAACTTGCCCGTTTGGTCTCCCATGATGGCAGGAGGCCCCGTTTCCATGGCATCACAGAAAGCCGTTACCGGGATTGCGGTTTCGTGATCCCGCTACTGTTTCATTGCTCCCGCATTAGCATGGCCCTCAGTTTTTCCTAAAAAAAAGTTTATGCATCCCATGGTTTTATTGATTGTATCAGTAAACAATTATTTTTAGGTGTTTACAATATGAAGCCTTTAAAGTAATGTATAACCGATTCTACAAAATTGATATTTTAAGGAAATTAAATAGAACCATTATACTAGCTGGTATTAGAGGCACTCAAATAACCTGCTGGAGCCTTGCTGCTTCTTGATCCATATCCTTTTTTTGTGAGGATTATCTCTTTGCATTGCAGGGATTAAAAAAGGCATTCTTGCCCTATCCTAGATAATCGATCAAACTGTAATAAAACCCATACCTAGTCTTTTAGTGCTTCAGGTCCTTTTGTCGCATATAGAGTTTAGTTTCTAATAAGCATTTTCAAATAGCACTTGTTGCAATCAACCTTATCACGCCTTGAGGAAATACCGGTTATTTGAACAATTTTGAATGACTTTATTTTACTGCTTATATGAACATATATTTTGCTGGCTTTTTTTCTCTTTGTCATAATCAATTTGCATTGCTGTATAATTTTTGTTTTACGTGAGTCTAAATATGATTTTGATTTGAGTCTAAATATGATTTTGATTTCAGTATTTCTCACTTCTACGATTTGCTTTTCTGACCCGTAGTTCTGCAAGATTTCAAACTTAAATCTGCCATAGAAGAAATGTTTGAACCGTAAAAGTGACATAGTGAATCTTCGTTTGCTTTCTTCAGTTGAGAAGGTGGCTGAGAATTTAAAATAGTTGGGATAGATGGAAAATTTTTTCCAATCAGACTTAAAACTAGGAAGGACATAGCTGGCAGACTTAAGCTTACGCCTCTGCTGGTGCATTAGGGGCTCTTAAAGATTTCATTCATTCATTAGTTTAAAAAATAAGAAAAACAGCACGCAGATTTATGGCTAAACTTTCATAGGCGGGTTAGAGTGTCACTCTAAAACTGATATGTGGTGCTCCATGAGAATTATACATGCCAGAATTTCACCTTTGGTTTGTTAACTTGTTGAAATTCATATTTCAAAAATTTTGTGTGGTAAGATCCAAGTGTACAGTCATTTGTTGCAACTATATAAATTTTTTGTTTCCGTTAGCAACATCATTGGTAAAATATTAGGAGCAGTTCCTATGCATACTCTTGATATAGTTTAGTTCCTAGGTTTTTTTTTTCTGCTAAACATCTTTTACATGTAGCATGAATAATTGTCTGGAAAATAAGGAAAAAAATATATATAAAAGACTTGCAGGTTGTGTCTCAATAAACAAAGACTTGTAAGGAGGAAGAACATCTAACTAATCTTTTTTACTGCTAGTTAACATGCAGTTCATATGTTTTCTTTCTCATGAGTGGGAATATTTTCCATCAGTCTTGTTATCTCTCAAATTTATATAAATTGTCATGATCATGCAGGAGAAAAGTTCAGGGACCTTGTTGGAAGTGCATATTATGTAGCTCCTGAAGTCTTGCAACGGAATTATGGGCTAGAAGCTGACATATGGAGTGCTGGAGTGATGCTCTACATCCTTCTTTCTGGAGTTCCGCCATTTTGGGGAGGTTAGTATGAGTTACAACCAACTAAATTAAAATAGTGTCAGGAGAATTTGTATTGCCCAATTTGGAGTTTTCTTTTTTTTTTTTCTTCAGAGAATGAACGGGGCATATTTGATGAAATTTTACGAGGGCATCTTGATTTCTCTTCGGATCCGTGGCCTTCCATTTCTAGTAGCGCAAAAGAACTTGTGAAAAAAATGCTTAGGCATGATCCAAAAGAGCGGCTAACTGCAGTTGAAGTTTTGAGTAAATTGTTTTTCACTTTATTGATCAGTTGATTCTATAATATTTTTTATGCACTGTTGTCATAAGTATAGGTAACTTTTCATATCTGGATGCTGCTAAGCATGATGTTTAAGCTAATCTCTACATAAGAGGCATTTCAGTACATATGAATCCCTATGTTATGCGAACAATTTATTACAAATTTATCATACCGGTCCTTTTTTTCCTTGCATAATGCTAGTTTCAAGAGTTGCTTCTGTTTCATAGGTTATTCTGAGCAAATGAAGGGTCTGCTATTTCAGTAGTGAATTTCTGGGAAGAATATTTTCCTGTCTAATAGATGGCAAAACATTGATTAATGCTGTCTTTCTTCTCAATTTTTATTTCACTTTTAAACCCTTGATCTCCTTGTTTTGACTCGTACTACATAATTGTAGATCATCCATGGATTAGAGTGGATGGAGAGGCATCTGATAAACCGATTGACATTACAGTGTTAACTAGAATGAAACAATTTAGAGCTATGAACAAGCTCAAAAAAGTCGCTTTGAAGGTTGTTGGCTGATTTACATGTTTTTCTTATTTATTTTTAGTGGATTGCTACTTTTTATGATGCTTTATTACCTTTTACTAGGTTATTGCGGAAAATTTATCTGAAGAAGAAATTAGGGGCTTGAAGGAAATGTTCAAATCTATGGATACTGACAATAGTGGTACAATAACTTATGAAGAACTGAAAGCTGGCCTACCAAAACTGGGTAGCAAACTTTCTGAATCGGAAGTTAAACAGCTGATGGAAGCGGTATGCTTTCTTTTTTACTTTTTCATGTATGCTAAGGTTTTGCCTATTTCCATTTCTCATAGTTTAAATTGGCTTATATATATTCCATTGACTTTTCAAGTATGCTAAAAATTTCAGAAAAATCTTTTACTTTTGTTTGTGGGAATGTTTTCGTAACTCTTCATCTCTTGCTATTTTTATATAGAATTTTCATCATCTATTCTGGAGGGATGGCCTAGGAGAAATGTTTATGCGGCCTCCTTTGTGACATGGAAATAGATGACTAGTTTGAATTATTTTAATAGCATCTCTATTATGTAGGAGAAGACTTTATGCATCAACTTCTTTTTTGACCTCAAATTTGGGGTGGCGCATACATTGGGCAGTAGGTTTTGTTTTTTTTTTTTTGTTATGGAGGTGTTTGTTTCGATGCAACAGCAAGAGCAATGCTAGCTTTAAATTTTTGTTATGGAGGTGTTTGTTTCAATGCAACAGCAAGAGCAATGCTAGCTTTAAATTTTTACCATAAGCAAGGATATTTGTACGTGACTCAATAATTTTTCCTTTGGAAAAGGACAAAATTTTCAATTCTTATTGCAGTGGCCATGCTTTCTTAATTTATGCAGACAAATACAGTTATCATCAAATTAACTAGACTTCTGATTCCTTTTTTAAACTCCTAAACTACTCTATTGAGGATGGGGGAGAAGAACATGACAAATGCATTTGATGCCTTGTGATCTCTCTCTATATTCTCCAATTTTTCGACCTTTGACATTTATGACCCAATTTTTGTTGGGTTTTGATCAACAAGTTCTTGGTGCATCCAAAATTATGAGGAAAATTTTTGGGGATATGTGGTGGTAGCAAATGGATTGAAGGCTCAATCGCATAGCTCATGATCTCCAGAGGTGTTTGAGGGAGGCAACCCTCACAGTACCAAACCTTTTTATTCTTAGGGTCAGTTTTATTAGTATTTTTTTCCAGCAAGTTTCTTATGTATGAAAAGAGTCGAATAGCGAACCCTAAGTGCTCCACTTTATATCAAGTAGGGAATTTTCTTCCTCTTTGCCTGTGATTTCCTCGTTTTTCATTTAAATATGTGTTTTGTATTCTTTACTTTTATTATTCACCACATTACTTTATTAATACTTACACTGGATAGTTGGTAGCAATGTGGCCAATGTTATGAGGTAAAAATGTTAGAAAATGGACTCAATATTTTTGTTGCTTGGTGCAAAATATATTACAAGTATCCAACTAGTATTGAATGAGATACAACAACAACAACAACAAGCCTATATCACACTAAGTGGAGTTGGCAAAGTATTGTATGAGATGCATAAAAAACTTTGATGAGAGTTGAGTAAAATCTTTTAAATCCTGATCAATTTTGTGGTTTATGTGGACTTAGTGTGCATCGATCTTTTGTCAGACGCTCATTCATTGGGTCTTGCACTCATTATGTTTGTGTAAACTCCACATGTATTGATTGGATTGATCCTAGCTCAAATTAATTTTGAAGCACTCATCACCCATTTTAGCCATATCAAGCTCGATACTTGTAGTGAGCTGATTAGATGGTCAATCTCCATTTGCTTGTGCATGTCTTTGTAATTAAAATCTCTCTTTGATCGTATGTTCCTTGCTATTATCACAATTTTGGTTTGATCACGTTCGTCTATCCACAAGCACGTTCTCCATTTGAGGATGCATGTGTCGTACAATCATGATTTACATTCAA
Source organism: Phalaenopsis equestris (assembly GCF_001263595.1). NCBI lineage: Eukaryota > Viridiplantae > Streptophyta > Magnoliopsida > Asparagales > Orchidaceae > Phalaenopsis > Phalaenopsis equestris. The sequence goes on along the minus strand of NW_018164556.1, from coordinate 1,397,636 downwards.
CCTTGTGCATCTCATTGCAATCATTATGTTTGTTTGATCGTGCACGTCTTATCGTGATCAAATTTTCATCACGGCTACATGTTGTTGCAATCAAGATTTATGTTTGATTGGGTGCCTTGATTATGAACCACTTTCTTGATTAAATTGATTGAGCGGAGTTTGGGGCAGGTTTGGTCGGGTCTACATAGTTTGATTAATCAATTTTGGGGTAGCAAACTAATTTAAAAAATGACATTTAAATTTTGAATGAGTTGAATTTTGATAAAATTTTAATTTAATATAATTGGGCTATATATATATATATATAATATACATACATATATCTATATATATATATATATAGATGTATGTATGTATGTATGTATATCTGAACAAAATTCAAGTATTTCAAGTTCTCAAAATTTAAAGTAGGCCGTTTTCTTCTCACCACTGATTGCCCTACAACTAGCCACTAGCCATGTTTCAACCGTCTATACTCTCAACATCTAAAGTCGATCAAGCGCACCTGCAACTCCTAGCCGGTCGTCTTTACTACTACAAGCCGGTACTCCTATAGCCTGTCCATTAAAGCTCATTTACCCGTCTAGATTCCTAGCATCTACAATTGCACTACAGCATGCCAATGCCAACAAAACATCCTTCTTCAACTGCATTGTGACTCCCTATTTCTAGCTTAGACGCAAAACTATAAATCTATAATCAAATCGCTGTACTTGACGCCATTACACCAAGCCACATGCTACAGCTCCCTATTTCAGCTATTGAACGGAAGCACTGGAAGCTATTGCCTTTTTCCTACAGGATGTGTACGAGCCTATAGTACTTCTACCCCACCACCTCACGCCTATGAAAATAGAACAATTCTTCAAAAACATTTGGCTATCCCTTTAACATATTCTTACAGTAAAAATTTGTTTATCATCATATTTTGGTGCATAATTTATTAATTATCCATGCCTCATCATGTGGGTATTTTCGTGTATGATCATTTTCTTGATGACATTTTAGGTGAGAATTCATGATCTATCGACTCATCCACTCTTATGAATATTTTGCTTAACATCAATATGTCTGGTACTCTCTCTTAAATACCCATTGTGTATGAGCCTCAATTATTTTAACCAAATAATATAATAATTAAAATTAATAAACAAATAATTTAATTTGTATTATAAATATTTAAATCTTTAATACATTTTACTTGAGTAAAATTCAAGATTTCAAAAATTGGGATGTTCATGAAGAAACAAATGTTATGTGTGATAAAGTTACAAACATTATTAAATAAGTAGCAAAAGATGTGCTTGGAGAATCAAAAGAAAAAAAATTAATAAATAAAAATATTTGGTGGTTAATAATATGCAAGAAAAGAAAATATAATAAGTTTTGTTATAAAATTTGTTTAAATGTAGACGCTTAGAGAACTGAGAAAAATATTAAACGACCCGCAAGGAGTTTAAAAGAACAATATGTACGTTAAAAATTATGCTTCTATTGATCTTTATAATATATTAGATACTAAGGACAATGAAAAATATATGTATAAAGTAGCCAAACAAAGAGAAAAAAAAGTAAAGATTTAACTCAAGTAAAATGTATTAAAAATGAAAATAAAAAAAGTACTTTTCTTAGAAAAATATATTTAACATAGGTGGGTGAGTTAAACTTTTTAATGAAGTTTCTGAAAATATGATTGACCTTACTGATTTTAATATTGTGAATGGTAATAAAGCTCATTTTTACTGTCGCATTAGTAAAAAATAAGTTAAGGAGACTTTAAAGAAAATCAAGTGTGGAAAGTCTGTAGGACCTGATGATATCCCAATTGAAGTGTGGAAATATTTAGGAGATTTGGGAGTTTCTTGGTTTACTAAACTCTTTAATATTATTTTAAAAACTAAAAAGATGCCTAAGGAGTGGAGGAAGAGTATTTTG
>NW_018164556.1:1356314-1395569 GCF_001263595.1 Phalaenopsis equestris | reverse complement strand
ATCTACATTTGATTTTTATTGATTTAGAAAAAGCTTACGATAAGGTTCCAAGAGATGTCCTTTGGAAAATTCTTGAGAAGAAATTTGTTGATATGACTTATATTCAAGTCATTAAAGATATGTATACTAGAGCTGTTACTTGTGTTCAAATTGAAGGAGGATTGACCAAATATTTTCCTATTTCTGTTGGATTACACCAGGGATCGACTTTAAGACCATATCTTTTTGCTTTAGTTTTGGATGGTCTTGCTGGACATCTATAGGAGGATGTACCTTGGTGTGTGCTTTTTGCTGATGATATCCTTCTCGTGGATAAAACGAGAGAAAAAGCCCAGGAAAAACTTGAATTATGAATGTTTACATTGGATTCTAAAGAACGTCATTTAAGTAGAGCTAAAACTGAATACATGAAATGTAATTTTAGTAGTAGTAGCTCTAGTGACAAGTGTGACTTTGGGTGATCAAATTATTAATTATTAAAAGGATTTAGATATCTTGGGTCTGTTGTTCAAAGCGATTGTTGTTCAAAGCGGGGTCTGTTGTTCAAAGCGATGGTGATATAGATGAGGATGTTAATGGTAGAATTCAAGAAAGTGGAGGAATGTGGAGGAATGCTTCGGGCCTTTTGTGTGATAGAAAAGTACCGCTTAGGTTGAAAGAAAATTTTATAAGACGGTGGTGAGATATGCAATGCTCTATGGCGTTGAATGTTGGCCTTTAAAAGAGAAGCATAATAACAAGTTAAGTGTTGCCGAGATGAGAATGATTAGGTGGATGAGTGGCTTTACATTTAAAGACAAAATGCGAAATGAATATATCCGTGATAGGGTTGGTGTAGCTCCTGTGACAGACAAAATTAGAGAAATTCGTCTTAGATGGTTTGGTCACATTAAACGTTGACCATCTGATGATTCGATTAAGATAGTAGATGTTTTAGATTCGACTTATGTTAAGAAAGGCAGAGGTAGATCTAGGAAGACTTGGGCTTATTATATAAAAAATGCTCTTAATTTACTAGAACTAAATGAAAATATGACACTAAATAGGACGCAATGGAGAAAAAGCATTCATGTAGCCGACCCCACGTAGTGGGATTAAGGCTTTGTTGTTGTTGTTGTATTATAAATATTTTGATTAATATTTTTTATAATTCTACATATATTTATTTTAATTATTTAATGTTTGAAATGTTGCCTAAATATTGTAAGAGAATACTTTTATGATTATATGAAATATTTTATTTTTAAATTAAATCCGTCTTTGTTAAATATTTAATGTTACACGGTTTAATATTAAATAATTGATATGATATTTTAATTTAAGCATAATAAATGATAGTCATTATGATACTGGAACTAGTAGGAAAGACAATGAAATACTCAAAATAAACTTTTACTATTGTAGAGAGGTTTATTACATAACACAACAAAAATAACAACACAAAACATAAATGACACTGGCAAACACCTTTAAGTTGTATTCCAAGGGCGGTGGAGGCTGGTTAAGTGGTTCAAAATGTTTGGTATGGTGGTGACAGCAAGGGAGTGTTGATGGCAGCGAGGGGAATGTGTAGAATTATGAGGACAAGAAGTATGAAGGTCGTAGGTGACCGACGACAGACGGATTGGTGGCTGGAAGGTGATGATGAACAACATGAGCAACGGAAGTGGGGTGAGGAGCAGTCGATTGGGAGTGCTCGGAAGGATGGAGAAGGGATGAACAACTAGGTAAAGCTGCGGGTATGGGCCTGCTGGGTGCAAGAATGAAGTAGCGGGAGGCCGATGGTTGAAGAGATGGGCAGAGAAGGATTGGGGAAGGTGAAAGGGAAGGATACAACATCACCTCGGAGGAGGATACATCCGGAGCAGTACCACCTCCTCGTATACAACCCTAGAACAGGGACAACAACAAATCAACACACACTCAAAAAAAAAATGCTAATAACTTAGAAAACAAACGTCTAAATAAACCTAGCTAGGAGAGAAACAAGAAAGGAAAATCGATGAGAAATAAAGGAGAAGAGGGCATGCAACAATGCCGCCCTCTTTAAATGTTGCTCGAATCGGGCGGTAGACACAAAAGGAAGCCGCAAGTGCTGTCTACTCTAATGCCACTCAATTCTCTTTGGAGTCCTGGACCGGGTTCGCTGGACCAACCCACTATGCCAGCTGGTTCAACCGACTAGCCACTCCCACACCCGCGTCACATTATTTGCATATGCCTTAACACACACACACATGCATGTTATTTTATAATTAATATTTGCTCACTTGAATATTGTTTTTTTTATTTTATATTTAATTGACTATTATTTTTTATTACAAAATAATTTCACAAGCATTTAGATATTTTATGCATAAATTAGTTTGTATTTAAATTAAATTTTTATAGTTAATATTAAAATTTAATTTAGTGTTAGTATAAATGATTTAATTTAAATGCAAATTCAACTTTCAATTCCCATATATTTTGTGCATAATTATATTATGATATCTAGGAATTTCTATGATTTGCTTAAGTTTTGAAATCTAGATATTAAGTGAAGTCTGGAAATCTAGGCATGTTGTGCTCACTATGCTCCATGTATGTAATAAATTATAGTACTCAACATTGCATTTACATAATTTTCTTGCATTAATATATTATCATAACATTGCATTCATATAATTTTTAGATTCGGCGTATTTTAAGAAAGATAAAGGTAGACCTAAAAGACTTGGGCATGTTGTATAAAAAAGATCTTAATTTATTTGAATTAAATGAAAATATGACACTCAATAGGACACAATGGAGAAATATGATTCCATGCAGCCGACCCCACGTGGTGGGATAAAGGCTTGTTGTTGTTGTTATTGCTGCTGTTGTTGTCTATTAAAAATATTGCAAAGCAGTCTATGCAAGAATAAAAATTGAGTGTAGAAATTTAACTTATTTTATGAAATCTCATGCTTAGAAAAATCAACTATTTCATAATTAGATATATTTTATGTGTCAAAAGAATTCTTCACACTTATCTAAAATTTAAAATATCATACTATTACATCTTGTTCAATTAATTAAGTTAAAATTTAATTTTTAAAATTATAATAAGTAAAAATTTATAGTTATTAACTCCATCAAATATTGCAAAATAATTCTCAATTATCACTTATAGAATTAGGGTGGGTTGCATTTGGCTTCGAATTCTCATACCTACAAAAATCAATTATTTCAAAATTAGACATTATATGTTTCAAAGGAATTTCTCTAACTTTTCTAAAATTTAAAATATCATACTATTACATCTTGATCAATTAATTAAGTTAAATGTTAATTTTTAAAATTATAATAAGTAAAAAATTATAGCTATTAACTCATCAAATAATGCAAATAATTATAAATTATCACTTATAGAACTAGAGAGGACTCCATTTGGCTTCGACAAATAGAGGTTTCAACGCAAGCGTCGTATGTTTTTGCTTCAGCTTCAAAATAGGGTATTTGGATCAGCTTCAACAAATAGGTTCAACTCCTTGCTTAGATTGCAACAAAGAAGTTTATGGCTTCCACTTATGTGGGTGCATGTTCGGCTTCAACAAACGAAAGGGAACGACAATACTCGTTTTCGATGAATGCAGAATACACATTTGATACTTAACTTTGACAAACAAATAGTGAAATCTCAACTATTGATTTTTACTTTGATGACCTTGCTTCAACAAATATTGTTGGGAGCTTCAACAAGACGACAGTGGAGGTAGCTTAAACGAAGAGGTATAATTAAGGTTACGCACTACTTCAATATTTTATCTTTCCCCAAATTGTGTCCAACCAATGTTCAATGTCTTGTCGAGCGTGTCCTAGACATGTTTGGGTTGAAAAACTATGGCTTCACCAAAGTTGGCTAATCTCATTGAAATACTTGTCACACATCATCATTCATTGATTTATATCATGATGCACGCAGATTTTTCTAGGAAGGGAGAAAAGAAAAACACCGTTGGTCATCAAGAGCATTGTCCATCATTTATTATTTGCATTATTGTTGTTTAGGAATAATCAAGAGATTCAATGTTTTAAAGGTTTAATTGGGGTTGAATTGGATGAACTAATAAATATTAAATATGTTTTAATATTATTTAAATGATGTAATAATAATATTCTCACCAATTTAATGTATAATATTCTAATCCAGGATACTTCACTCTTAAATATTTTGAATATAATTCTAAATAAACTCTATTTTTAAACTATTTTTTTATTTCTAGTTATTACATCAAAGTTAAAAAACAAAAAATTAGTCAATATTAAAATTAATTTGTTCATAAAAAACGGTTTGATTCACTGCTTCAGTTTTGGTTTTAGTTAGTTCTATATGGATGCAATTTTGAACTTGGACCGGACCTGGACCGGACCAGCGGGTTCGATTAAATTTTTAAAGCCATGGGAATAATATAAAAAAACCAATAGAATTTAGCCTATTTAAGATCATTTATTTATTTCTTTATTTCAAAAAATGAATTAAACTGATAATAAACTATGCTTGTAACTTTAATTTTTTATTATTTTTAAAATAATTTGATTTGTTTGTGAATTACTGAGAATAAGTTGCAGGTGTTTTTGCTATCTTCAAAACAGGCTTTGAAATTTGTGGTTTTTGTAACCTTTTCTGCTCTCAAATAGCCCTGATTCCCATCATGCAATGATCTTCTTTAGTGATTATTGGTGAGGCTGAGGACTAGGATTAATAGATAGAAGGTTTAGGTCGTTTATGTTAATATATTATGCAGGCTACTATAGTGTGGTTACGTGGGGTTGTGTGTAAGAAAGATATCTTTCAAAAATGCATTTCCGTTTTTATTTCTAAAATCTCAATATTTGATTTTTGGTAGTTGGTTAGGTTTTAATTTTCATTTAATCAAACAAATAAAAAATTTGAAAGTAATTGAAGGATTCACGAAACTGAAATCAATATTATATATGTAATTATGAAAATGTTGATGTTTGTTGATGATTGAATTCCTACTAATAACTAAATTTTGTTTATTTCGTAATTGAGACCTAAACCGATTTGAATTTCGATTCGATTGGTATGGCTTTATCAAGATTTTAGCTGGTTCAATTTTTTGGATTTCAGATTTCGGTTGCAATTTGTTTTGTCGAACAATTTGAAAACCGATCAATTCAAACCGACCAAATGCTTATCCCTAGGTAAGCTTGTGGCCTAAGATTCATCCAGCAACTGCTACCACCATACCAAGTGAATGTAAACCCTTTAATTGATCCCCTTTTGCTTGTAGTAGGTCTCACCTTACTAGTTGATGGTTTTTGAATGAAAGTGATATTGCTCGTAATCTAACTCTGCAACTCGAGGAAGCTCTGCCACCCTTCTCAAACCACCTCTATTGTGTTGCTGACTAGCTTATTGGTTGCTTTGGCATGGATCTATGTGTGGAGACTATTTACTAAAAGAGTGTAACCTTTCTGATAGTGACATGGTTGCTTCAACTCCAAGCTTCTTGCTTAGCTTCATGCTTCACAAGGTTCTCAACCTCTATATGATGTCAACCATTATTCTTAACACATTCAAAGTGCTTGAATAAAAGCTAATTTGATCGTCTTGGGGATGTAGAAACCTAAAGAAAATAATAAATTAATTATATTTTGTGAAAACAAGTGCACAATAAGAAATAAACATAGTTTTGTTTGGTGGAATGTTAAGAAAACAAAATAATAGTAATAATAAAATCTATCTAATTGAGATACTAGCTAATATTTGTAATAAGTTTCATTCTCAAGAAGAATTAAAAAATTAGTTGCACCTCAATCTACCGTCAAGTAACTAGTAAAGCATGCACATGCACACAACTGGTGCATAGCTTCAAGTTCTTGATAGATTAAAAAATAAAATATGGGATTTTTATGTCATCTAGTAATTTGATATTATATTTACTAAATTGAAAAATCCTTTTAGCATTCTTAATTTTATACTATGTCTTATTAAATTGTTATATTATAAGGTAAACTTTTTTAATACTAAATTATGCTAAATTAAATGTTAGTAACTATTATATGCATCTTAAGGAATTATCAAAAAGGAATTATATTGTTTTTATCAATCATAAATGGTTAATGGAAAGATCCAACAATCATGTCAATTCGATTGTTCTCCTCCAAGAATAATATGAACTTATTCTCATGATTTTGGTGAAAGGTTGAAGTGATCATGTTAAAGTTTTATCAGTCCAAGTTTCTTGATGTTAATTATCAGTGATCGTGATTCTCTTATCACATTGTTGAGATCAAGGAGGATATCACTAGAAATTTGTAAGCATGATCAGAATGTCAATCGATATTATAAGAGGAAGATCAAAGAAAGTTAGACTTTTTGGTCAAATTTCATATTGCTAGATGATTAATGGATAAGGATAATATTAAATTTTTAGATTTGTTTGGATGAGTTTGCCCACATTTTTGATGGGAACCAACCATTGGGCTTACTGATATTTTTAGAAAATAGAGAAATTTATTTTTGGATTTTTTATTATAACAATTTAGTTGTAAAATAATAATTGTATTTTACTGCCTACACCAAGAAGTTAATGATGGATCTAAAAGTTTACTATTTTGATTGGGATTCATCATGAAAAAAATGAAATCATCAACGACATTTACATAAAATACCTGTAGGGGCACATTCCTCTAGTCCCCCAGAAAAAATTCTACCGTATTAGAGATCATAATCAAATGAATTGCTGCTTTGTATAAAAATGAGTGACGCGGGTCTCAAAAGGGAAGCGGGATCACGTCTCTGCATGTTGGCGCGTGATTGCGTTTTGTTGAGAGCGCTGAGTCGCGCCTGGGTGCTCTTGGACGGTTCGTACCAGACATCTGTGACAGTCAATTGGCTTTTTCTTTTGAGTTTGATACCTCTTTTCAACAGTTAGACCACTTCTTAGTTATGTAGGGCTTATATAATTGCTTTATGTGTTTTCGGTCAGGAGAGTTCTGCATATGTTTTATGTCGGGACAACAGTTGGCGTCTCATGTGCGCTCTTCTAGGGCTTGTATCCAAGGGCAAGTGGTGCTCTGATTGTATCTTGTGCCGAGGTAGTGATTATTCTCGATCTCCTCTTTCGCCACAATTTTTCCTCCGGTGTCATCGTCCTTGCTCCCCGCTGTAGCCACCGAATAGCCCTTTCCAGATTGTTTTTATGCAGTTTCAATTGCTGCCACCTTCCTGAACCTGCCTCCATCGATGCTGCAGCCTTTCCGACTCTAAAGCCCGCAAACCCCTTTCTGCTGAAGTTGCCGCTCTCCAACACCTTATCCTTCCCTTTTCATCCACCCAGACATCTGTGACAGTCAACTGACTCTTTCTTTTGGGTTTGACACCTCTTTTCAATAGTTGGACCACTTCTTAGTTATTTAGGGCTTATATAATTGCTTTTTGTGTTTTTGGTCAGGAGAGTTTTGCATATGTTTAATGTCGGGACAACAGTTGGCTTCTCATGTGCTATTTTTTAGGGCTTGTATTCAAGGGCAAGTGGTGTTCTGATTGTATCTTGTGCCGGGTGGTGATTATTCTCGATCTCTTCTTTCGCTACAACTTTTCGTCCGATGCCATCGTCCTTTCTCCCCGCTGTAGCCACCAAACAGCCCTTCCGGATTGTTTTTATGCAGTTTCAATTGCTGCCACCTTCCTGAACCCGCCCCCACCGCTGCTCCAGCCTTTCCGACCAACCATATCACCCTCCGTTGCTACCAACTTGTAACGACCTTCTAGTCCTTCTACCTTTCAGACGCCAACCATCTAGCTCTTTTACATTGTTGCCTCCGCCCCTATCCCTCTTCTCTCTCTCTGTTGCGTCCCCCAAACAACAAACTATTGTTGTTTGGACAGACATACCTTGCTTCATAACTATTTCAGCCGCCCATCATCCAAAGCCCGCAAACCCCTTCCTGCTTAATTTGCCGCTCTCCAACACCTTATCCTTCCCTTTTCAGCCACCCATCACCACTTTCAGTCCACCCAAGCGACCTCTCATCACCCCTGAATCAACCTCTAGTTGAGTTTGTGTTCAAATCTGTTGTTTTTTTCCCGTTTTAGTGTGTTGGTTGTAATATCTTATTTTTTTTCAACAATAATGATTTGATTTTCCTTTGTTGTTTGAGTTAACTCCGGTGTCAAGTAACGAGAGGTGAAAAAAATTGGAAAAGGCAGAAACAGAAACAAAGATAGGTAAAAGGTAAAATTATATTTTTCTCAACAATATAGTAAAGGCAACAATACACATTTGTAGTAGAAAATGAACTATCTAGAATAAGGGTAATATGGTACTTTGCTAGGTAGTTATGATTTTAGGTTGAGTAGCATCACCCAATTGTCTTTTCTTGCGGCTGGCATATTGTTACTTTCATCCTCCGGCAAACTGATGGGTCGTGATCGAACCATCAGCTTGAATTTGAGTTGGTTGAACCACGATTTAGGTAGACGTTTTGTAAGAATGTCGGTCGTTTGTTCTTGAGTATGAATATGATGAATTTGTATTCCCACCGATTTAATATGATCTGATATAAAATGATAATCAATTTCAATGTGTTTCGTGCGTTCATGGAACACCAGGTCATTTGTTATAGTCATAACTGATAGATTGTCGCAATATAGTTTTGTATGCTATAATTAGAGAATATCAATGTCTTGGAAGAGACATTGTAGCCATATGGCTTCTGTTGTTGTTGTTGTTGTTGTTGTTGTTGTTGTAATTAGAGAATATCAATGTCTTGGAAGAGACGTAGCCATATGGCTTCTGTTGTTGTTGTTGTTGCAAGTGTCCGATATTCAGTCTCCATCGATGATAGGGCCATCATGTGTTGCTTCTTTACAGTCCAGGAAATCGGTGTGCTGCCCAAGTACGCACAATAGCCCATGGTAAATCGGTCGTTTGTACTCTCGTCTGCCCAATCTAAGTCTGAGAAGGTCTATACTTGAAGTCAAGCTGTTGTAATGAGAATGCCTTGATCACTTGTACTCTGTAAATAATGAAATACACGTTTAAGTAATTGGTGGTGGGAGCTAGATGGATTCTGCATGTGTTGGAAAAGCTGGTTGATGTCAAACGAGATATATGGTGTCGTAATTGTGAGCTATTGCAGTGATCCAGTCAATTGCTAATAGGTAGTAGGATCTTCCATGGAGTTGATATCTGGTGGTTGATTATTATTCGAGGGTAGAGGAGTAGATAATGGCTTGCAACCTAGCTTGCTCGCAGTATGCAAGAGTTTTTGTAGATACTTTTGTTGCCCCTAGAACAAAAATGATTGCTACAGGTGATTTCAATGCCAAGATACAGCGATGCCGATCCCTATTCTTTAATCTGAAAGTTGGAATGAGTGTATTTTTCAACTCGACTATGATAGAGGTGCAAGTAGCTGTGATCAAAATATCATCCACATAGAGAAGAACATATGTGAGATGGATATGGTGTTTGCATATAAGTACTGATTGATCGACTTTATTGAATTCGAAGCCTCGACTCGTGAAAAATGTCGATATAGTGGCAAACCATTTCCACCGAATTTGTTTAAAGCTGTAGATGGTCTTTTTGAGTAAGCACACATGTGCCAGGAGTTGATTGTCAATGAATCTAATAAGCTGCCGTGTATATATTGTTTCGCCAAGAACACCATGTAGGAATGCGTTGGAAACATCAAGTTGAAATACCAAACATTGTTTTTGAAATGCAATCGTAATGAGGGTTTCAGAGAGTAGGCATTTTTGCTACCGGTCTGAATGTATCGTGGTAGTTGATTCCCAATTTTTGTTTGTGTCCCTGTGCTACTAGGCGAGCTTTATGCTGGGCCACCAAACCATCCAAGTTGAACTTTGTACAATAGGTTCAGCGACAGCTCGGGATGGGTTGATTTGTGGGGAGTGGAACCAATTCCCATCGAGCTTGGGCTTGCAAGGCCTGGAATTCCTCATTCATGGCTTGTCTACATGACAAAAATTTCATAGCTTGAGGGTAAGATGTGGGGTCGAAGGGCTGCTCCAATTGATGAGATAAGTTCAGATGATAGACAGGTTTCAACTTGCCGGTTTTTGCTCTTGTTTGCATTGAGTGAGAAGGAAGAGTCCATTGTGAGGGGGAACGTGAGGGCTGCTTGTTGTGGTGGGGGTTTGGTGAACCGAGAGACCTGGACTTTGTTGGGGAAATTCGTATTGCTCAGGGATTGTGGAAAGATGTGTGAATTTGGATGTGAAAGTGGTATGTGATGATGAAGTGGTGTTGCAAGGGGATAGAACTGGAATGAGTAGGGGTTGTGAGTGGTGTTTGTGTTTATAGTGAGAGTGGTATGCGAGGGGACAACGAAGGGATATGATTTCTCATAAGTAATGACATGCCTAGATATGATAATCTTGCACAATTGTTGATGAAAGCACTTATATCCTTTGTGATTAACTGGGTATCCCAAGAAGACACATAAGATGGACCTTGGGGCCAATTTATGATCTGCATGTGGCTTCATCCAGGGATAGTACACACACCCAAAACCTGTAAGATTAGTATGTGTGGGTCGGTGTTGATATACTAGTTCATAGGGGGACACTCGAGAGGTATTTCTAGATGGCATACGCTTGATGAGATAAGTTACGGTAAAGAGAATGTCAACCCATAACTGGTATGGTTGAGATGCATCGGAGAGAAGGCCTCATGTGGTTTCACTTAGATGCCGACATTTGCATTCTGCTACACTGCTTTTGTTCTGGAGCATATGGGCAAGATAATTGGTGATTGATGCCATTGTTGGTTAAGAATCATGCCTAATTATGGCTCATAAATGCCTCCGTCAGATTGTAGATGGGTTATGGTGGTCTGAAATTAAGTCTTAATCATCTTGATGAATGTTATACATTTAGTGGTTACCTAAGATTTAGAAACAAGAGGAAAAACCCAATAGAACTTTGAAAAGTCATCCATGAATATAATATAGTAGCGAAAACCTTGATGAAATACATGAGGGATAAGGTCCTGATACATCAATATGTCTAAGTTGTAAGTGAGCATAAGCATGAGAAGAACGAGAAAATGATAGTCTACAACTTTTACTAAAATTGCAACTATTACATGATAGTATATTGGATGTAATGCTTAATATAAGATGTAGTTTACTAAAGTGCTTGATAACACCTTGATCTAGAAGTCCAAGATATCGATATCAGATTGACGGAGGGAGGAAAGAGGCATGGAGAGCTTGATGAGTTGATATCTTCGGTGGAGTGGCTTGGAGAGGATAGAGACCCTTAGAACTGAGACCCTAAAGAAGAGGCTTGCGTGTTTGTGGATCAAAAATGGTAAATCCGGTAGCATTGAAAAGTATTGAAACTTTCTTATCTCTTGTGAGTTGGTGAACTGAAAGTAAATTGTGAGATAGGAATGAAGCATACCAAAATTGAGTTAGAATTAGCTTATAGATTGGCATCGGTAGGATTCCATCACCAAAATGATGTATTGGTATCTGTTGGCTATTCCTCGCCGAGACGTATTCAAACCCTTGAGGTGGTGTGACCTTTTGTAGGTGGTGGAGATTTAAGTTCGTATGTGTTGTAGCTTCGGAATCGAGGATCCACTTGGCATTTGAAACATATATCACCTGATTTGGAGGAGGTTTGTAGTCCAAGTTTGTTCCATGCCAACAAATGTTGGTCGGGTGACCAACATTGTGTTGAATTTGACATGTAACAGATGGTCAATTGGAGCTGTGATTTCCCCGTCCCCTACTGGTATGGAAGGAAGAGAATGCTTTGTTCGCGGCTTTTTGTGGAGTTGTTGAAGTGGCGTCGGGATTATTGGAAGTTTGATTGGAGAATTGTTAAGTGACTTAAATTTTAAATTATCTATGGTGACATTGATTTCCTTAGTGCATGTGAGGGAATAAAAATCATCCAACTCGAGAGGTTGGATTTTAGCCCCGAGCGTTGTCTTGAATGCTTGATACTGTGCTGGCAGTCCATTGAGAGTATTGAAGATGATGTCCTCCTTATCAAGATGGCTGTCTGCTACGGAGATGTTATCTGCCAGGCCTTTCACCGTGGATAAGTATCTTTTCATAGACTAAGATTTCATGGTCAACGAGTGCAAATTGTTCTTCAATTGTCTGAGTCTAGATTGATTGGTATGTTGTAACCTCTTGGCGAGGGTAGACCATTCTTCTTTCGTAGTTGTGAGGTTGAGGACATAGGGAAGAATCATAGAAGAGATGGTGGATTAGAGGATTGCTGAGAGGTTTTGGTCAATTAGCAACCAAGTAGTGTTGTGTGGATTCAACGTTGGGGAGTTCACTGTGGAGAAATTGAATTGGGGAGGTGAGGGGATGCTGCCATCAAGGAATCTAAAGAACCCATTGGCTGAAAATATTTTGGTAATTTGAGCTTTCCTTAGGGGATTAATTATCTGCTGATAAGGGGTTTTGGGACAGACAATTGATAGTGCTCATGAGAAACTCAAGGGTTTAGAGGTATGTGTGTGAACTGGAGGGGAGTCAAGTGAAGAGTTGTTATGAGATTCAGATGCTTAGGCTTCTGCCATCTAGGGGTCATGAGATTTACCTTGCTGGAGGAGCTTGCGACTTGCCATCTAGGGGTCAGGAGATTTACCTTGCTGGAGGAGCTTGCGAACTACAGAGAAGATTGGATACTGCGCCTGACCAGCCTGCCATCTAGGGGTCATGAGATTTACCTTGCTGGAGGAGCTTGCGACCTACAGAGAAGATGGGATACTGCGCCTGACCAGCCGATCGCTGGTGGCGAACCTAGTTGACCAGATGAGAGAATCCGCCAAGGTTAGAGGACCTGCTCTGATACCATAATGTTTGGTGTAAGAAATGAGAAAGGCCGAAACAAAAACAGAGAAAGGTAAAAGGTAAAACTATATTTTTCTCAACATCACGGTAAAAGCAACTGTGCACATATTTGTTGTAGAAATGGATTTCTCTAGAATATAAAGGTAACATGCTGTCCGTCCCTCTCCCTTATTGTTTCCAGCACCCCATGGCCTTTGAGCCCTTCTACCTTGCAGCCGCCAGCCTTCCAGCTCTTTCACGTTGTTGCCGCCACCCCTATCCCTCTTTTCCCTCTCTGTTGAGGCCCCCAAACAGCAAACTGTTGTTGTTTGGACTGCCGCCCCTTGCTGTATTGCTGTTTTTGTTAATCAGGAAGGACGAAAATCAGACAGCTAAATTGAGAGTTTTCTATAATTTGGATCTTCCTTATTCAAATTATTTTCAATGTTTTTATTCTGATTTATTTCCCTTTTAGCTAAATATTTAGATTATGAATATGTATTATTAAGTTTTCTAAAATAGATTATGCACTTTATTTTGTAGCTAAAATAGATTGTAAGATTATTATTTAATGGAATGAAAGCAGGGAAAAGACATCGAGCCTATTCAGAATTCAGTCTATTTTCTTAAAAATTTGACATGCTTGCATCTTGTATCAGAGCTAAATTTTTGTCATAATCACAGATAATCATTGGAGGACCTTCAAGACTCTTCTCGCCGGCCTTCTTGCGGGAAGGGAAGGGAGGAACTATCTCTTTGCCTTGATTATCGCTCTTCAAATCTTTCCGGTTTGAATCTTTCTCGAGCCTTTGGGAATCGTTCGTTTTCATCTTCGAACTTATTCCATCTTCGCCTGCTCTCTGAACTCATCCTTTTCCTACTCAGACGAAAGGGCATCGTGCTGGAAGGATGTGTGTGCATTGATGGCGACATTGATCGAATCAATAAAACTTTTAAGATCATGACGAAGCCAATCCATATCAGAGAAATTGGATTAGACGTATCTGCGAAGTGATTTTCCCTCCATATCATCACAAATAATCTCAAACCTATCGCGCTCATCCTCGAAGCTATATGTCGATCCAAAGTCTGCCAACCTAAGCCGCCCTCACGATCCAACAACACGTTGTCCGGTTTCACGTCCCGGTGTGCAACTCCTCTCCAATGACAAATTGTCAATGCTTCCATAAGCGCCGTCATCACAACCACTGCATCCACCTCAATCATTGGCGCTCCCTCGATGGTCGCAATCTCGCAATCGGTTATCTCATATGCGATTCAAGTTTCATTCGTCATCAGCGATCTCGTCCGCTTCGGATCTTCTTTGCTAGCCATCGCTGCTTCTGCGGCATCTTCGACTGCTTCTTCCGTTTCAGCTTCGTACATTTTGACTTCGGCTTCTTTGTCCCACCCAAGGATTGAAGGCTTTGGCACTCCTTCCTAGGCCCACGACTTCGGTATCTCAGCTTCAACACTTTTGGCGTGAAGATCAGGGAACAAATAGTCCTCGTCATCGCTGTCGCAGGAAGAATCAATAACATTTGAATCGTATAACAAGATGTTTATCTTACTTGTGGGCTATGATCAGTTGCATTTGGATCAGGACACAGATCCTACTTGTAGGCTGTGTTTATCTTACTTGTGGGCTATGATCAGTTGCGTTTGGATCAGGACACAGATCCTATTTGTAGGCTATGATCAATAGCATATGGATCATGTAACTGGTTCCTATTTGTGGGCTATGATCAGTAGCATTTGGATGAGGACGCGAATCCTACTTGTAGGATCCTATTTGTGGGCTATGATCAGTAGCATTTAGATCAGGACACGGAAAGGACGCAGATCCTATTTGTAGGCTATGATCGATAGCATCTGGGTCGTTTAGCTGGATCCTATTTGTGGGCTATGATCAGTAGCATTTGGATCAGGACACGGATCCTATTTGTAGGCTATGATCGATAGCATTTGGATTATTTAATTTGGTTCTATTCTTGTGGCTATGATTCAAATTTCTAGACGACAATGATAAAGGATTTCTTGCTTTTCTTTGCTCAAATCATGTTATGGTTCATGAGTTGTTTTTGAGGTTTCGACATTCTCGACTTCGACACCTTCGCCTTCGGCACTCACGGCTTGAAAATTTTTTGGTCGCGACAGTATTATCAGTTTCTTGTTGTCAAATTGATGTTTTTTGATCAGTCAACATCAATTTGGTTATCAATTTCTTGTTGTCAAATTGATGTTTTCTGATCAATCAACATCAATTTTAGGGGGTGTGTCAATCAGGAAGGACGAAAATCAGACAACCAAATTGAGAGTTTTCTATAATTAGGATCTTCCTTATTTAAATTATTTTCAATGTCTTTATTCTGATTTATTTCCCTTTTAGCTGAAGATTTAGATTAGGAATATATATTATTAAGTTACCTAAAATAGATTATTCACTTTATTTTAGACCTAAAATAGATTGTAAGATTATTATTTAATGGAATGAAAGCAAAGGGAAAAGACATCGAGGCTATTCAGAATTCAGCCTATTTTTTCTCAAAACTTTGATAGTTTTAGCCACCCATAATCGTTGCCACCCCTCATCCACAGCACAGAAACCCCTTCCTGTTGACGTCGCCACCCTCCAACACCTCTTCCTACTCTTTCCAGCCACCTATTAGCACTCAGTCCACCTAGCCGATCTCCATCATCCTCTGGATCGACCTCTAGTTGAGTTTGTGTGTTGAGTATGTTGTTATTTCCCATTTCAGTATGTTGATTGTAATCTCCTATCTGCTTTCTACAATAATATTTTGCTTTTTCCTTATTGTTTGGGTTAACTTTGATATCAAGAAGTTATGAAACTGAGTTGAACTGTTGTAGAAAGAGAGGAATCCAAGTCAGAGGAAACATGTCTACCATAAGAAAACTCTTTTGAATTACCATTATTTTGATTAATAGACCTCTATGGCCCCCTTTCCATACAATTTCCCAATTTCCCTTCCATTCTTCAGCCGCTGCAGCCCTTCATTATGGGCTTATGTCATGGCGTAGAGAAATTGGCTACAAAGCAAATTTGGATCAATTGTTGATGCAAATGTGAATGATGAAACATAAAATTCTTTTTGCTACTTATTGAGATTATAAAATAAGAAATTATCTTCCTTTTAAAATATAGAAAAGTTTTTTAAGGCAGCTATGATAAATTATTTGTATTATGAAATTATAAAATTACATATACATTAAAAAAATTTACTTATGATTGAATGTGATTGTTTTTTAATATTATAGGTTAATATTCTCTATTGGATGTATTTTTTTTTATATATATATAAAGAGAAAAAACCATTAGGATTCGTTTAAAATTTTTTTATTGTTATTATTATGATAATTTCTTAATATTTCATTATTATCATACAAGTCCCTCTAGTTAGAAAAACAGAATGATTAGAACCCTAGTAATTTAAAGAAGTTTCAAAAATGTCCTTAATGTTTATAAATAAAGGAATGTTTATATTTTTATCATACAAGTCCCTCTAGCTAGAAAAACAGAATGATTAGAACCCTAGTAATTTAAAGAAGTTTCAAAAATGTTCTTAATGTTTATAAATAAAGGAATGTTTATATTTTTGAAATGTTTTATCTTCCCTTTTCTATGAATATTTTCAGTTTTGATGATCTAACCTTTTTGTTTTAGGGCCATTTACATACATACCACCCAATTCCTATGTATTTACGTGTCTAATGCCAAAACTTTACTTTTTTTACATTTATACCATCCAAATCTTTCATATCACACCAAATATAGCGTCATTTTAACTTTTAAAAAGTGAAATTTATCTTTTCATGCATAAGTAAGGCGGTATATGCATAAAAATTGAAGTTTTAGTGTTAGATATGTAAATAAGTGTTAGATATGTAAATACGATATGTAAATACATTAGAATTGAGTTGTAGTAAACCGTCCTTTGCTTTTCTCTCGAAGTAAAAGCTGAGTTGCATGCATCTCTCTCTGTCATTTTGTATGTTTGTGTGATTGCCAGGGTAAATCCTAGAGCTCCACATTGTGCTTTCATTTTCACGGCATTTTATAAGTTTTATACACATTTTTCTGACTTGTTAATTTATTTACAGGCTGATGTCGATGGGAATGGGACTATCGACTATATAGAATTTATTACTGCTACAATGCACATGAACCGGATGGAAAAGGAAGAACATTTGTACAAAGCTTTTGAATATTTTGACAAGGATAGGAGTGGGTATGCATCGCCTGAGAAAATTTTACTAAATTCTATTTTGCAGAAACTCTCTTTGTGCTTCATCAGTCATTCATTCTTAACTCCATTTGCGCAGATATATCACTATGGAGGAGCTGGAGCAAGCTCTGACAAAATACAACATGGGTGATGCCAAGACAATTAAAGAGATTTTAGCAGAAGTTGACACTGATCATGTAAGCTTATTTATACTTCATATTATTATATATGCCCATATATTTGAAGATATATTTTATAGGATTTAATGAGTAGTTGAAATGTTGAAATAACTGACTTGTTCTTGCAGAATTTTAGTATTATTTCTATTTATTTTTTGTTCTCATTTGTTAATTCCATGACGTAAAAAAGACATCCCTTGTGATTTTTCTGCTGTAGGTGATGAGTATCATCAGAATATGGCTGCTAAAGCCACTGTACCAATTCTAACTTGATAAAATTGTAGAAAATAAAAGAAGAGAAAAAAAAATTCATACATATCAAACATTTCTTATGAATTTACATATCAAACACCTAAATTATAATTTTTAAATTTGTAACACTCAAATATCTCATATCACATAAACATACATTTTCATGCATAGATAAAGTGTTATAAATATAACTAAGATTTACATACATACAACTGGATTCCTATGTATTTTATATATTTAACTCTTGAACTTTGATTTGTACATATATGCCATCTTACCCATCCATGAAAAGCTGTACTTCATTTTTCTCAAGTTAAAATATTGGCATTTTTTGATGTGACATGAGATTTGAGTGTTACAAGTGTAAAAAAGTGAAGTTTAGGCGTTAGATATGTAAATATATAGAAATTGGGCGGGCATGTAAATAAATGCCCCCATAAAAAAGCTTGACCGAAGAAAATACTTATTAATGGGTTTTTCTTCCCCTCTGTATCATTAACTTGCTACTGTTTTTAATAGGATGGGAGAATCAACTATGATGAGTTTGTAGCCATGATGAGAAAAGGAAATCCAGACATTGGTCCACCAAGACGGCGCAAATAAACATTATTTTTTAAAAAAATTGGATTTTTATCTTTTTATTTTTTATTTTTTTATGCTGGTTTGTCTGTGCTCTCGAATTTTAAAATTGGATTTTTATCTTTTTTTTTTATTTATTTTTTTATGCTGGTTTGTCTGTGCTCTCGAAGGGATTTTGTGTTTTCCATCATGCAAAATTCTCTGCAAGGGAAAATATTTACGTACATAAGACGTACGCAGCGCTGCGTATGTTAGGGGAAGGGTACAGGGGGGTTATATATGGGTTATATCCCCCTGTAACCTCCGTGTAACTCCCTTGTAACTTCCGTGTAACTTATTTGTACCCATGAAACTACAGAAGCGTGGAACTCATTTCTATGTTACAGATAGTTTACAAAGAGGTTACAGTGGGGTTACAGAGGGGTATAACTCCGATATAATTCTCTTGTACCTCCTGAATAACCCCTGGACGTCCTATGTAGAGAGATCTTTCCCTCTTTGTATTCATTTAAGATATCCCTTTACAGGACTTCAGTGTTGTATTCTAAGCTTTTGTTTTCTTTTATTAACGGAAATTTACATCCATGCCACGCTCAATTATTTCAGAGGCATTTTGAAGCCTTGCCTACTTTGGTAGCAACCAGACGACCACATGTATTCTTAAATTTTATAGACAAGTATCAATTGATATTATCCAACAACTTGCTCCAAATGCACCCATTTTTCTCTTGCCATCCACCCAGTAGTTAATATATATTTCTAGACTCCATAGTCTGCAAACATTCATCAACATTCTACACATAATCTATTATACCTCATATATCTTTAACCCTTTTTTTTTTTTTTTTGATAGACATGCACTTAAACCTCCAATAACTATAATTTAGCTGTGATATGTGCTTGTGCCAAAGTTGCTAGTCCAATTTTGTAGAAATAAACACACATGCACAATTAAACCATGCATTTATTCAAATTTATTATAACATATAATTCAGGTTGTACACCCCTAAAATATTATTTACACCACATACTTTCATGTTGTTTAGATATCTGAACTGTGATGTAATTTTGGCATTCTTAAAATTTTTATTAGTATTGTTGTAAGTATTTTTTACTATATTATAGTATCTAGGGGTGGACCTCACTTCTAAAAAATATTGTGGTATTTACGTGCCTATAATTATTATATTTTTTATATTTACAACTCGAGCATTCATATTAACATGCATAACGCTCAAATATTTGATATTGTATAAAAATGTCACTTATTAATTTTCATAAATAAAATATATCTTTTTATGCATAAATTTATAGCACTATGTCACGGACAAATAGTCCCATATCGATTAGGTGTAGAGCCGAAAAATATTATTTAAGTCTTGGGCTGTCCACCTCTCTTAAAGGGTCTTTTGGGAGGTGTTAAGTGATATCAGAGCAGATTAGTCTGCCAGGTGTATAAATTCTTCATGATCCAGTAGGATCTTTGATGGAGCCGATCCGTGACGAGGGTGTCGCGTGATTGGGTGGAGGAGAATATCACGTACAAATAATCCCACATCGACTAGGTGTAGGGCCGAAAACAACATTTTAAGTCCTTTGTTGTTCATCTCTCTTATGGACTCTTTTGGGAGGTGAACTAGCCTGCTACAAATACAAATATTAATCTGTTGTTGTTAGATATATAAAAATATAAAACTTTTGTGTGTGCGTAAATTTAAAAAAATATATATATGGCCAATAAAAATCTAATATCCTCGTATCCAGATCAGGGCGTTGGGCGGGCCGTGCTTGACTAGTTAAAATGGTTTAGGCCCGGTTCCTATTTCTAAAAGAATAAGCATGCTGCTCAGGATATAGGCCGGGCCGAGCCGGCACACAAGCTTTAAAATCATAGAAAACAGAATATGAATGGTTGATTGCCTGTTACCAAGCCCGCCCAGATCTACTCGCATCCTTCCACTTGCACGTTAGCATTTACAGAATGCTGTTTGCTGGTCTTAGCCGCAGCTAATCTTCCTCGCTCCTAGTCCACTCCGTTCATCTCCAGCTTCTCAAGCCTGAGTTGCCGCTATCTCCCCTTCAACAACAGAAACCTTTATTGACTACTCCTTACTCTCCTGCCTCCTCTTCTCTCTGTCATCGCGGGCTATGCTGATTTCAGCGGCGGCGCTGAGAGATAATGGGGGATTAGAGTTTCCTCCACCGTCAAACTTTAGGGTTTCCCTGGCTGCCGTACTTTTCTCGCCATGTCTACTGCAGGACGCTGCCTCGCTCGAGGGCCGCTGACTCCGCGGCTTCTTCCCTCTCTGTTTAGGCTGTCAAGAAAAGATTGCTGCCTGCCAGCGAAAGCTCGGAGCTTTCATCTTCTCCACGCCATATCGCCCCGTGAAGAATCGAAGAAGGTTTCTTTACTTCATTCTTTCTGTCTGAATGTTGATACGATATGCATGTTTTTCGTTTTCTTATTGTTGTTTTTCATGTAGAAATGGAGGGTGGGTCTTGTCTCCTGCTTCAAAAATGATGAGAAGTCCACTTCGAATGATGATGGATTTGAATTTGTGGAGATCAGGTCGGATCGAGAATTGGATAAGCCTATGTTAGATCCTTTGGAAAATGAGGAAAAACATTGGATTATTGTCATTCAGAAGGTAAAGTTATCCATCTTGTTCTGTTTTATGGAGTTTCAGATCTGCCACATCTCTTTTGATTTTGTATCTTGAATGTTTATATTTGTAATACATTTGTAATTCTTTCTTGGTCAGTTTGCTTGATATTCCTCTGCTGGAAAATGTGTTTGTGAACGTTTTGCATGTGCTTGTCAACATGGCATCTGGTAAAATTAGTCTGGTAACGGATTTAAGCGGGATTTCACTTAAATCTGCTAGACAGAAAAAATGGGCAAATTTTAAACCCTGGATTTAGTAAATCTAGTTTCTTCTCAATCCCTGTTTGTTTTGTATTAAATCCAGGATTTACTAAATCCTGGTGCTGGCAGGATTTAGTAAATCCTTCTTTACAAGATGTACCAAAGCTGTTACTGGATAGCTCCTCTTATTCAGGTTTTGACTTTTAGGGGCAATTTGGGCATTCAAACCTCAACATTGGTGATGCAAGGAGACATCTTATGCTTTATCAGTAACTAGGTGCATGAAGATTTTGTCATATGTCGAACTAAATTAAATTATTTAAATGTTAGATTCAATGATAATCATTGAGCATATTATGTCGGCCAGGATAAAAATAAGAGCATTGATGCATTAAATAGAGTTTCTATGTTACATACCTTAAAGGCCTATCATATAGATTGTGCTATTTTTAAGGACTTTTAATGGAAAATATAATGCATTAAATAACTAGTCATTTATTTTTAGTAAAGAGTTTAATTTTAAAGATGGCCTCATTTTTAAGAGCTTATTTATTGATTTCTTATTCATCTTAAGGATTCCCTTATTTTTGAATGACATGTTGGTGGATTTAAAGTCCTTTATTACGAATAAATATTTTTAACTAAGTTTAAACATAGACTCTGTGTGAAATGATTTTATAGTTCCAAACTTATTGAACATCCAAGGCAAAATTAATTAATATTAGATCATACACGCCTTCACCAACCGTTATAAATGTTGGGGACATGTTCATTATATTTCATGTTAGCACAACCTTAAACTTTAGGAAATTTAATTTTATGTTTATCACATTAGATTGATTTTCTAAAATAGCTTACTTTATTTTATGGTTTAAAATTGTTAATGACTCACATTTAACTAAAATTTATTTTCACCATTATCATTACCCTTATCCCAACTATTTGGGTTGACATTATAAATATTTTTTTATTCATTTTTATTGAGTTGACTTGTTAAATTTATTCTTGACAGATTATTTTGAGAATGTAATCTTAGATTTATCAAATATTCTTCCTAAGTATATCCACATGACGTCAGTCAATATAATCATTCAATAGCTGACCCTTCTTAATTTTTCCAAACATTCACTTTAACAATTCTCATCTTCGTAGATTTCTTAGATTTTCTTAAGCTAGCTTGCAAATAATTTGATTTCTTGGATCTTTCAAAAAGCCTTATATTCCTTTAAATCACAGGCGAATCAAACATCTCATGTGGCTGCGATGAAACCAAATGTCTATAGTTATGACTTTGAAGAACTTGCAAAAGACCTTTCTTGACCTTGAGGAAGAAGGAAGTTGAGTGGGGTGGTAAATTAAGGAAAATGGGAACTATGCTTTAAGATTTATTAACTTACTCTTACAAATGAATTATACATTAAGGTTATAATGTTTGGCATAACTTGAGAGCAGCCAAGACAAACCGATATTTCAGTATAGTTTTTTTAAGCTTGGGCTAGACTCATTTTACTTTTAGGCCTAAAGATTAGGCTTGAGCTTGTCTCAAGCTCGAGCTTTTTTTTCCTTCACTTTAATTATTTATGGGCTGAGTGGATTGAGCTTATGCCATTCCAGCTAAATTAAATTGACTACTTATAATTAAGCTTTTAATGGTGGGTTGCTAATCAACCCTTAGTAGAGTAGACTAGACCCCTATTTGGAGTTATATGACTTTTAGAGTGTCACCTCCCTTTATACAATGGATATAACTTTCTAGGGAACCATTCTAATTTATTAAGGGAAAGTACAAAAGACAATCATGCAACTCTTATATCCTATAAAATGTGTAAAAGAAAAATATGTTCGTAGACCTCTTTGTCTGTGATGCCCACTAATTAATTAAGTGATAAAAGGCCTGCTATCTTAATGATGAACATACTCCATATATAACCGAGTGACATGCTTAAAATATATAAAAGAAATAAAAATATAAACAAATATTCAAATATATTATAATCCCTCATTATTGAGAGTTCTCACCCACTGCCTTTTCACTAATAACTTCCAAGGGGCACTATAATCAAAATGACCTAAAGCTCACAAAAAAGCTAAGGTCATATTGATGCGCTAACAATGATTGTATTGAAAATTCTCTTGTAAGAAAAAATTAGAACTTTTGATTTGAGTTGTCATGCTTAAAATATGCTTCTGAACTACCACCTAGATCACAGACCCTCTAGTGGCCATATTTAAAATTCTAACCTGTATTTTGGCAATTTTTCTAATGCATGTTTCCCTTTATCAGTCAATGTCGGCCACAAAAGGTATGGACCACACACACACACACACACACACACACACACACACACACACACACACACACACACACACACACACACACACACACACACACACACACACACACACACACACACACACACACACACACACACACACACACACACACACTACTTAATCAAGATCATAAAAATTCACATTAGGTACACATCTGAAGCTAGGTGTGCTTTCAAAGGCAACCACTAATAACTTAATAGTGGTCTGTTTAGACGATACTATTCATTATTTTTCATGAGGTAATTAATGTCCTTAATAATAATCTAAATAGAGGCAAATTATTCCTGGTTAGGTATATAAAATAAAATCATTAAAGGGTTTTTCATGATAACTTTTGATGCAGAATGTCTTAGGATGCAAGGCTTTCCTAATGCATATCTAAAAATGAGAAGCACAAATACGTTAAAAAGGTAAAAAATCAGAGTCCATTTACTATAAGAAAAACGTTATCATTTTTATACAAAATACACCTGCTAACTTTGATAACTTTGGATGCAGAATGTCTTAGCATGTAAGGCTTTCCTAATGCATATCTAAAGATGAGAAGCACAAATACGTTAAAAAGGTAAAAAATCACAGTCCATTTGCTATAAGAAAAACTTTATCTTTTTTATACAGAATCAGAAGACACCTGCTAACTTTGCTCAATATAGTTATATTAATACAACCAAAATTTGAAAGTCCTTAAAAATAATGTCTCATTCAAGATACCATAAAAATAAAAATTGATTTGAAATAATCTTAATTGTATACACAAAAACCAATTACAAATTATATGAATGTAAAGGAACGAATAAAATTTATGAAATACCAGTACTTATTTTAGTACGTGGACGAAACCTTTTTCGGAAAGTTATTGTAAGTATTGGTGATGCGCTCGAATAATTCACGTCCAATGGTATACACAAGCATATTTATGAGGAATTTGGCAATGCTGAATTTTTAAACATTTGAGGGTCCTAAAAAAAAGAAAAAAAAAATCCCATGGCAAGTAGTTTTCTCAAAATCCTCATAATCTATCCTAAAATTGTGAAATTTGTGAGTAGACCAGTATATATTATTGATAGGAGGGTTATTTAAACCTAATTACAACAGACACAACAAAGGAAAGAAAAAAACAAAATAAAATAAAGTATGAAAATATAATGATTGAATAAAAGTAATAAAAGATAATAATAAGAATAACAACTACGAATTTGTTGTTATAAATCTAATACATTCCCTCAAGTTGAAGCATAGATGTCAGTCATGTTCAACCTGAATTTAAAGTCATCGAACAAAGAATGAGGAAGTTTCTTGGTGAGGATATCTACTAGTTGACTACTGGAAGGTACGAAATGAACACAAATTTTCTCGGACTCTATCTTTTTTTTTAATGAAGTGTGTCAATTTCTACATATTTGGTGTGATCATACTGGTCTGGATTGTGAGCAATGCTGATGGAGGCCTTAGTATCACAGAATAGCTGTAACGGGACAGAGGTTGACATACAAAATTCGCGGAGCATGACACATAACCAAAGAGCTTCATAGATCCTCAAGGATATGAACCAAAATTCAGCTTCAGCACTGCTCCGGGAAACCACAGATTATTTTTTGGTTTTTAACGTGATAAGATTTTCCCATACAAATGAGCAATACCCCGAGGTGGAACGTTGATCTTGAACCGACCCAACCCAATCAGCATCTGTATTAACAACAATAGACCGAGATATGTAATGAGAGAAGAATAAATCTGAGTCGATGTACCTTTTAAATAGTGGAGAATTCATTGGATAACTTGGAGATGGTGCTTATAAGGTTTATGCATGAATTGACTCGCTATACCAATCATGTGACCTATGTTAGGGCGAGTATGGGCGAGTTAGATGAGTTTCCCAACAAAGTGCCGGTATTGAGTCTTGTTGACAGCACAACATTGAGAATTTCAACTAATTGAGATGCTAAGAAGTACCGAAGAGATCCTAATTTTTTCATTTCAAAGGACTTAGCAAGAATGTCTTTCAAGGACGCCAATGTTGGGAGATTGTTACCTATAATATCAATATCTTCAATATAGACAATAAGGATAGCTACCTGCCATTGAAGGAATGCTTAAAGAAGAGAGTGTGATCTGATTGAGCTTGAGTAAAACTATGACCCATGACCACCTTTGTGAACTTGTTGAACCAGACATTTGAGGTCTGCTTTAGCCCATAGAGGGACTTTCACAGCCTGAACACTTGCCCTAACCAGATATTTGAGGCTATTACAAATTTTTATTTTTTTGAAAAAGTGAGACCACAACTAGAAAGCTGCCACCACACCTAATTAAGTGCGGTGTGAAAACGTTGTTTTCAACATTTTGAAAACACATAAGTTGTTAAAACGCACTTTCCCCAAACAGGTCTGGTGTGTTTTCAAAATGTCACCGCAGAAAATAAGCTGCCTCAAACAAGTCTCCTTAGAGTTAGATCGGTTGTTAGACAACCGACCATTTACCAACAATGGAACTACAAGAGTCATCGACAATTCTGATGGTATTCTTTTCAGAGCACGAATAATAGGTCGAGAAAGCTTATGAGCCTCCGGTCATGTGATCTATGGTACCTGAATCAATAATCCACGAAGTAGAGGAAGAATAAACTGTGAAAGTCATAGGAAAAGTGTCTTGTTAGATGTGGGAGGTTGATGAACCTATGAATACTTGATTGGCTTCAAGAGCTTGATCAATTACTTCGTCTGGTTTTTTAGGGATTCAGAGGACTTTGGGATGTTCCGGGTAAGAGTCAGTTGAGCCATGGTAGGCTTGGTCGTCGCCGTGAGGCCATTGGTAGCAGATGATTTGGCTGAAGGTTTGTAAGCTAGATTACAATGAAGTTTTCAACACTTGTTTCAAGTGTGGTGGGTTTGTGACAGTAATGACAAGTGGGGTGACCAGCCCGAGTTGGCATAGACGAAGGTCGGGTACAATTTGAGATCAAGGCGTATGATTCACTGAAGGAGTAGAAGTGTCAAGCATAACAAATGTCTGACTTTCTTTCCGATGAATCTCGATGAAAGCGACACAAGCAGAAGGAAGTGAATTTTGACCAAGAATACCCCCTCAAACTTTGTCAAGTTCTTTGTTAAGGGTAGCCAGAATTTTAACATATGATCTTTTTTTATAATCTTCTAGAAGAGGGATAGGTCGGCCGAAGAATCTCAATTGTAGTCGTAATACAATGTTGCACTTCATCCATATAGGGTCTGAACTCTATTTTGCTCTCTGAATTTTATTAGATAGCTCATAGAGTTGGCCTAAATTTCCTAAATCTGAGTAGGTATCACGAATAACCGTCCAAAAAGTACCAGTTGAGAGGAGGAACATATATGATTGACCAATCGAAGTTTTTATAGAGTTGATCAACCACGCAGGACCATGAAGTTCTCCACTTCTCAAGCTCCATACTCCGGGTCAGTTTTTGGAGGCTCACGAATCACACCTGTGAGGTGACCGAATTTTTCACGTATTTTGATGAACAAAGACACCGCTTGGGACCATTGGAGATAGTTACTGCTGTTCATTTTTGGGTTGTGATCAAGAAGTTCATGTTGGTTTCCAATCCCCCAGTTTGTAGAGAGGTTGAGATCGGTGACGATCCTCCGATGGACTCATGCACACTGTCAGTAGGAGGTTCGATGGTGGAGGAATCTGTCATACTTCCAATAGAGCCAAAGGTGATGTTGGGCTACCAAGAAATATGAAAGACTTACAAGAGGGATGTCCAGCGGCTGAAAAAACTCAAGAGCAGCAGTCGACAAAACAACTGATAAAATAGGCTGGAAAACGGTAGATTGGAAAACGATAGATTGGAGAAATAACCAACAAAACGGTTGGCTAGTGGCTGGAAGATTGTCTTGTACTGAGTAGCAGATAATTCTGAGGAGGCACGGGTGGAGCTTAGCGGCAGAAAGGAGCGCTAGACCAAACATCCTTTGTAGAAAGGAGCGGCCCACGCTGGGTTTAGCGGCAGAAAGGAGGCGCAGGTGGAGCTTAGCTGCAGATTGGATTTGGGATTGATGATGGAAGGTGGCTGTCGGCAAGTTAGGGTGGAATCTCTAGGGTTAGAGCCATGGCTCTGATATCATATGAAATTTGTGACTAGAGCAATATATAGGAGGGATATTTAAACCCAACTACAATAGACACAATAAAGGGAAGAAATAAAAGCAAAAGAAAATAAAATAGGAAATACTTGACGAGGGAATACAATTAATAAAAGCTAATAATTAGAATAACGGCTAGAGATTTGCTCTTCTAAATCTAATAAAAACAGCAAGTTCAATTTTGGCAATTTCATATGTCCAGTCAAAACGGCATGTTCCCAGTCAAATTAATAGAACAAACATTCAAATGTCTATTTGTTGCAGTAAAGTTAAAGAGGAGCCAACCAACCTTATAATCTTAACTCTAGAACTGCAAGACCCTACCTTCTCGTTTAACGACAGTTCATGAGCCAATTTAACCATGATAAGCAGTCTAATCAAAACACAAAGTGCAGCACGATGCGCAAGGCTTCATTTTTTGCTTCAAAGTGGAAAGCTCAGAGCGAAGCGTCGCTTTTATTGACGAAAGTGCTAATAGATTATATAAAATTATTAATATATAAACACATTTATTAACAAATATAAAATATTAAGTATGACTTAAGAGTTGACATTAAATAAATAAGAATGTGGTACAATACCTAACTTGAGGGCAAACATTAAGTGTGAGCCTACAAATTAAAATTTCGAATAATTTCTAATAGTTGCAATAATTTAAAATTTAAAAATTACAAAAAAAAAAAGTAAATTAACTTCCGTGCTTCAAAGCACGCGTTAGCAAAGCGAAGTGGGCGTCATCCATTTCATTTTGCTTCACTTCATTTCACTTTGCTCGTGAATCGCACTTCAAAGCGTGCTTTTAAAAACACTGAAGGAAACATAGGTAGCTGCTACAAAATGCAACATGTGCTTTGCACAAGACAAAAACAATTCCATTTTAAAATTGCAACGGAGGACTGGAAATCCCATATAGAAGGGACCATAATTGCAAATATGAAGAATTGTAATCTACCTATAATCTTAGTAGAGACCAAACTAATCTTAAACAGGAAAGCAAAAACTGAGCTTGGAAATTGATTGCTTGTAGTAAACCAGATTAAGTAATCAACACATTAGAGAACACATCCCTTTCTTAACAGCATCAATATCTTATGATGTTTACAATAAACTTAACCAGATAATTGAATAACTACTAAAGCAATATCAGTGCAAAGATATGGGTATTGCCTTATTTAAAAGGAATTGGGTTTATTGAACATCTTTTTTAAAATTTATCAAGCTACTCTCAACCTAACTGATGTGCTTGCTGAAAATCAATTTATGAATCTTTCCAAATAGGTCCATCACACCAATTCACTTGAAACTGTTGCCCCGGTGCTTAGCCTAAGGGCAATTTTATTTTTTATTAGCCTAAGGGCTGTTTAGTCTTTTATTATTTATTGTTGTTTAGTATAAATAGGGCTAATATGTTTAGGGTTGAGGTGGCATGAAATTATTATTATGAGTCTCAGGCTTAAGATTTGAGAGAGATTTCCTACTTATCGAATTGTAGGAATTGGGATAGTCGCCTACCTCTCGAATTGTAGGTGCTTGTATTTTATTTATTCATGATTGTGTTGTTTGCTTTGGAAAAATAAAATGTGTTTTCCCTAATTTCTGCTTAAAAATAATCGCGGATCATATTAGATGCCTTTTATATCCACTATTAATAATGGACACAAATCATTTAGAAAATTTTTAAGAACACAATGATTACATTGGCTTGGTAAAATACTTGATGTAAATTCAGAAGATGGAAATAGAGGAATTCAGGATGTTGATTGGAAGTTTATGAAATAACATCAAATCTTATAAATTGAAAATTTTGACTATTTTCAGAACTAACTTGAATCTTCAATTTATAGGTGCTCGTCCCCACACTTTATATGTTTGCTACTCGTCCCCACGCTTTATATGTTTTTCTATGTTCTTACTTTTATTAAGTTTATTTGCTTAAAGATTAGGTTTCTGTAGGAAACTTCTTAGGATTTGGACGTACTGTTTTCTTGTCAACTGATTTAATTTTCATGTCTTCGGTTCGCATTGGCAATTTACTTTTAATTGCATAAATAATTGTCACTTTTTTGGGAACATCTTTATACCAATCATCCGAATCATGCAAATCATTAATAAAATATGAAGCAAGTAATGATATACTTAAATGTATTATGCATCCTAATAAATACCAAAAAAAAGTTTTACATTCTATTCCTAGATGTAAAAAATTATTAAATAAATAAAATTAACAAGCCATGATATGCTGATATGGACAAACAATTTCTTTAAATAAAACCAACCCAAATGTCTTAAGGGACAAGTTGTGATAAATCATATACTTTTCAGATTTGGCTAGATAAATAGAATATTATAGTATAAATTTTCTTTAAGGCACTTCTCATTACACATTTGTGGGCATATTTACACTAGTTTATTTTTTTTTTACTTTAAGGTTTTGTTTAGAAACTTGAACATTAATAAATCATTAACAAAAAATAAAATTAATTTCAGTTTGTTTTGTAGAGATGATATTGTTAGAAACTTCAGTATGTGCTAAAATCATATTCTTAAATGGATTCATCAACTTCACATTTAGGGATAGCCTCCATATATTTAAGATATTTAGATTCATATATTGGTATTTCTATTCACCGCTTAGGTTTATAGTCTAGAACGGATTTAATTTCATTTGAGAATTTTTGATCCATAATTAAGACTATATTTGGATTGTAATTGCAATTTATGTTTAGATATAATTGTAGCTTCAATCATAGTTTTAAATTAAAATTCTAATGAAGTCTTAAATCCTTGATTAATTTGAAGCTGAAATTCAAATTTAAATTTGATTTTCACCATTGCTCATGTTTATATTCTTTTTTGCACTATTTTAATATTTTTCGATTGTTCAATTTTCAATTTGATTTCATGTTTAATTTCAATCTTGGACTCATTTTTTTATTTTTATTCAAGTGCAGGCTCTTGTTTATGAACAAATTATGACATAATTGTGGATTTATATTCAATAATAACATATTTATATTCATATGATAATAATAAAACAATTTTTGATGCATTACATCATCATAACTATAGTTTATTTGATGAGATTATGTATGACTTTGCATGATCATTATGACTTTGCATGATCATTAATAAAAACTTACTCTAAATAGTAATTTATAATAATCCTAATTTGAAACTTACACCCATTTCCTAGTGATTCTTATCAAAACCTGTGATGAAGTTGAGGATTTCACATCTACTATCACACATACAAATCTATAATTATTTCAATCAAAATTATTTTTTGTCTCGTGGGTTTTATAAATAAATAAAAAAACATACACTATTTAGTTTTTTTAATATTCCCATAATCTGTCTTAAAACCATAAATTTACTGCCTTAAAACCACAAATTTAATTTCATAAAATTTAGATTTCCAAGCCATACAACAGTTAGACGATCCAATTATTCAAAAGCAATATTCTGTCTTAATTTGAGGAAACATACTGTCAATGACTATAGTAGGAAAGTCTAGGAGAAAATAAACCAACCAAGCTGTTCCATCTCTGTAAGGAAAGAAAGCCCCACGACCCCACCTTCCTTTTTGGCAATATTGCAGGATAAGAATTTGTAATATTAAGAGAACAGAAGCAAATTGATATAGATGGTGAGACGTGCAATCAATCTATAATGCTTAGTTGTGATCTGGGCATATGCTAAACAAGGAATTCAAACGAATTGAGCGAAGGAAATTAACTTAAGATGCGTTTGAGGCGGCGGTGCGGTGCCGCACCGTAACTTTTTCAAAAAACTGCAGCTGAAAGTTGCGTTTTACAACCTGACTTTGCTAAATATGGTGGCTGCTAGAAAGATGCGGACTGAATTTTTTTTTGTTTTTTTTTTAATTTGTGATAGCCACTATAATTTTTTGAACAACAGCTTTTTCTGCAGCAGCTGCACAACTGCTACAACTGCCCCAAACAGACCCTTAGTTGCTGTAAAACCAAGCAATGAAGGATTAAAAATATTAGAGAACAAATTTCGTTATTACAAAAATGAACAAGAAAACTAAAGCAATCAAAAGAAAACACTATTTGTATGACAGATGATTGTAGATTGTAGATTTGTAGATTTGCATCACCTATGTGCATCAAATGCAATTATCATTGTTAGCAGCATTACCAAAATCCACTGTTGAAAAAAGACTAAGAAATGATAAAATGCTAAAGATTGATAATAATTTCATACAACTGCATGTTATTAGTAGTATTCATACTGATAATACATATGGTTGACCAAATTTAATTACATCCGCACGTTATTTGTATCTTGTTTGCATAGTGGCTGTTTACACCGTTGCTGTTTTTATCTTTCTATAAAATCTGTATCTCCGCCACCCCATTTAAGATACTCTTTGCTTACTGTCAAATTATTAGCACTTGGACTTGCAGCAAATAATAAATCGGAATAACATTTTGTTAAATTAAAAACAACATTTTGTTTTCTATTTTTTTAGCTTTATTTTTCGTGTAGATTTTCATGATCATATAATGCTGGATTAGTAATGTTTTTTGTAGTTTTCTTTTAAGAGAACGGCCTATTAAATTTTTATTTATATTGGAAAAATCAGTAGGAAAGGTATGCATCTATTGTGCATGTGAACAGCCTATGGAACTTTTAGTGATACCAGAGTTAACTCAAAATCTGAGAGTTAGGCAAATTTTATTAGTAAAAAATAACGGGGGTTACAATCACGAGTCAAAACAGGAAAAGAAAACACAATAAACACCAAACATCAATATCCTGATATGAGAGATAGGACAACCGATTGGTTGCGGCAAGGGGGGATTGGGTAGGTGGTGGCAGGCAGGTTGGCTGTGGGATAGGTTTTGAGTTAGTAGGTAGTGGTAAGGGGACTGCGGTTGTAGCTGGAGACAAGCAGTAAGTGTTGTGGCTGTAAGGAGGCGTGTAGGGGCTGTGATAGCAAGGAAAGAGAAGGGAGGGTTGCCGACCGGGAGCATGACATGGGTAGGAAGTGTAGTGGTTGTAAGGAGTATCAGGGCAGTGGTAGCAAGGAAACTGGCAGGGAGGCTTGCCGTCTGGGAGCAGGAGATGGGTAGGAAGTGTAGTGGCTATAAGGCGAAGTATTGAGGCTGTGGTAGTAAGAGAAAGTGACAAGGAGGATTGCCGACTGGGAGCAGGAAACATGTTGAAAGGGGGTAGCAGCAGCAGGTAAGTACTATAGGGGTGGCAACAACAATTATGCAAGGGAAATCGGGAGGGATTATGTGGAGATAGTCTCCACCTCGGAGCAGGATATAACCAGAGCAACACATCCTCGGAACCCTAAATGGGAAAATAGAGGACGCTGACGGCTGTCCTGATAGAAACACAAGTAAAAACTAAACTCTAATATAGAAAACAATATATTTATAATAAATGATAACTAGGAGGGGGGAACCTCTACCCTTTGGTGGCAGCCTTAACCCTAAGCAGGTTCGGGTTTGGTTTGGCCTCTTTGCTGCACCAGTTTGGTCGGTTCAGGCCTTCAGCCCCTGCGTCATTTAGACTATGAGATTATGGTGACACTCTTGTAGCACACCTGGTCTTTGTGTGATTTATAGAGACTTTATATGTAGAAAATAATATAAACTAAGAGTTTGTTTGGCATCACTTTTATTTTTTATTTTTTTTCTTCTATTTTTAATAACACGTTTGGTTAATATAATTTTTTATATGTTTTTAATTTTTGTTTTAAAACAAAACAACTTATTTTTAAAAATACGCAAAACATTTAAAGCATGTTTTGATTGTTTTTAAAAATAATTATCTTAATCAAACTTGTTTTAATTCAAAGCAAAACATGAACAAAACAAAATAGAAACAAAAATAAAAAATGAAAAATAAAATTGATCCATAACGGCCTAAGTTTAGAAAAGTCTTTTCATTTTAACCACTCAACTTTGATTCTACTTGGTGTATTTCACTCTTATCTCTAGTCTTCTTTTTAGCAAAATTCATTCTTTTATATAATAAATGAAATACCGGAAACCATAACAACCAAGTATCAATTAATCGTTAAGCATCACTAATTCTTCAATACAATACTCTATGCCTGATGCGGGTGTCTGTTCCCTATGAGACCATGCCAGGCGCGCTTCAGACGACTCAAGGGTCAAACGACCCTTGTGTTTGCTTGTGGTTGCCGCCCTCTCTAATGGGCTACTCCTTAATTACCCTAGTATTTTATATGTTGTCTTTTAATGTTTTAGCTCAGCTTTATTGTGGTTATGTCAAGAAAACCATCGACGTCTCCATTTTTTTCCCTTCAAGTTCTATATCTGACGGTTTGAGCGGTTCTCCGGTTGTATCTTGCTCCCGAGGTGGTGATTATCTTCCCTATCCCCTTGATATCCTCCCCACGACTCTTCCGACCACCATCCATTGCTGCAATCGCCTCTGAATAACAACTTGTTACTATTTTCACTGTAGTTTTTCAATTCCAGTTACTTTTCCTTGTTATCGTTGCCCCTGCCCTGGACAACTGTCCTTTTGCTGCACCGCTGTCCCCACACCCCCTTCGCTGTCGCAATCATTCCCCCACTACCGCCATCTGGAACAACGCCTATTTGCTGTTCACCTACAATTCCAACTGTCTAGCCACCTGCAGCCACCTGTTTCCCTCATTCCAGCTTTCTGCCATTGTTGTAAAGTTTCCCCTTCGTTGTTGTCGTCCTCTTCCCTTTTTGTCGCGGTCCATAATAGCCCCCTCTTAGCCACTTCTTCGTTGTGCAGTCCCTCCTTGCTGCCCCCGCCCAGGACAACAACTGTCTTTGTCGTTCCTGCAGCTTTGCGCCTCCCTCTCACGGTTACTCACACACTTATGCTATCGCCACGCCTTCCAGCCCTTCCACCACCCTTTGCCACCTTTCTGGAGGAGCAAACCCTCACTGATCACCTCTACCACCCCATAATTTACCCTAGTTTGAGTGTTTGTGTTGTGCTTGTTGTCATTTCTATTTCCGTATGTGAGATTGTATTTCTCTATTTTGTATTCAGCAATAATATTTGATTATTCTATTGTTGTTTGGGTTAACTCTGGTATCATTATTTATCAGAGCTAGCTTAACCTTAGTCTTATCCTAGGGTTGCCAAATCTGCCCATACCTAACCACATCTCCACATAAAAATTCTTCCTTATCTTAGTTTTAAAACGACCACACAAAATTTTTTTTCCAACCTTGCATCATTCCTATACACTCTTTTCCACCTATTCATACCCAAACCAACCACACCAGGAAGAAATAATTGTTGGAGACCTATTCGAGAGGAAATGCCACAATACTATTTATGAGAAATCCACAAAGTGATGTATGAGATCATTCCATAGAGGATGTCCGACTAAAAATTCTTCAACTACAATAGAGGTTCACCGCCTTCGAGAGGTGGAAATGCAGAAGGGTCAATTATAGCCACAACAACGACTTACCATATCGAAAGAATATAGTGAATTCCTTCCACCAGGAAGATGTCAGAGATGAAGAACCACTACCCCGAAGACTTAGCATACAATACCAGGGAATCCAGGATTTTGAAGTAAAAATGAATTGCCAATTTTGATGACATGGATCTTGATGTGTTCATCGAGTGGATCTGGACAATGGAATGTGTTTTTTAGTATCAGGACGTCCCATCAAAGGGATGGTGAAAATAGTCGCCATTAAGTTAAGAAAGAGTGCATCTCAGTGGTGACAGCCAGAAGAGAAGAGTCATATTACTACATGACCTATGATAAAATGAAAGATGCAATGTCAATACTTATCAGTTCATTACAAACATGATGTGTTTGTGAGGCAACATTACCGAATGACCTCCACATATTGCAGGTAGAGTTCAACCACAGATTTTCACAGCCAGAGTACATCTGGGGGAACATTCAAGCTGACCACACTTGAGGAGACACTAGTTCAGAGTATAGAATAAGTGGAACTAATCCATATTCCCAAATTCATCCAAACCAGAAAGTATTTCAAGTTTTAAGGATTTGGGCACATTGAATCAGAGTGCATGACCAAGTGAATGTTCCTTTTCACTGATCAGGGAGCAATTGAAGAAATAAACAATGATCCAGGCGAAGATAAAGACTTCATAAAGGATTCTTAACTTCCAAATGAGAAGGATAAGACACCAATAATTTCAACTGACTCCATGAGAGCGACTTCAGTTGAATTAGCAGTAGTTTTAGAAGAGAGTGAGTTTGAAGTAATGGGCGTTCATGCAAGTTATGAGATTGTGGTGCCTCGAACTACTCATTTGTAGTCATTGAGAGGATCATCAGCAGGGCTGACATTGGATATTTAAAACGGCCATGAGTTTGAGGAGCTGATACCAAACACAAGACAACCTCAGATAAGTGGATTTCAGAATTTTCAGATATATTACCTACCTCCTAAGTTGTCCCTATTGAGGGAGGCTCAACATATCAGTGATGGGAAGCTTTTGAGCTATTTCTGGAAGATTGGGCATTATAATCAGTTCTGCAGTGTATACATTTATAGTTGATCAGAGAGAATGGATGAACAACATTAGAAATTGCTTTAGG
Source organism: Phalaenopsis equestris (assembly GCF_001263595.1). NCBI lineage: Eukaryota > Viridiplantae > Streptophyta > Magnoliopsida > Asparagales > Orchidaceae > Phalaenopsis > Phalaenopsis equestris. Next base: position 1,359,582 of record NW_018164556.1, on the reverse strand, counting down.
ATCTTTGGCGGTAATAACATCCTATAATGAGATCCAGATCCTTTCAGGGAATAAGATGTCTATCATGAGTGGTTACATTTCAGTGTGGTACAAACAATCATAGATTTCATGCCAGAGTTGATTCCTCCTTACATACTTCTTTATCAGATACACTCAGATGAGTACCGAGAGTGGAAGAGTCAAATTACGGATCTAGTGGCTCAAAGCCACTTTGGGAGAAACTACTTCTATATGCAGCTCTAGCTTTTCTTGTGCCAAAAGAGGATGAATACGTACTCAATCAGGATGTACTTTGGTATGACATCACCTGCTGGATTGACTTACTAGACAGTTACAGTAGCTCCACCACCTTCTACGTGGCCGACCTGATGTCATATTATGAAGCAGAAACTTCGACGAATGAGGTCAAAACTCCCAACCGAGGGAGGCTAGCACAACTGTCTATTTCTCGAGATACAGTGCTAGGCCCGGTTTGGATCGTTCGTTCTGGATGATTTGAAGGTCAACTGAGCTGCTTGTTTGCTTGGATTTGCCTCCCACCTTATAGGGGCCACTCCTTTGTGTTTTAGTTTATTTTTAGTGTGTTTTTTGTCAGGACAACCGTCAACCTACCTTTTTTTTCCTTCAAGAGTTGTATCAGAGTTTTGAATTGTGCTCCTGTTGTATCTCACTCAAGAGGTGGTGATTGTCTTCACTATCCTCTTCTGCATCCTCCCCATGTTGCTCTTGACCTCCTTCCTTTGCTGCAGCCACACCCAAACAACAACCAGTTGTTGTTTTAACTGCAATTTTCCAATTCCAGCCCTCGAAAACCGTCCTCTTGCTGTCTTGCTGTCCCTTGCATCTCCCATCAATGCCTACATTATTCTCTCTCACTGCCGCCACCCGAAACAATCCCTATTTGCTATTCACCCGTAGTTCCAACCATCCCACTACCCGTTCTCTCTTTCCAACTTGCTACCATTGCCACAATTCCTCCCCTTAGTTGATGTCATTCACCTTTGCTGCCGCAACTCATAATAGACCCCTCCCAACCACTTCCGCGCTGTCCAGCCCCCTCTTTATGCTACCCTTTCCTAGGACAACCACAATTGTCATTCCTGCAACTTCTCACCTCTCTCTCGTGATACCCTTACTTGTTTGTTGTCGCCACACCTTCCAGCCCTTACCAACCCTCACCGATCACCTGCACCACCCTAAGATCTATCCTAATTTGAGTGTTTGTGTCATGTCTGTTTTTATTTCTATTTCCGTTAGTGAGATTATATTTTCTTATTTTGAATTTAGCAATAAATTTGATTTTACTTTTGCTATTGGTGTTAACTCCCATATCAATGCCACTAAAATTGCTAATGATATACTTTTGCCTTACTAGAATCTCCTCATCTTTTTAAGTTTTTTTTGTTATTCTAATTTTCATTTAGACTTGTTTGGTTTGTTGAAAAAGTAATGTGGTATAAAAGGAATGCAATGTAAAAATAATGTATTGTATTTGAAATTACTATGGCTCAATATAAAATAAATGCATGATTTCATATTTTCTTGGTTGGTTTGAAGTAAAATAAAAACAATGTAAAAAATGAGATTGACAACGGGCAGGCGGGCAGGCGGCAACAACGAACAAACGATGGTGGGCAACGATGTTTGTGAGTGGATAGCAATGGCTAGTCAACGTCAAGCGGCAGGTGGCAACGACGGTCGATAACATTATACATAAACTTGTGTATTTAGAATTCGCTCGAACCCAATGAATTCTAAATAATTTTAAAATGTACTAAAGAATGAGTTCCAATGCATTTAGAATTCTTCCAACTAAATGCTTGGATTTTCAAATCCCCAGCAAAAGGAATGTAGGGCACTCATTTTGTAGCCGATCAAACAACTCTTTAATCTTGCAAGCAACCTACCCTAACTTATCTTGTTTTTTATATTTTCTATAAGTTTTATGTAGAAAAATATGAACGTACTGTTGATTGTGGATATAATGCTATTGTGCTTGGATTTATTTTTGTTACAATTCAATGTGAAAGGGTTGGATCAGCTCTGGTGACAGACAAGATTAGAGAGTCGTCTTAGTTGGTTTGGTCACTTTAAATGTAGATCATCTGATGAACCAGTTAGGAGAGTAGATGTCTTAAAAGAAGCTTGTAAGTTTTACAATGAACATCTTTTTGGCTTGGAGAAAAGGAATTCTTTTGTGCTTATTTTCTTTGCAAATTTTTTTTTAGTTTCGTCTTCCGTAGTATTACTCAAATCTGTGTGGCTGTTTATTTTCCTTGAGTTTTATTCCAGTTCAAGTTGTGCAAGTTGTGAACTGCTTTTCTCAGTCCATGGTGCGCCTCTGCTTTAACCAAGATAGTTATCTGAACCGAAAGGCATCAGGGCCGTGAACCGACCACTTCACTATTCATACTAGATGTGGTTGTTTATTTCTTATTATGAATTTAAAGGCTTGGATGGTGCTTGTGTGTCCCTTATCTTGGTATCGTTGGGTTCCTACTATCTGAATGATTAAGTTTTCAAGTGACATAATTATAGTTTTTATTATTATTTTTTTTAAAGTGACATATTATAGTTGATAATGTAATAGTATCTTCTTTAGGACATGGTTTTGTTGGCTTGCTGCCACAAACTTTTACGAGATTCCGCAATTACGAGCTAATAAATCATAAATTCTGAGTTAAATGGGGCCATTGCCGAGTCCAAATAACGACCGGTATATTTCCTCCAAACACGAGCATAAAAGAGCTTGGTGCAATTCATTTTTCATATGCTTCTTTTTTAATCCAAATGAAATTCAATGGGTCTCCTTTGCCCCACCATTCGTTTCAACTGTCTTGTAAACACATGCAACTCACTGGCATGCCTATATGTTCTATTTGGAGTCCAGTTAGCTATACTCAAGGTCATTTAAAACTTCTTCTTCTGTTTATTATAAGCTTATTTTTTAACAATATTATTTAATCCAGGCCATAAATAAAATATTCCCCGTGCTTGGTGAGCCTTGGACCGTTCCATGGAAAGCTGAAACCATTGTCCAGGTAATTAGTTTCTTGTGCCACCTTATATTATTATTTTTAAGCTGTTACCAAAGTTTTGTGGTGGTTCCCTATGTGTGGTGAGGCAACTTAAGCTCCTTTTAAGTAGCGCTGTCAAAACGGCTTGTTGTTCGCGAATAGCTCGTGTTCAGCTCGTTCGCTAAGTTAACGAGCCGAACACGAACAAATATTTGTTTGTTCGTGTTCGGCTTGTTTTGGCTCGAAATACT
>NW_018164556.1:1337078-1356286 GCF_001263595.1 Phalaenopsis equestris | reverse complement strand
TATATATATATATTATTTTTGATGAATGGTATTTTTAAAAAATCTAATTGTATACAAGGCTACAAAGATTTATGATCAATTAAAAGTATTAATTAAGAAAATAGAATAAAAATTATTAAATTAGATTCAAATGATGTTTTAAATCTTGCCCCAATCCTTAACATTTTTTGGCTACGTGATTAGGGTGATTAAAACGACTCTTTGTTCGTGAACGGCTCGTGTTGTGTGGCTCCCCGCCCGCCCCGCCCACCCACACACACTCACACCTCATCTGAGACACCCCTACTTTTAAGAAAACTTTGGCTGCAATTCCGTCTAAGATTTTTCTGCTAATTGAAATAGGCTCTTTTGGTGCTTGTAACTTAAAGGACCCCAACTGGATTCATTTACTCAATTTTTAGCATTGTGAAGAATTTCTCTATTCACTAGAGCTACTTTTTTTAAATCTGACAAACCAAACTACAGAGAAATTTAAATGAAACTTAAAAACGCTAGCAAAAGCTGAACCTGAAAAAAAGAAAATGTATTGTTATGCAGGTAATGCTTCTATGGACCGCTTCCTTCTGGTTCGTAGGATCTTGGATAGTCCCATTCTTAGGACATGCAGCTGGTTTCAGCAAGGAGTCTCTAAGCCACAGAGGTCAGGCCCTATACAGCCTTCTCACCGATATAGCAGAAGGCCTCGCCGGCATCACAATTCTCCATGCCTGCCTCGCCAGATTTCGCCCCCTACCACCCGGTTGGTTCTGCTTCACCTTAAGAGGTTCCTGGCACCTAGACGTTGGCTTAGGCTGTCTCCTCTTCCCAATTGTTAACTTCCTGTCACAGATTAACATCAACCTTGTTCCAGTTCCAACCTCCCCACCTGTAGGCGTCTCGAGCGTTGAACAATCGATCATTGCTCGCGACCCGGTGGCCATGGCTTTGTATGCAGTGGTTGTCTCAGTTTGTGCGCCTGTGTGGGAGGAGATTGTGTTCCGTGGCTTTCTTCTCCCATCATTGACCAGATACATGCCACTCTGGTGTGCTGTTGTGGCGAGCGCAGTTGCTTTTGCCTTGGCACATTTTAATGGCCAGAGATTGTTGCCATTGGTGTTCCTTGGGATGGTAATGGGTGCTGTTTTTGCCAGATCTAGGAATTTACTGGCTTCAATGGTTTTGCATAGTCTGTGGAATGGTTTTGTTTTTTTGGATCTTATGAAATGATAGCGTTGTGCTTGAAATCAGTGTCAAACTTGTGCGTTTTAGGATAAGCTGCATGCGGCCTGCGTTTAGTGTAAAAAACACAAACGCGATAGACATCGTTTTCAAAAACACTCAAACCAAGTGGTTATATGGCATTTTCAAAAACACCGCCGCACTTATAAGCTGCCCCAAACAGACCCTAAATCATATTTATGCAAATTTTGCTTTGTTTATATTGTTAAATATTGTGTTCCTTGATCGATTGCTTCACAAATGTTTGAAATTCTCTGTTTCACCTTAATTTTTCTTATCTAAAAGTTGTTTCAGTTGGGCTCGGAAGTAGGGTTGTAAACAAGCCGAGCCTCAGCGAGCTCATATTGGGCTTGTGTTGGGCTCGTTTTCGAAATTGCTCGTGAATAATGTGTTCGTGTTCGGCTCGAAAAACTTATTCATGTTTCTGTTTGGCTCATGTTCGGCTCGAAACTAGCTCGTTAGAATATAAAACTATTATAATAATTAATTTGTTATATAAAATTAAAATAATGTTTTTTCTAAAAAAATTGTTTGTATGAAAGTAAATTAATTATAATTTATAATATTTAATTTATGAGTATTTATTATGTATGTATATATTTATTTATTTATTTACGAGCAAATTTAATTAAAACACATGCGAACAAACTTTTGTTCGTGTTCGACCGGTTTATATTTCAAGCTTAAAAATTTGTTCGTGTTCGGCTCGTTAGGCTTAACGAACGAGACGAAGACAAGCTGCTCGTGAATTGAAGAGAGTTTTACTTAATTTTAATCACTCATCTCAAAATTAAAACTAGCAGCAGCACACAGTTTCATAATACGCTGTTTAATTCATCCATGGATTCCTCTTTCATCTTGATTTCGACTTCATGAGAATAGTATCAAAACAGGTACCAAACATATATGTAAGCATAAAATAATTAAATTTAAGACAATGCCTTTCTTAATTTCGCTGTCAGCAGTCATTATGATGGGGATGTGTGATTGCTATAAAATAACACATACATACCCCATAATTCATACATATTTACTTGTGTACCACCTAAACTTCTTTATTCATACATACAACCCTCAAATCTTTAACATCACTAATTGAAATACCATTTCATGAGCGGATGTATGACGACAAAGTGTTGTAGATGTAAATATCAAATTGTAGGAAGCAGATATGTAAATACATAAGAATTGTGGTATGAATGTTATGGAATATTTTTTTTTTTTTGGAAGTATGAGAGTATTATATATAAACAATTTGCTATATGTTTTAAATTTTGAATATGAGCTTTTCTCTTTTGTACATTTAAGAAGATGGGCAATGGAAAATTTAAGATCTTGTATATTCGATGCACGAGTTTGTGGTTAAATTCAATCAAATTTTCCAAAAACAATTAGAGTATTATCTTCGATAACTTCGAATCTGAATGCACAAATACCAAATTGCAGAACCGAGCTAATTTTCCGAAATGGCCGAATTGCCGATCACCAAAAAGGTCGAACCAAGCCCCTGACGTGCTGGCGATTGACTAGATCCGTTTGGGGCAGCTTGTGCGTTTCAGGATAAACTGCTTATCCTGAATTGTAGGAAGAAGATTTCGTATTTATGGTTTTTGTTTAATTATGAGTGATTTAGTCTTTTGGCTTTATTTACTTCTATGCCCTGATTCTCCTCTATAAAAAGAGGCTTTAGCGCTTATGAGAGATTATGGTGAGGAAGTGTTGAGTTGTAAGCCCAAGCCGTATTTTCTTTCTCTCATCCGGAGCTGGTGGATTCTCCCTCATCATGGACTTAATCGAACCGATTTAATGCCGAATCGCGTAAATCTTTATATTTGATTATTGTTGTGTGAATTTCTACTCCTCCGCATTGTTTTCGCATTACAGAAAAACAAGTTAGGTCGCGTATTATCAAGCTATACACATAATCGGATCTAATCTGTTGTCTCGTATCATAGCGAGTTTGCCTAATTTTCGGGTTAATTATCCTTGGGCCTTTCGTGAGTGGACCATCAATTATTTTAGTTTGGCAGATCTACATGAATATCACTCAATTCCTATGCATTTACATATCTAACAAGTTAAGCTTCAATTTTTACGTACATATCACCTTACATATACATGAAAAGGTGTACTTCACTTATTAAAAATTAAAATGATGTTATTTTTGATATGATATGAAAGATTTAGGTGGTATATATGTAAAAAGTAAAGTATAGGTGTTGCATATGTAAATGCATAAGAATTGTGTGGTATGAATGTAATGCCATTATTTATTAATGTGAAAGCTGTCAAGGGCTGAGTTATGAGAGTTAACCATACATGTACCATATGTAAGCATAAGTAATTAAGGTTAAGTTAATGCCCCTTTTTCCTTTCATGAGCAGTCATTATGATGGGAATGTGTGATTTTTTACAAAATAACACCGCATCATAGGACTCGACCATTATCCTCTTTTTCTTAAATTAATTATTTTCTAAATCACACAAATAAAGAGTCAATTACATAAATGCCCCATAATTCTTATGTAATTTCATTTCTAAGTCTAGGCAAATTATATGATGTGATAATAACTGATCAACATGAATAGAGTGTTGGAGGATGACTAAAAGGTGTGAAGCCAACTGTACATAACCCGAACCTAAGCTTGCACGGTTGTGCTGTGAATTCGGACAATTGCGGTCCAAGTATTTTCAAGCTTCACCAGTTGAAGGATGAGTCATTATATTAGCACTAACATATAAAAATAAAAACTAGGCTCATTCCTAAATTAGCGCATCTACAAGGGGATATAAATGAGCAGGAAATTTAAATAACAAGACAAGGCACCGGAGATTAGATCCCATGTCTTGGCTACAAAAAAGAAATGACAAAGCTATACACAAAATTAGGATCATAGATAGTTATGATAATATTTTTAATCACACCTATTAACTTTAAAGTCAATATATTTACATAGATACCACTTAATTCCACCAATATATATATATATATATATATATAGATATGCATGGAGCCTACAAAAATTTATGTGAAAGAATACATGGCGGGCAGTAAAATATAAAAAAATTTGGCATAAATCACTTTTTTTTTTTGGGAAGATTGACGTGGATACCAATTAATTCCAATATATTTACAAATATAACATATATGTTAGGTATGACTCATATACCAAGAAATTTGGAGTATCTTGAAATGGAGAGGTGTGTCTCCTGGAATGAAAATGAGTCTCTTGGTGTGAAGAAGTGTGTCTCTTGGATTGGTGGGTTGGGGGGAGTCAGAGTAAATTTATCTGTGAGTTTTATCTATAAATGATGTGTAACCTATGAATATGTAACTCCTCTGAAATAATGAATCCGTCGCTCTGCTCCTGAGGATGTAGACATCTTTGCCAAACCTCGTTAAATCTCTGTGTTCTTCTGATGTGTTCTTCTGATTTGCGTCGATTGTGTGTTTTCTTCGCCCTAAATATCACAACAATATATACATGAGAAGGCATGTCTCATTTTAAAACTAAAAAATAGTGATATATTCTTGTGATATGAAAGTATTAGGGGCGGTAAAAATGTAAAAAATCCGTCGCTCTGCTCCTGAGGATGTAGGCATCTTTGCCGAACCTTGTTAAAGCTCTGTGTGTTCTTCTGATTTGCGTCGATTATGTGTTTCTCGCCCTAAATTTCACAACAATAGATACATGAGAATGTGTGTCCCATTTTAAAAGTAAAAAATAGTGATATATTATTGTGGTATGAAAGTATTAGGGGCGGTAAAAATGTAAAAAATAAAGTTTTTTTGTTCTATGAATGTAAATAGATATCAATTGGGTGGCATGTAAGTAAATGCCCGGTTCTTATGAGACGTGCAGATTAAGTAAGTTCCAGGTTGGTTCTGATGATTTTTAATAAGCGGTTCTCTTACAAAATAGAAAGTTATAAAAGGCCTTGCGTGATATTATGCAAGCATATTTTAGGGAATCTGTTCATTAAGGAATTAACAAATGGTTTGGTGATGGAACGGGAATGGACGTTTTGTAGCCTCTGCTGGCCTCAGGTTGCATGCCGAAGAAGTTTTATAAACTAGGCTTTTTCTCTATGACAATTGGAACATTGAGATTAAATTAGTATTTTAATCACCTTTTTAGTAATAATTATGAAAATGTTTAATGACAAATAATATGTCTTGCCAGGAAGATTAGTCAGAACATTATGGCATTCTATTCTCCATCTTAAGAGGATGGGTTGATTTGCTTCACTTGTTAGGAAAAAAATGTAATGTATTTGTGGTTTTTCAAAAGTAGATCTTTAGTGATATGAAATTACATTTTTTATTTTTACTTTTATATTTCAAATTCTACTTTTTGAAGATGGTGGGTTAAATAAGAAAACAACTCATGCTATCTTCAAGAGTAGATCTTTAGTGATATGAAATTACATTTTTTTTTTAACTTTTATATTTCAAATTCTAATTTTTGAAGATGGTGGGTTAAATAAGAAAACAACTCATGCTATTCCTTTTAAATGCACATTCTTGATGGGAAACTTTGTGGATGTTATTGTTGATCCAACCTCATTCTAAATTGGATGGAGGTTATAATGTTGGCAAATAGGCAACACCAAAGGGGCTCATGTGGAGCTTCCAACTCTCCTAGAGATTTGTGGTGCAAGATCTAGGCTATTAATATTCTTTTGAGAATCATTTATGGCGTCTAAATAGAACTAATTTGAAGCAGATGAGAGAATTGATGTATGTCTAATTATGTTAGGAGTTGTATTAGGCTTGATGTTGTGCATGGAGTGCGAGTTATAAGTGTATATTAGACAAATTAATTAAAAAAAGGATAATGATAAGTTGCTATGTGTCTCTTTACTTATCTAAGGCACATCATTGATATGGAGTTTTATTTCGAAAGAGATAGTAGAATTCATATCTATAAGTTTTTGCACATGTTGGCTTGGGGTTTGAAGTTGATACTGCTAGAAGAGGCATGGTTATGTACTATTAATAGCTGTAACACTCTTTCAACAACTCAATCTATCTCAAGAATTTCTTGGATGAATTGGAAGAAATATAAGAGAGCATTGCTTTCTTTACGATATTCGCATTTTATTTTGAAAGAAATGACGTCAATGCATGGAACAAACAAATTTGTTTAAAATTTATTTTATTTTATAATTATTGTAGGATATAAAATGGCATTAAAGCATTTTATAAGCTTTGAAAAGTGTCACTTGCACCATTGTAAGATGGGAATGATATTATTCTATAGGTAGTTTAATATAGTTTGAAATGCCAATGCCCAGAAATTTTACCAACTTATAAAGATTTTTATTTCTTTGTTTTCATGCTTTCTCATTGGGTTAAGCACCCAAGATTAATTACATGTGAGGGAATACTTTTGATTAATAGTAAATAAACTAGATTTCTTATAATTATAGGTTTTGTTCATAGAAAAGAAAAGGTCATCAACTCTTATACTAAGTGGCATTTTGCTATAGAAGATTACAATTTACCTAATCAAGGTCGTGTGATTCCATCATCTTGGGTAGGCCATAGGTTCCAATCTATTTATTTAGTGATAATACTTAATCATAGTATATAAAGGATATTTATAATAATTATGATCTTGGGTCTTCTAAAGTGATCTTATAAATAAAGGGTAGAGGCCAATAGAGTACATAATTTAAAACCAACTTAGACAAAAAAAGAGTCTATGACTTTATGCATCAAGCATGTTTAGCTTGTTATTTAGAAAAATATTAGATATTATCATATTATAATAAAGTATTTTTTTGCCAAATAGAGTTTATCATAATTATATTATAAATGAGACATTTTTTGTGTTAACAAAAAATTTAATGGATATTTATCATGTCTTTACTACTATAACATTTTAAGCTAGTTTATTTCGATAATATCTAATGTGATTTTAGCTCCTATATGTGCTTGAGTGAAATTTGTTCTACCAACCACATTTAACTTAATGTAGAAGATAGTTTTTTACTCTAAGCATATATTAATCTGTATTTTTATAATTTTTAACATTTTATATCCAACATTTTTTTATAGAGCCATAAATTAATGATACATCTTAATGATATTTATATGAATATAAGGATAGAAAATAGAGTGCATATTATTTTTTTTTATACTTTAAATGAGGATTGGGTTAAGAAATCTAAAAGTAAGAGACTGTCATTTTTTTTTTGCACAACTCTTTAAATATTTACCATTAAGCTGATACAAGATTTATTAAGCATATTGAGCTTAACTATTTTAATTTGTTTCACTTAAATGTTGATAGTTTGTGGATAGGCATTACTTCATAAAGGTATGTAAATTTAATTTGAGTGCTATGTGGTATTTATAGGTACAATGATGTTGGGGTTAAACCAATCCATGCAATGTGACTTAATAAAATTACTTCTTTGAATTGTCATAACCTCAAGGCCGAGATATTTTGAATGGATTATGAGTATAGTATTATGCTTTTATATTTCTATGCATGATTAATATGATTGAATAAAGCAAGTCTTACTCCTATTTTGCTCAACTACGGATTTTTATTTTGGGTTTTAATCTTATTAGAGAAATTGAAAGAAGAGTTGATGGATATGTTGCTCTCTTAAAAAAGACATCTAATATGTTCTAGAATATTTGTACTTGTCATGGGAACATTAACATACTGTGGGGTATCCATCATATCTACCACATCAAAGGGGAAATGAAAATGTTGATTGGGGAGATAGTATAGTCCTATCATGGAATGATAATTTGATCTCATTTAGGTGGGGTTAGGATCCGAAAATCTTAAGAAATGATATTGGGTGAGGATTAACTTAAGCTATGTTCGGGATCACTTTCTGTTTTCTTTTTTTTTCTTTTTTTTTTTTTTGAAAACAAAAAGTAAAAAACAAATCTAAAAGTAGTGTTTGTTTATTCCATGTTCGGGATCACTTTCTGTTTTCTTTTCTTTTTTTTTTTTTTTTTTTTTTTTTTTGAAAACAAAAAATAAAAAACAAATCTAAAAGTAGTGTTTGTTTATTCATTTTTTATTTTTTTAAATTTTATTGTCAAAACATCAAAAACATGAAAATTGTGTTTTTGCTCTTTTACAAGTATGTTTTTCGGGCATTACTTGTGCGAGGCTTGGCCGCCTGCTGCGGCCGTCCGCCTTTTTTGTAGCCTGCCCGCCCACATGTAATGTTTTGTGCTGGGTAGAACAAGAAAGATGTCGTATACATCATGGGCGACATAACTTAATACTAGAACGCACATGAACCCAATCATTTTATTAAAAAAAGTATAATTTTTTTCTTAAGAATAGAAAATACTCAATCAAACATGGTTTATATTTTTTATTTTCTTAAAAAATATAAATTATAATAGTACCAAACACATTTTTTAATAACATAAAATAGAAAATAAAACAAAAACAAAAAAAAAAACAAAAAAAAAACTAAAACCAAAAAACAAAAATAAAAAACAAAAAGTGATCCCAGACAAACCCTTAACCTTGTCTCATAGAATAGTTTAACTTTATCCTGAATGAAAATTTTGGGATTGGAATGCTTTTTTCTATATTAATATTTATAAAGCCTTTTGGATTCAAAAAGGGAATTATTTTGACCTCTCACTAGAGTTTTAGTTTATCTTATCTTAAATAATTTAAGGTTTGAATATTTCAATGAAAAAAATAGCATTATTTTTAGTACAACTCATACATTATCAACTCTTTTTAACATGTTATGGTTTAGAGTTTGATCAATGCAATTAAATGTAGTTCTAATTTATATATAGGAAGAACCTTGGCTAGAAATTAAATTTCAAATTTATATTCAATTCATATCTAATAAGAGCATCAAATTTGAGTGTTCAGCTTTGAAGGCACCCTTATTACTCACTTAGTGAATATAAAGTTAACAAAACTCAACCCTATGTCTAGCCCAAACCCAATCTAAGTTCCAATTAAATTTTAAAAATCTAACACTTGGATTCTTCTTTTTTTTTTTAATTAGATCTAAATGAGTTCACTTAAACCAATGGTGATGATTAAATCTAACCTAAGGTTCTATTTGACTAATGTAAAAGTTAGTTGGTTAAGTCAAATACAAAAAGGATAAGTCCAAATCTAATGAAATCAATAATTATAGTTATATCAATAAATTAATCAGAAACTATGTTAACTAACTCAAAATTTAACCTAAAACCATCATAGTTAGTTTTACCTTAAGTCAAATATGACTTATATGATAAATTTTATAAGCACATGGAGCTCATGGAGCTCATGGAAGTTAATCCTTTTTCCTTATCCCAAACTTGATCTCCATCACCTCTTAGTTTCGTTGGACCTCAACACTATGGATCTATAATAAGAGCCTTATCCTATAAAAATAATAATTCATATATTATGTTAAGCTCTCATTAGTACCTGTAACTTGCAATTGCACATAAAAACACTTGAAAAAAATAAAAATGGGGTACAAATAGTAGAGTAAAATGCAAAAAAAAATGTATAAAAATATAACACACATTTTAAATACATACACACATTACAAAAAAGATTTTAAAATTAAATGTCATAATTACATGACTTATTTTGATCATGATATTCTCGCATGCATGGTAAAAAAAATAGAGTTTTAGTTAAGAGTAAGAATATTCTGAATAAAATATAAAATTCTAGATTTTCTCCTTATAGATTAATTTGAATCTATTGACATCATTATTTTAGAAAGAAAAAAAATATATAGATTTGTGATTATTTATTATTATTCAAGATAAACTTGATTTGTTAACAAATAAGCATGATGCATTTGGGGAATCAAAAATATATATATAACATATTCAAAGAGGATAATGTTATTTACTTTTTAAGATTTAGCAAACTATGATGGAAAATTTAAAATAAATTTGTTTAAGAATATCAAAATAAAATTAGAATCAAATAAACTTTAACACCAAGTATTATTCAATAAAATGGAGTTGTAGGAAAAAAAATGAATATTGATGGTATTTGTTTGGTCATTGCTTGATGAATATATGATAACAATATATTTTAATTAGAAATATTAAATATTGCATATTAATTAATCAATAGAATTAATAAGTCCAATCCTTAAAAAAATAGCTTATGTAATCTTTGGAGAAAAGAAACCTTAAATTTATCATTTATATGTATTTGAAAGTCAGTATTATATTTTTTTTTTAATTGAAAGAATCATTGCAAAAAATTGGCTGGTAAATTTGATAAAGAAACATTTATAGGTTATTTAAATTTTTAAAAAGCTTATATATTTTTTAAACATTAATAGCAGAAGATTCAATTTGTAATCTTTGATCAGAATTTAGTTTACCTTCTAGATGTAATATAAAAGAAAACATATATGGAAAGAATTAAATTATCATTTTGGAAGAAAAAAAAAATAATGACTCATTAACAAAAGAATAAAATTTCTCTATTTCATTCTAATGACTTAACTGTAAGTGATCTGTCTTAATGAAGAATCTTGATCAGAGCAAATATTTCTTAGGTTTTAAATCATTCAACTTTTTTGTTTGAGATTATGCCCAAATTAATTAATGAAGCTCTTGAGAATAATATATAGATCATAGCAATGCAAGACGGTTATTTTGAAATGATACTTGAAGTTAGTTTCAAGATTTTAAGATCAAAATATAATTAGAACAAAGTTGATATTTAGGAATAAGTTGCACACATGAATTCACAAGTAGAAGGTATATATTTTGAGGAACCTTTTGCATATATAACAATACAAAATTAAATTAGAAATCTCATTGACCAAGATATTCTTATGGAAGAATCCCAAAATATTGAAAAAATAAATTATCTTGACCATATATTTGTTAAAGAAAGTATTATACAATCTAAAATAAGCTCTTAAAGCTTAGTACAATCAATTGGGTAAAATATTTATTAATTATGATTTTATAAAAGGAAAAGTAGATGCAACTATCTTTAATAAAACTATAAATGATAGTATAATTATTATTTAAATATATAAAAAATATTTATATTTTAAAATATAAATTTGAATCTTTATATTGGGTTATCATCAACTATGTTAAAAGAATTAAAATCGTATAAAAAAGAATTTTCATTTTTTTTAAGGATTTTAGTAAAGTAGCATGAGAATGACACTTTTGTTTATAAAACCTAATACACTGATAGACTAGTTGAAAGGTTTGAGATGAAAACCTTCAACCTAGTAATGTCCTAATGAAACAAACTATAAAATTTGATCATGATAAATCAATCAAGTTAATTGATAAGAAAAATTTATAGAAGTTCAACAAGTTCACCATTATACATTACTACTAGAAAATATATCTAATATTATCTTTATATATGTACTTCTTCTCACTTTTGAAGACAATCTGATAAAATCTCATATTTTAGAAATCAAATGTATATTTTATTATTTGATATGCACAACTAGTTTAAGATTATCTTATCCTAAATATTCTATGAATGTTAACTTAGTAGCTTAATTTGATCCTAATTATATTATTTCTGACTTTATTTAAATCCCATCTCACGAATAAGTTATTTAGTAATACCATCACTTGTATCTTAGTTCTCTTTGAAGCAAAACTTTTCGTTTCAGCTATAGAGATTAGTAGTATGGCTTAAGGCAGTTATGTTACCTAAATATAATAACTAAGGCACAATTAGAAGATTAAAAAATTAAGTTAGAATATACTTTAATTCAGTATGATAATATTGATGCCACCAACTTCATAAAGTATTTAATTTAATACTTACAGACCAAACACATTTAGATTAGATCTCATCTTATTAAAGATGTTGTATTCAAGGGAGTTGCAAACATATAGTTATTTAACTAAAGGATATTTAAATATAGAATTCATCATTAGCATTGCTTTTTGAACTATATAAGTGCTTTTCAATAGCATGAAATAAATATAAATTTCATGCTATTGCTTAATTATGAAATCACTTAGTATAAACAATTATAACATTTAAATATGTAATTATTGTCATCAAATTAAATTCATTCACATCATGAGCTCATAAGATCAATAATGATCTTCTACTTTTTCCAGAATAAGGAGTAGATAGTTTCTATTCAATTAAACGAGCTTAGTATTAGAGTACTTTTGTAGTAGAGACAAGGTTTGGCTACAACAACACCATCTTTTCCTCATTATTTATATGAAATGCAATTTTTATATGTATCTCCTTTGTAGCTTAATGAATTATTGGACCATAATATAGTTATGGACATATGTAGATCTCATCAAACCACATAAATTATGTGCCCATATTTGTGTTTTTGTGATTTCTTGCCTTTGTGCTGCTACCTGATTTTGTTGTCTATGCTTGTCATTTTTTGAATTGAACAAAACAGGGTTGCTTTCCTTGACAAGGCAAAATGTCACCACAGTTTTGTTTTTTCCTGCTTGTTTCAATTTAATATTGCAAGAAGGAATATGGTTAAAAGCATAGCAAGATTTTCATACATATCACTCAATTCTTATGTATTTACATATCTAAAACCTAAACTAAACTTCTTACATACAAGCGGCCTTATCCATGCATGAAAAAGGCCTATTTTATTTTTCAGAAGTTAAAAAGATGACATTTTTTATGTGAGATGAAAGATTTGGGAGGTATAGTTAATGTAAAAAAGTAAAGTTTAGGTGTTAGTTTGCAAACAATGTAAAATGAAGACATCTACACGAAATCACGCTTAGTAAATATATTATGGACGAGATCTGATCATTTTTTGGTGAATGAATAAATTCAAAAATTTCAAAGGGGTTATTTGTAAGCATGACCTCAGCTAAAATTTTCCAAGCACTAATAACGGCCTAATCATTTACCCAAGCATATCACACTGTTTACTGAACATTGAAATAAAATTCTAAAAAAGTAATAATAATGACAATTATAATTTACATCCATACCTCCATTCAAATAGAAAGTACATCAAAAGAGTGAAAGGCTCCTCTTAATTATTTAAACCATTTATATATATGACTAAACAAACATGAAGAGCTCTTTCTCTCCTTCTCCTTCCCATTAACAGCTAAAACCTACAACTGCTTTCTGCAGCTCTAAAACAAACCTAAAGAAAACCACAAAGTAACAAAAAAAAAACGGCTACAATTTTCCTTTTCTTCACTAACATCCCACCCCTGTTTTCTTCAAATCCTCAGAGAAACAAGTGGATGGACCAATAAAAAACACAAATTTGAACCACAACTCCCCTTTCAATCAGACTTAGCAATAGATTTCTTGCAATGGAGGACTGCATCCTGAATAGGACTCTCAGATGCCACGTCGAAAACCCGACTCCCTCGCCGCCGCTCGAAGCTCATCCTCGAAGGACTTCCCGTCGAATTATCGAAACTCCTTGGCGTCTTCCAAGAGTTCTTCTTCATCTTCCTAACCTTCTTATACAAAGGAATAAGAAAATTCAAGTATTTCATTAACATCTTCACTGGAGACTTGGTGCTTTCCCTGGACAAAGGTTTGCCGCAGCTTCTCATTGCAATGAAATCAGAGGAATTAAGTGATGGTGATGAGTTTGTTGAGACTGAATCATCTTTGCTCTTCAAAGTATTTACAAGGTGCAATGGAAGAAGATGCCCGTTGAAGAAAATTTGATCAGCATGAACCACAAGTGAGGCGGCGGGGGTGGCGGCGACGTCGCCGCAGTTGGGATGACTGAAATCAAAATCGGTCGAATTGGTCCACCGCAACGAGAAGAAATTTGGGTCCATGTCGATAAAGGAGCTTTCGTCGAGCCCGTCGAAAGAGCGGCGGAGGCTCTCTTCGAGGAAGCCGAGAGAGTGCTTCGTGTTGCTAAGCCAGCTGAGGGAGAAGCTATCGTTGGATATCTGCTGTGTGGTTTCCATGTGAGCGCCTTGCTGGTGTGTTAATGGTGTGGTGGGGATGGAGAGTTTGCTCTGTGGTTGAAGATGAAAGAAGAATGAGGAGAAGAGAAGGGAGGTGGGAAAGATAATATAGCCAGTTCTGGAGGGAAGAAGACAACTACGTAGAATCAACGGGGTTTAATTGTATGGAAAAAATTACCATTTTGCCCTTACACACTTTTAAAGCCATTATTTATTGGATAAAATAGGGGTTTTTAGCGGAGTAGCACATTACTTGTGGATTTTACACCCCAAATCTTATTATTACGAAATTCACATTTGTGTTAACGTCGAACCTCGGAAATCTCCACCACACACTATGTCGAGCAGAGATCGCCAGACAAGTTGAAGGTGTCGATGGAGGTGCGAGTTTAATGATATTATAGTTTGGGGTGTGAAATAGACTAGCTACAAAGCTTTTTCTATTTCAAAAATTTCTTATAAAAGTCAAGTGCAGTAGTTTAGGACAAGTTGAAGGTGCCGATAGAGGTGCGAGTTTAATAATATTATAGTTTGGGTTGTGAAATAGACTAACTACAAAGCTTTTTTATCCCAAAAATTTCTTATAAAAGTCAAGTGCAGTAGTTTATGTTAAATTGATAAACAAGATAGAAGTAGTTACTGGTAAGGTATAAACTTGAAGGATTATTTACATAGATACCACTTAATACCTTTGTATTTGCATATATTACACCTAAACTTCAATTTTTTAATATATGTCATGTTACCTTTAAATGAAATTGTGTAATTCACTTTTAAAAGTCATCTAATGATATATTTTTGGATGTGCCATCTAAGATTGGGTGATATAAATGTAAGAAAGTAAAATTTAGATACTGAATATGTAAATACATAGAAACTGGGCGGTATGTATGTAAGTGCCCCGATTTAAAAACCAGATTCAAGCATGATTGGGTGGTAACATGTGTATTTACTGCAAGCTACGAAAAATTTAAGGGTAAATCTGGGGTTCATTATATAAAACATGCTTTCAAGACTGTAAAATTTTGTAATTTAGCCATTGATCTCAGGCATTTGGTCAATATATATAACAATGAAAGAAACA
Organism: Phalaenopsis equestris; assembly: GCF_001263595.1. Taxonomy (NCBI): domain Eukaryota; kingdom Viridiplantae; phylum Streptophyta; class Magnoliopsida; order Asparagales; family Orchidaceae; genus Phalaenopsis; species Phalaenopsis equestris. Next base: position 1,341,083 of record NW_018164556.1, on the reverse strand, counting down.
AAAAAAATAAGGGTTGGTTATCTTTAGATTATTTTAATCTCTAATTCATTGATCAATCGGTTAGAAATGACCTGCTAATTACCAATCTGATGTGAGAAACCCTTTTTTTTTTATTTAAGAACAAAAATTATTGCAACTCTCAACAACTATAAATAAAAATTTAGCAAATTAATTAATGGACATTTACATACATACCGTCCAATTTTTATGTATTTATATATCAACATCTAAACTTTTAATTTTTTTGCATTTGTACACTTTAATTAGTTTCGCATCACATCTAAACTATCATCATGTTAACTTTTCAGAAGTGAAATAAACTTTTTTCTTCATGATATACATATGATCTCAAATTGGTCTGATATTTTTAGTGCATCACTCAAGGCTTCTTATATACAAATGGACTCAAATGAATCTAACACCTTGGTGGATCACTCATAGCTTTTATATACAAATGAGTTCAATTAGTCTAACATCTTTAGTGGATCATTCTTGAATTCTTACATATAAAAGACCTTAAATTAGTTTAACATCCTTGGTGGATCACTCATGGCCTCTTATATACAAATGATCTCAAATCGGTCTAAAAGTCTTTCTAGATCAACCCTAGCTTCGTATTCAAGACCATATGACTCTGCTTAGAAGCCTTTGAATCCCTTCCTTTGATTCAGCCTTTAAGTCGTTTGAGTTAGACAACCCATAGTGACCTTATGAATGCAATAAATTTAAACATGTTTAACAATCTATAACACACTTGTTGGTTGAAATCATGTATTTTAATTCTTCATCTCACGTTAATTTGAACATTAATATTATGATTTATATATACAAATACCTATATAACTTAAGAATTTCTTATTAAAAAGCGTCATAAAGCTAAATCGCTCACATCTACTAATCATATTATACAAACTAAATATTAGCAAATCATGAACCATCATCTAGACTACATGCGAAATGAATTTATAATACATAAGCATATTGCGGCAAAATGTTTATTTTTTCCCTTTTTCCTGCTCTAGGGCGGCAATGACGGAGATTCCTTTGACATCTGCTCCTGCGCCCTCCTCTGAATTAGACGTATTCAAATAAAAAATAGCCGCAGCCTACATTGAAAAGATGACATTTTAGTTAGCTGAAAGTAACACAAAGTAAAAGTAATTAATGTTACTATCAAGATGCAGCATTATGCTTTTATAAAAGATACATACATACATACATACATACATACATATATACACATATAATTGTCTCATTACTAGATATTAATATGAAGAGGCTTTACTAATCAGTCACTAGCCATTTTATAGTCGTATGAAGAGAATTTAAAGGAGATTTTTATGTGGATATGAATATGATATATTTTATGATTTAGTTATGAAATCAAAGCTTATAAAATTATATTTAGACTTATTCTTTCTCAAATTATATTTAAAGAAGCATTTTATGTAGGGATAAAATTTAAGACTCCATCCAAAATCTTTATAAAAACTTGAACTCATGCAAAAGCATGCTATTTGCAAGCATATTTTAAATTATTTAAGTTTTCATTTAATCTAATAATTTTTTCTATTAAAAATTTTCAGTTTCAATTTTTGTTTCTATATATTTTTTATGGTCAAATAGTTAGGTCATATAATTTTCTTCTAGAAAAATTATATAAACAAGTTATAATGTTGTTATCTTAGCTTTTGTATTGCTTATGCTTATTAATTAAGAGCTTTGCCCACTTAAAAAAAAGAAAAAAAAGATAATTTTATGATAGTAGAGTTAAAATAGTGGGATCCTACAGAGTTAAGGTTTAGGGAATTGTGTTCTTTTCAAACTAATTTTTACTTCTTATATTCTACAAACCTAATTTAATTATATTTGTACATTAAATTTTGAGATAAGACTGTGCCATGCACTTCAACCTTAAACATATAATTAAGATATTGATATTTCCAAATCTAATTCAATACTTACTAACAATTTATTTAATTTTAATATAAAATTTGGCTAAAATCATTTCAGGTTAAGCTTAAAATTAAAAATAAAGTCAAGAGACTGACATATTGAAGAAAATTAAGTCGGTGGCCGGATCAGTGTAAGAGAACTTAATTGTCATTATTTTCTTTATTCTGAGCCAAAAATTATTATAGTTTCAAGTGTTGGGCACATATTAAAATGACTTGTGTTCACTCATAACTAAGATTTAAATTTAACCAAGTCAATTGTAAGCTAAATTTGATAATCAAAATTAATCATACTATGTGATTAGGTTTGACTCAATCTAAATTAGTTCAAATTCCTTAATTTCCTAATTAAATATATAACTAATAGCTAATACTAATTCTTGAACCATAATGAAATAAATCAACAAGATCAATTTGAATTAGTTAATTAATTCAAAAATTAAACAAATCATATGATTAACATCATATTGATGATTAATTTTCTAATTTTATTAAAGAAACACCTATTTTTAATCAACTAAAGATTACGATCATATTTTGAATTGATTGTACCACATCCTTATAATCATACATTAGGATCAACTAGCAAGCATTCAAATTAAATTTTAAGCAAGCATGACTTGAGTTTCTTTTTAATTTGGAGGCTAATAATTAGTAATAAAACATAATGATGAACATGCCAATCAACTACCCTCAGCATTCTAACGCTAATAAATCCTAAAAGATAGAATTTTAGAAAGAAAAAATCAATTGATAAATTACTCACTCTTCTTCAAATTTGAATATTTAAATCAAACCACTATGCGCAGAAGTAATATATAAACGTCCCATAATGATCCCATAGAAGTAATAGAAGAAATGCGACGTTTCTACAACAAGAGGCACGTATTGCATACAACAATGCACATTTGCCAACCACGAGAAACATATCATTTCTATTTTTCTTTTTTTCTCCCCTAAAAATTTGATTCATGAAACACCTTTAAACCGCTATCATGACTCCAAACAATAATGAAGCGAAAAAAGAAGAAAAAAAGGATGCCATTTACGCATGCAGCCATCAGCATTTATGATGATACCTCGAGTCCTGCACAAGAAAACAGAGTAAGAGAACATGAAAACGAAGGCCCTGCTCCTTGTCTTCAGAAAGATTCAAAACATATGAAGCAGGGCGAAAGTTGGCAGCGAAATTGGCCACATGGGAAGTGAAGGAGAGGGGAACAATGAAAAAGCTAGCTGCTTGTTTTCATCTGCTCCCAATTTTGTTCTCTTTTGGCGCTCTCACTATCCTTAACGAGCAAGTTGATAAACAAGCGCTCTTTATCTACATTCCTCCCGTCCATTATATCTCTCCTACAATTTATACTGTATTCATGAATGAATTGGGGACCAAAGAAGCCATGGTGTCCATTGGTGTCTCTCTCGTGAGAGGCAGAGTATCTATCAACATTAAAGATGATATCTTTTGCCTTTGGTGATTCTGTGGTTGATATTGTGGAGGAGAGGTTGAAGATGGCCTTTTTTTTTTTTTTTTTTTTTTTTCTTTTTGGGTTGGATTTTGTTGCTGGATTTTGATTTAAAGGTGAGTTTTTTGGAATGATGTATGGATGATTTAATGGTTTTTGATTGATCGGAGAAAGATGAGAAAGATTGGATGGTTAAATTACGTGGGGAGAATGTTTTTTTTTTTTTTTCTTAAGGCTGAAAACACAGTTGAGTTTGTGATTAACAGTTGATGTGATGCATATTCTTTTTGTATTAATGGCAGAATGGAAGAAGATGATGGTCATTTCACATTAATTGCACTCCTAGGATGACCCCGGCAATTTGGCACCGTCCGGTCTAGTGAAATTTAGTATGGTAAAATTTATTAAATAATTATTTATAGTGTAGTCGCCAATAATAAAAATAGCACAAAATATTAAATTTTTGGGGCATTTAAATAAGTACCACCCAATTCTAATTTATTTACATACTTAACGTCAAAATTTTGATTTTTAGATCTAAACCATCTAAATATTACGTATTACATAAGAAAATACAACCATTT
>NW_018164556.1:1336053-1336542 GCF_001263595.1 Phalaenopsis equestris | reverse complement strand
ACAGAATGAACTCCACCTACAACTGTACTCCCTAACAGTCTGTAGATATTACCTGCTGTCAACTTTCCTTTCATCACCGTCAATGCACCCTTAACAATTATGATGGTTTCTCTATCCTCATCAGCCTTAGGAATAAAACCATTTCTGTGTAGAGTGCCCAAGAAAATCAAATTCTTCTTCAGATCTGGAATATGTCTGACATCACATAATGTTCCAACTGTGTCATCATACATCTGAATTCTGACTTCTCCAATACCAACTATATTGCAGCATCTATCATCACCCAAATAGACTGAGCCAGAATTAATAGACCTGTATGAAGTAAACCACTCCCTGTTAGGTGTTATGTGATAAGAGCACCCTGAATTAAGAATCCATGCATCCGTGAACTGAGTTGATGAAAATGAGAGCATATCGCCAACACTGCAATCTGAACTATCATTCTGCACCACATTTACAGACTTCGATGAAGTATCACCTTTCTCCCCA
>NW_018164556.1:1335171-1335767 GCF_001263595.1 Phalaenopsis equestris | reverse complement strand
GAGGGCAATGAACACAATAAAATCATCGCTCGATCTTCATCCTCAATACTCACATCAAGCCGTGATAAATCAGTGATTATTTGATTGAAGCCATTCACGTGCTGCGCCAGATCAGAATCTTCCTGCATCTTCAGCCCATACAACTTTTGCTTCAGATACAACTTATTCGTCAGAGATTTTGCCATAAACTGAGTTTCCAATTTCTTCCAAACTTCTCCTGGAGATTTCAGATTCATCACGTGATACATAACCTCATCTGCTAGGCATAGTTGTATCGTCGTTGCCGCTCGCTGTTGCAATTCGTCCCAATCTTCGTCCTCCATGACATCTGGTTTTGCTGCCCGCAGAACTTTCAAGATTCCCTGTTGCGCCAACAGATATTTCACCCTGATTTGCCACAATCCGAAGTTACCAGTTCCATCGAACTTCACCACCTCGAACTTCGCACCAGAAAATGTCATCTGAAAATTAATCATGCAACAAAACTGCAAAAAAGTTCCTCTGCAAAAATCCTTACTCATACTTTTTTTTTTAAAGAGGAAAGAAAGAAAAAAAAATTTGAAAAAATTCTTTCAAAATTTTTCAGCAAAACAAAA
>NW_018164556.1:1269886-1335071 GCF_001263595.1 Phalaenopsis equestris | reverse complement strand
AATTATTGCAACTCTCAACAACTATAAATAAAAATGTAGCAAAATAATTAATGGACATTTACATACATACCGTCCGATTTTTATGTATTTATATATCAACATCTAAACTTTTAATTTTTTTGCATTTGTACACTTTAATTAGTTTCGCATCACATCTAAACTATCATCATGTTAACTTTTCAGAAGTGAAATAAACTTTTTTCTTCATGATATACATATGATCTCAAATTGGTCTGATATTTTTAGTGCATCACTCAAGGCTTCTTATATACAAATGGACTCAAATGAATCTAACACCTTGGTGGATCACTCATAGCTTTTATATACAAATGAGTTCAATTAGTCTAACATCTTTAGTGGATCATTCTTGAATTCTTACATATAAAAGACCTTAAATTAGTTTAACATCCTTGGTGGATCACTCATGGCCTCTTATATACAAATGATCTCAAATTGGTCTAAAATTCTTTGTGGATCAACCCAAGCTTCGTATTCAAGACCATATGGCTCTGCTTAGAAGCCTTTGAATCCCTTCCTTTGATTCAGCCTTCAAGTCATTTGAGTTAGACAACCCATAGTGACCTTATGAATGCAATAAATTTAAACATGTTTAACAATCTATAACACACTTGTTGGTTGAAATCATGTATTTTAATTCTTCATCTCACGTTAATTTGAACATTAATATTATGATTTATATATACAAATACCTATATAACTTAAGAATTTCTTATTAAAAAGCGTCATAAAGCTAAATCGCTCACATCTACTAATCATATTATACAAACTAAATATTAGCAAATCATGAACCATCATCTAGAGTACATGCGAAATGAATTATTTTATAATACATAAGCATATTGCGGCAAAATATTTATTTTTTCCCTTTTTCCTGCTCTAGGGCGGCAATGACGGAGATTCCTTTGACATCTGCTCCTGCGCCCTCCTCTGAATTAGACGTATTCAAATAAAAAATAGCCGCAGCCTACATTGAAAAGATGACATTTTAGTTAGCTGAAAGTAACACAAAGTAAAAGTAATTAATGTTACTATCAAGATGCAGCATTATGCTTTTATAAAAGATACATACATACATACATACATACATACATATATACACATATAATTGTCTCAATACTAGATATTAATATGAAGAGGCTTTACTAATCAGTCACTAGCCATTTTATAGTCGTATGAAGAGAATTTAAAGGAGATTTTTATGTGGATATGAATATGATATATTTTATGATTTAGTTATGAAATCAAAGCTTATAAAATTATATTTAGACTTATTCTTTCTCAAATTATATTTAAAGAAGCATTTTATGTAGGGATAAAATTTAAGACTCCATCCAAAATCTTTATAAAAACTTGAACTCATGCAAAAGCATGCTATTTGCAAGCATATTTTAAATTATTTAAGTTTTCATTTAATCTAATAATTTTGCTATTAAAAATTTTCAGTTTCAATTTTTGTTTCTATATATTTTTTATGGTCAAATAGTTAGGTCATATAATTTTCTTCTAGAAAAATTATATAAACAAGTTATAATGTTGTTATCTTAGCTTTTGTATTGCTTATGCTTATTAATTAAGAGCTTTGCCCACTTAAAAAAAAGAAAAAAAAGATAATTTTATGATAGTAGAGTTAAAATAGTGGGATCCTACAGAGTTAAGGTTTAGGGAATTGTGTTCTTTTCAAACTAATTTTTACTTCTTATATTCTACAAACCTAATTTAATTATATTTGTACATTAAATTTTGAGATAAGACTGTGCCATGCACTTCAACCTTAAACATATAATTAAGATATTGATATTTCCAAATCTAATTCAATACTTACTAACAATTTATTTAATTTTAATATAAAATTTGGCTAAAATCACTTCAGGTTAAGTTTAAAATTAAAAATAAAGTCAAGAGACTGACATATTGAAGAAAATTAAGTCGGTGGCCGGATCAGTGTAAGAGAACTTAATTGTCATTATTTTCTTTATTCTGAGCCAAAAATTATTATAGTTTCAAGTGTTGGGCACATATTAAAATGACTTGTGTTCACTCATAACTAAGATTTAAATTTAACCAAGTCAATTGTAAGCTAAATTTGATAATCAAAATTAATCATACTATGTGATTAGGTTTGACTCAATCTAAATTAGTTCAAATTCCTTAATTTCCTAATTAAATATATAACTAATAGCTAATACTAATTCTTGAACCATAATGAAATAAATCAACAAGATCAATTTGAATTAGTTAATTAATTCAAAAATTAAACAAATCATATGATTAACATCATATTGATGATTAATTTTCTAATTTTATTAAAGAAACACCTATTTTTAATCAACTAAAGATTACGATCATATTTTGAATTGATTGTACCACATCCTTATAATCATACATTAGGATCAACTAGCAAGCATTCAAATTAAATTTTAAGCAAGCATGACTTGAGTTTCTTTTTAATTTGGAGGCTAATAATTAGTAATAAAACATAATGATGAACATGCCAATCAACTACCCTCAGCATTCTAACGCTAATAAATCCTAAAAGATAGAATTTTAGAAAGAAAAAATCAATTGATAAATTACTCACTCTTCTTCAAATTTGAATATTTAAATCAAACCACTATGCGCAGAAGTAATATATAAACGTCCCATAATGATCCCATAGAAGTAATAGAAGAAATGCGACGTTTCTACAACAAGAGGCACGTATTGCATACAACAATGCACATTTGCCAACCACGAGAAACATATCATTTCTATTTTTCTTTTTTTCTCCCCTAAAAATTTGATTCATGAAACACCTTTAAACCGCTATCATGACTCCAAACAATAATGAAGCGAAAAAAGAAGAAAAAAAGGATGCCATTTACGCATGCAGCCATCAGCATTTATGATGATACCTCGAGTCCTGCACAAGAAAACAGAGTAAGAGAACATGAAAACGAAGGCCCTGCTCCTTGTCTTCAGAAAGATTCAAAACATATGAAGCAGGGCGAAAGTTGGCAGCGAAATTGGCCACATGGGAAGTGAAGGAGAGGGGAACAATGAAAAAGCTAGCTGCTTGTTTTCATCTGCTCCCAATTTTGTTCTCTTTTGGCGCTCTCACTATCCTTAACGAGCAAGTTGATAAACAAGCGCTCTTTATCTACATTCCTCCCGTCCATTATATCTCTCCTACAATTTATACTGTATTCATGAATGAATTGGGGACCAAAGAAGCCATGGTGTCCATTGGTGTCTCTCTCGTGAGAGGCAGAGTATCTATCAACATTAAAGATGATATCTTTTGCCTTTGGTGATTCTGTGGTTGATATTGTGGAGGAGAGGTTGAAGATGGCCTTTTTTTTTTTTTTTTTTTTCTTTTTGGGTTGGATTTTGTTGCTGGATTTTGATTTAAAGGTGAGTTTTTTGGAATGATGTATGGATGATTTAATGGTTTTTGATTGATCGGAGAAAGATGAGAAAGATTGGATGGTGAAATTACGTGGGGAGAATGTTTTTTTTTTTTTTTCTTAAGGCTGAAAACACAGTTGAGTTTGTGATTAACAGTTGATGTGATGCATATTCTTTTTGTATTAATGGCAGAATGGAAGAAGATGATGGTCATTTCACATTAATTGCACTCCTAGGATGACCCCGGCAATTTGGCACCGTCCGGTCTAGTGAAGTTTAGTATGGTAAAATTTATTAAATAATTATTTATAGTGTAGTCGCCAATAATAAAAATAGCACAAAATATTAAATTTTTGGGGCATTTAAATAAGTACCACCCAATTCTAATTTATTTACATACTTAACGTCAAAATTTTGATTTTTAGATCTAAACCATCTAAATATTACGTATTACATAAGAAAATACAACCATTTTACCTCTTTAAAAAGAACAATATACATTTTTATGCATAGGTAATGTGGCATGTATGTGGCAATTGAAGTTTTGGTGTTAGTATGTAAATACATAAGAATTGAGTGGCATACATGTAAATATTTCAAAATTTCAGTAATGATAATATATCAAATATTTGATGCAAGAACATATCATATTGATTATATATACGATCGTTCAAGTAGTAGAATAATCATTGAACTAATAAAACTATTATTTGAACCCTATTAATAGTATGTATGTTACATGTTGTATTTATATGAAGCTTGCTTCACTATACTAATTACTATTTTCTATGTGATATTTTTGATGAAAAAAATCAAATTATCAATAAATTGCAATATAAAATGCATTCTCCAATAATAGATGGGTGTTTCGAGAGTATTAAACTTTCTTAAATTATATAAAAAAAAATTATGGGTGTTGGAGAACTAGTTTACTAACTAAACAACAATATGATATTTTTATGGTGCTCAAGTTGGTGTTGGTATGGGTGTGCATTATTTTATCAAAATAAAAAAATCAAATTGAATCACGCTCGTTTGGTTGATTCAAATTAGAGGTGTAAGTGAGTTAGACCGACTTGTGTGCCCGCTCGTTCTCGGCTCGATCAGTGGCTCGTGAACTGCTCGAAGAGCTAACAAGCAACGCGCAAGCTAGCCCCGACTCAACTAGTTAGCTTATGAGCCAGATCATTAAAAAAAAAAAAAACTAATGTAAAATATTATATTTAATATTAAGTGATTTTTTAATATTTCTCTCTTAAATTAATATTATTTTCTCTTTTTATAATAAATAAGTCAGCTTGAACTCGTAGAGACTCAAGTTCAACTCGACTTATGACATGTTTCTTCAAAGTCAGTTTGAATTTTTTTTTTTTCTTAAAAGGAAATTGTGATTTTCTAAGTTAACATATAAGTAATGGGCCAAGTAGAGTGTGTTACTTGGCCCATGGGCTCTTTTGACAGCAATTCATGCTTTAGCTGATTGATAAAATTTGAACAAATCCTTAAAAATTGATATACAAGTTGACCAGAATAAATATTGATTCTTCTTTCATTTATGTCAGCGGAAGCTTTTGAGATGAAATAACTTTCAAATTCAATCAAGTTCAGCATTACAACTATAGATTTTAGCAAATTTATAAATAAATTGAGTATTTCAACTAGACGAACACAGCAGCATAGCAAATGATCCAATCCAAGCTCGAATGAGCCTAAATCAACCGTCTGAAGTATGTTTAGAAACATTAGAGCATTATTTGAAGAAAAAAATGTGTTCGAACCTTGCATATTTATCGTTAAATTGAGTGTTTTGATAAAAGTGACCCAATCAGTACAATATCACTCAATTCTAAGATATTTAAGGCACTTATATGTTAAGTTATTAGTCTATGATCGAAGGAATTAACATGAGCTCTACGATAAAATGTTTTAGATTTTTTTCTAGATTTAGCAAAATGTCATCTAAGAAATTATATATAGACTCTTATCCTCCGCATAAATGGAGACCTAAAGTTGAGTTTGGAGATATGTTAAAATTTTTGAGAAATTATGAAGCACAATTTAATGACTAACACTGACTACCACCAACAATTGCCATCATCTGACTAAATCATTTATCTACTGTTGCTCACCTACCATTATCTGATAATCATCACTAGGCCATCATTATATGACCACCATTTTCTGATTGTAGTCACTATTATCTAATTTATATTATTTGACCATCATTTTCACCTCCAATACTCCCGTCATACTCATCAAAGGAGGAACTAGAGCTTAGTGTCTTGTTTTATAACTATGTCTTCTTCAACTAGGAGGAAGAGCTAACATTTGTACTCTCAACTAGCATAGCAAATTATTTTATGCGCTAGATCTCATGATTTTTTTTTTCCTTTTTTCGGGTTTTCCACGTAGAAATGAGTTCTCTTTTATATATATATATATATATTCACCATTTGAAGGATCTATGGACAAATTTACAATATAAAACCCTCATTCTTTTGTTATGAATTTTAATTGGCTTATATATGTAAGTATGTGTGTGTGTTATTTAATGAGCTTTTAGGTTAAAAAAATAGGTATCTATCAAATTTAAGCGGGACGACACCGAGTTAAGAAAATAAGGGTTGACCTTCTAATTTCAAGCATCAGCAGGAGATAGTCTCAGCATTTGTAGGCTATAGTTTGACCTTTATTATTTACCCCATGCATAACATACATCAGCCCTAGCCATGTGCTCTTGTAAGCCTAATTCTCTGACATCTTTAGGCTACATATAGGATAAAGGTGTATATTATTATGTTAAAAAAAAAATTAAAATTAATCATTTTTTGAACGATTTGATTCAATTTTGAAATTAGTGGTTTGAATATAGGTTTTGATTAGTGAAATTTCCAGTTTTTAATAGTGGGTCGGTTTGCGAATAAACAATTTCCATTAATTTTTGTTCATTGTATAATCATTAAATAGTGTGTTACGTTATTAAAAAAAAAAAAAAAAACAGTGTGTATGTTATTAGAACAATAAATTTATTAGCATATCATATAAATATTAACATATATAAATTTAAAAAATATTTTAAATTCACTAAATATTATGAATTGCTTTTAGTAAAATTATATGTATATATATATTGAAAGGAAAATCTATATTTTGGCAGAGACCCAAATGCCGATTTTCCATGTGTTAGCCCTATGATGAGAGCCAACACATATGCTTAAGTATTCGAGAACTCAGCGTCACTGGAGATCGAACACGTGACCTGAGGGGACTTACAGTGAACCCCGCCAACCAACAGGCCACGGCTTGAGGCACGTGAGAATTATATATATATATATATATAGGCTTCATCAAATTTTGAACTTAATAAGATAATAAATAGGTAATTTTTTTTTAATTTAAAAAATGGTATGAAAATAAATAAATGGATATGAAAAAGATCTCTAATCTGAAGTATTTATAATAATTCAATCATAAAGCTTTGCAGGTTAATCCTCTGACACGTTGCATCTGCCCCATCTTACATAGTGGAGCCACTGCTTATTATTTATGTTCTCTTTTTCTTATGATTATTATTATTATTTATGCGATACAGTTGAGCCACCATCCTCCACAGTAGCCATCTCCTAAAACATGCATTCACCAGCATGACTTCCCACTTACCATACTGCAATATTCACTTCTGAATCCCTGCACTTAGAAACCAAACTTCATAAATCTTTAGACAGATTCATGGTACTGCACTAACTTTAGACAGATTCATTGTCTCTTCCTTCTGAACTTCGTGTCCAAGGATGAAACTGCTCCTTTCTCAATTTGGGTCTTTTATATGAGATGGCAATGGCACTATCGTTGGGGAAAAGGTTATGGAACACAAATGCATGGAGGATGGTGGAGACCAGAAGAGCTGAGACTGTGACAGCAGAGATGGTGGAGAGAGTAATGGCAAGAGTTTTTGTGATGGCATTGCTGACTTCAGCTGTGTAGGTTATTGTTGCAATGGCGGCTCCAGTCATGGGGAACGTGTATGCCCACCAAGCAAGTGAGAACCTATATTGGGCAAGATGCAGGACAATAAATGATTGGTGATTCAAGTTTTTTGAATGAAATTGAATAGGTAGGGTTTGTTTGAAGATACCTGAATCCTCGGAAGAAGTTGATGCGAACAGCCTGCAAAATATGTACAGAGATAGGGAGTGGTTGTTATATCGATAGTTGAGGAATATATCATCATTAATTGATTGATAAGCACTAGAAGTGTAGACGAGTCGAGTCGAGTTAAATAAAGCAACCTTCGATTTGACTTGATTAGTTTTAACAAGTTTAGCATGCTTTTTGTTTATTATAGAAGAAAGAAAAAATTATTAATTTAAGGTAGTGTTATGATAAAATAATAAATAATAAATAATTTGAAGTGAATAATAAAAAAATATTTAATATAAAATATAAAATATTATTTTTTAAATATTTTTAATACTTTAAATATAATACCATCAAATTTATTATATTTTGAGTATATTTTATGTTAATATTTTATTAAATGAGCCGGCTCACGAGTTAACATGTCGATTTGGGGCTGGCTCGAGCCTACTTAAGAGACGGCTTGACTCACTTACACCCCTCATTAGCACTGACTGTATCAACTCTGATCTAAAACAAGCAACCGAAGAGGAACTTACAAGAGAAGCATAGAGAAACATCGCAATGAAGAAGGCAATCCTTGAACCCAGATCAAAACTGCCATTAATCTTGGCCCATGAAATGGAAGCAACACTAGGCGCAGCTATAAATAAAAAAAAGACTGGATGAAGCTCCTTCGGCAGTGCCTCGTTTGTTGGAAGTCTCTGGTATAGAGTCACAAATAGCACAATGTAGTGTGCCAAACCAACCGCAAAGAAAAACACTGGCCCTTCTTTCAGCCCCATAGATGCGCCTAACAAAGCCCCAACAAAATTCCCCAAAATGGACAAGTGATTTGATGGATTTGCAACCTTCGAAAGCCTTCTTTCACCTCCTGACATCCACTGGCCATATATTTTGAGCTCCAGACACAGGATGGGGGCCATGAGCACATACCATAAGGAACAAGGAAGGTTCTTTGTGACCTGTTGTGGAACTCCAATGGCTAGAAAAAGGCAGGCGATCCATGGAGAGAAAAAGAAGTTGATTCTGACTGGATGGAAGTACTCCCTTTTAACAGCTTCGAAGTAAAATATTATCTTTAAGGAATAGATGGTTGCCACTAAGACAATTAATGCAAGTGCGATGAACCAGAGGACCAGATTAACATCCGTGCTTACGTTCAGAAAACTCAGGGATGATGATTTGGCAAATGTCTTCCATAACATTGCTTGGCTGCTCACACCAAGGCACATTCCAAAAGAGGATACAGGAAAGCGGAGGAGGAAAGGCCATGTCTTGTCTGCCGGCAGAACCAACTCCTCTCCTGCCTAAAATAGCAGAAAAAAATCATAGCTTTAGAATTCTTGATCGAGTAGAAATCATCTCAATATGATCCATCCACAAATGTAAATACTGCACGTAAATAGAATCACAATCTGAAATTGATTACCTTTAGTACTTCCAATTCTGGAGCTTCAAAGGCATCATAGTACCGATCGACTGAAGGTAAAGCCTCAAATTCTGTATCATGAGAATCATGAATCTTCGCCTGATCCTGCGGCTTTCTGTGCAGGTTTGAAATCCGATTTTCGAGTTTCCCAGACCATGTCCTGAAACAATCGTAGCTTTCGTCCTCGAATATTTCCCCGCTCGGCAAAACCTGCTCAAATTTCTCGACAGAAGGGAAGTCAACGGGCATCCGTTGCGAGTGGAACATTGTCTGCTTTTTTTGCGGGAAGCTAGAAGAATGAATCTCTGATGAATGATAAAGTCTCTCATCGCTTACTATTGCATCAGAATTGTAAATTAATATGTCTATTTTCGATCGGTCAATGCACAGAGCGGAGGGTGCGCCTTGAAAACCAAATGAAACAGAATGTGATCGATTGTGGGCTTCGGCTGCGCCTGGAAGGAAAAAACTTGGTTTTTGGATGCCGGCAATGGCTGGGTTGTCACAGTTATGTGCAACCTCTGTTCCCTATAATAAAACATAGGAAAATTTTATATATTTCTCAAACATTTTATAGGTTAGAATCGAAAAACGTTTTCTATACTTACATTACTATCTCTTCGTGAACTGAAACTGGCATCAAAACCCACTACTCCATCAGCTGTTATGCGTTTGAAAAGAGGTGGAAGATCTTGAGGGAAACCATTCATGAACGATCCATGTCCTCGCTGGTTCTCCATTGTGTCAACTTGGAACTGCACGATCAAGCAATAGTTTAAAATCACACAAATTCTATTCCCCAAAAGAAGAAGAAGAAGAGTACATATGGTGGAACAGCTCAGGCACTCGAAGGCTTTAAATCACAAACTATAAAGCAACTGAGAATCAAAACATCAAGTCAGCACTAGTGACGTCCTTTCTGGAAACCACTGTCAGCAAGCAAAGGCAAACCATCAGCATTAGATTAGGGGTTCATTATTCAAATGTTTGTAGCTTGCGTGTTCAGTTAGGTACAAGAGCATAAGTAATTCTAGTACAATTGGGTTTAAATTTTCACAGAAACCGACTTCTCAGCTTTAAGGGTTGTCCACCACTATCTTCAGTCCAGCTTTTGGGGCACTATATTGCGCCTGACGAACATGAGTCGGACAAAAACTATGTAATATCATTGATTGCATTAAAAACTTTGAAAAATAAAGATATATTTAGTAATATTTCGTAAATAATCACATTAAATTACAAATAAATTTTTAATCCCGTCATTGATATAATATATATATATCTATATATATATATATATAGGAAAATAGTTATGACATAAATATCATTTTAACTATTATTTATAACTAAAAAACATATGGTTCTACTGTTTAGTTACATATAGAAAATTGCAGTTGTAACTCAATTTTATTACCATAGCCCAATTTGGTTTTAATTTTTAATTTTTATGCTAATTTTATTTATTTATCATATTGACTTATTTCTCGTTCACAAATCTTGCAAATAATAAAATAGTTTTAAATTAATGTTGATTTGAAGATTAATGTTACATAGTGTAACCCTAATACCTTGTTTGAATCTGACAAAATGTACATGCAAATTCATACAATAATATATATTCATCTCGTCATTTGAATTGTGCAAATTCAAACATGATAGCATTCCCCGAAGAAGAAGAAGAAGAAGAAACATGCCGAGATGGGTGGGAAAATATAAAGAAAAATGTAACATTTTTTCAAAAAAGTGAAGTATATAAAAGTTGATGAACCATTAAAAATTGATTAAATTGATGAATGAACATAATAGAACTTAACATTACTTGCTGAAATTGGAAAACTATGTCAAGTTCCACCAAAGCTGGTGAGATTTCCTCGGTCTCTACAGAATTTGGGGACCAGTCCCTCGATGTGTCAACTAAAGTGAATTGGTGGTCAGTGTCAACCCATAACCTTCCCTGTCCCCCCTTCATCGGGAGCCACTTGAAGGATTCCTTTTTTTTTCTATTTAGTGAAGGGGAGGGGGGTGTCGAAGATGATCCGCAGCTTGGAGCAGAGAGGCAGTCAAAGCCCATACCTAAATTGGTCCCTTTAGAAGCCAAGTCAGGGATGAAGCTGCTTATCGTCTGATCCAACTCTCAAGCTTATTGCAGAACAATGTGCTTATATAAGATAAACTTTTGCATTTCCTTTATGTCCGTTATGGTCATAATAGATGCATCGATGGTGGGGTAAGTTCTGAAGAGACTAGAAGAATACTTTGGAGTCGTCACGAGATTGCAGACATAGAAAAGCACAAAAAGAAATTGAAGGAAAGAAAGGAAGGAAATGAAAGAAGGTACAAGTGTGTAAAAAAGTAAAAGGCGGTCATAAGCCCTATTTATAGGGTGGGCGTGTAAATTAAAGTGCCCTAAATAGATAACTACCACACCAAATATCATTTCAAATTAATTAAAATATTATTTTATTACAAATGAAATGATTACATTTTTTTAAGGAAAAACTTAATAAAAGAGTCTTCTGCCACTTTAGTCGAGGCATTCCCCTACTGAAGCATTCTTTAGAAGACAACTCTCTGGCCAACCTAATTTGCTCCATTCGGTTTACGTGCTGATGGAATTTACTCAAAACAGTCAACTCACAAATAGGCCCTAACTTAGCCCGTACATTGCTCAACATGCTTTGAAGTGCAACAAATTCTGCCTCCAACCTCACATAACAAGCTAGCGACTATTGCATAGGCACACCAGTAAGCTCTTTGGTCACCTTTGTTGAAGGATTGGCCATCTCCCTCATTCGGTTCTTCATTGAAACGAAGGAATGCTTTTGGCCCTCCAAATGCTCTTACTGGGAACTGTTGAATGGTCTGATCGACCAGCACACACCTTGGTCAATCGATTGAAGAGGTGTAACGACCAAATTTTTTGGCTCGGCTGCAAGCATTGGTGCAGAATCAATAATGACATTCTTTGACGATCTACCATCAATATAATTCTCCGGTGCAGCCGACTCATCTGCATTACGAGTAATGTCAAGGAATAATTAGACCGTCAAAGAAAAAAATTTTCACATACCCAAATATGTATTTAATTCAAAAAGCGTAATGGAGAATTCTTCTGTTCCTTGAGCCGGAGGACCTCCATCCCTAGTCAACAGAGGGGGCGGGGAATAATCAATAACCACCTTTTCTTTCAACCTCCCTTGACCACCCTCAGTTCTTTTGACGGGTGGGATGACTCGATGGCTTTCCTCCACAGTCACGCCCATGTTTGGACCATGAGTCAGAGCTTTCTGGCGATGGTCCATTTTCAGAGATTTTTTTGGTGACAGAATGTTAAAACCTTCTAAAGTAGCAACTTGGTCGATCGACTCAGCTTCGGTTGTCCATCGTTTTTTTTTCCTTATAATTTTTTTTCTTCTTCCTTTCGACTGCGCCAGGTGTAGGAAGACGAAAGCCTACCAAAGCCAAAATTGAACCTCAATGTTCTTCTTGCTCGAACCATCAGCCTTGATGTTGCTCGAAAGACCAAGAGACATTGAATGAAATATGAAAAATGTAAACTTTCATTCCTTTTTTATAGAGAAAATTGGGCACATAACACAAGGGATACATAATTATTAAATTAGTTTCTTCGTTTACTATGTCATTTATTACCTAATAATTTTTCTGTTCTTATTGTGGTTGTCTCTATGAAGGAAAATTGGGAAACTAATATGTATATGAGAAAAATGTCAATACGAATCTTCAAGGGATCAAGCGACTAGAATGGAGCCTCAAACGATCGAAGTTCTGAGCCAAAAGGCATGATCCAGATTGGACAAACAGTTGACCGACTGTACGACAGGATCGACCGACGAATCGACCGACATACCTAGTCGTCTGACATAGTCGATAGAACTGTCGACCGATTGCCGACCACTCACCAAAATCAAACGAATACCTATGATTGATCGGCCGATTTCCTCGATTGTAATGATATTGCATGCGATTGACTGGTATAATCAATCGACTCCAAAGCATCTTGTGATCGACAAAACATTATATTTTACTTGTATTATAAATGTATTTTTTACTCGGCAAACACATCGATTCAATTATTTAGGCAGTAATTATAATTGTTCCCTCTCTTTTGTTACTATAACTTTTAGACCCCTATAAGTAAGAGGTCAGAATATAAATAAAAAACAAGTTTCTACTCTCTGTCTCTCACTCTCTCTATATTGTCTCTCTTTTTTCTCTTTTGAGCTCTAACTCTCGGGGCGTGTATTTCCAGAAAACAATTTAGGATTCAACAAGTGAATTTGATTTAGGTTTAATAAATTTTATTTGAGTTTGATGAAATTAATTAAGTTCTAGTATAAATATTGTTTAAAAAAAATAAAAAAATTAATTGAAGTTAGGTGTGTGTGCATTTAAACAACTAAAAAGCACTATTGCGACTTGCATAGAAGGGGGGCAGCATATAAACATTATAAATAGTTGGTGCGTGGTGACAGCCACAATGACCCATGCAAACTTAAAAAAACACTACTCGAGTCAAATATATGTATAGCTATGTATGCTTAATATAACCCTTTTTTTATGTTTTTATGTGGAAAGAATATCAACTAAAATAATAAATGTTATATATATATATATATCTGTGTGTGTTTGTTTGTGTGTTGGCACGTATCCCGACCTGTTAGTTGACATCAACGGTATAAGACTCTTCAGGTCGGGGGGTTGAATAACCTCTGGTAAAGTTTGGCTTTGAGGGGGTGGTAGTCGAATCATTTGGCACATTAGGGGTGACTTAGAGACTCGTATAATAGCCTCTGACAATTCCTTCTTTTTTTTTTGTTTTTTCAACTATATATATATATATATATATATTCAAGCTTTTATAAAAATTTTAGAAGCAATCACAATAATAAAGAATATACTTACAGACTATTAAATATCTCGAGGGCAACAGGGAATGAGCAGCAAAATGTTGCTAGCAGAAGTTGTCAGGCAGATCTTCTCATTGTCATTTAGTTTTAACCAAGTACTTGGACGAGCTTCATGAGTTCTCTTTATCATTCGGTTGAGTGCTGCATGCACAAGTACCTAATTTTATTTTGCATGAAACAATTTGCAATAAACTTTTAGCCATGTCATTTTTCATATTCACTTGCCTGCATCAATCTTAATTTCTTATTTATGTCATCAATTGAAATGGTCTAATACCACGTGTCACATAGTTTTCCATGTTCATATTTTTATATCGATGCATCCAAAGTCATAGATCTGAGAAATGGAGCACAACTCACAAATTTAAAATGACGCCGCACTGCACATGACGTAGGTCATATGCATCTAATCACAAAGTCTAAAAAGGATTACATGGGCATTGCAAGGAAAAAATATTACATCAGTATTACGCACGTAAAAGTAACGTGCGTAGCGCATGAAATCACGCCACGACAAGAAAAAAAACGGGACAGTAACACGGGGAATATTCTCCACTGTGTTATTCATGTGTTATTGCGTGTTATTCATGTGTTATTGTGTTATTATAACACCAAGAATATTCTCAGGACACAATAACACATGAATAACACACAATAACACATAAATAACACGGGGGAGAATATTCCCCCGCGCAGTAACACGGGGGAATATTCTCCCCCGTGTTATTTATGTGTTATTGTGTGTTATTCATGTGTTATTCATGTATTATTGATGTGTTATTATGTTATTACAATACTAGAAATATTCTCAGTACACAATAACACACGAATAACACAGGGGGGGAGAATATTCCCCATGTTACTGCGGCATTTTTTTCTCAATCATGCGAGATGTCGTGACGTAATTTCATTGATTACGCACGTTACTCATTCATGTATTATTGATGTGTTATTATGTTATTACAATACTAGAAATATTCTCAGTACACAATAACACACGAATAACACAGGGGGGGAGAATATTCCTCATGTTACTGCGGCATTTTTTTCTCGATCATGCGAGATGTCGTGACGTAATTTCATTGATTACGCACGTTACTCTACATGCATAGTACCGATGTAATATTTTTTCCATTGCAAGAGCCGGCATTTAAAATGATGTGACACATTGCTCAAATCTCAATCAAATGCATTTAATTTAGGTCATCATTTTTCTTATACAGTGTCAGCACAAAATGTTCAACTCCATGATACCAAAAATCGACCTAGTGTAAGTATTTGTTTATTTAGGATAACTTTTTTTTTTATTTCTTTGTTTATTTTTTACACTTTGTCTTTATGCTTGAAATAAAATAGGTTTATCATGTTATATTATATTTAATTATTTTTAAAATACTCAAAATAAATCACTTATTCTGAGCATTTAAAAAAAATTAATTATTTAAAAAAAAACATAAGAAATACACTAAATAAATAGGTTTTATAAAATAAAAAAAGTAGCCCCAAGAAGTCATAAATTATATCTTTTAATTATTACTTTATTATACGATCAAGCATTTGAAGGGATGGAAAAGATGATGTGACGGTCGGTGGTTAACTATCCGGAAGTGCGAACGGAATATTTTTTGCCCCAAATTACCTACCGCGCACTAAAAAACTAACACTGCATCACAAATTCAAAACTCATACGCTCGTATCTAAAATAATAATAATAATAATAATAATATCTCAAGCACTTGAGTTGACATCCCGAGTCTCAATCCAATCCAAATTCACCCACCAATAAAAAAGCTAATCAAGTTCAAGATTGTACATTTTTTCATAAATATAAAAGAAGTTGATGATTTCATATCAATTAAAAAAAGGGCACATTTAGATGCATACCACCCAGTTCTTATGTATTTACCTATGCATTTTCTAATGCATAAATAAAGTGGCATGTATAATTAAAAATTGAAGTTTAGGTGTTAGATATGTAAATACATTGAAATTAATTGGTATGTAAAGTCTCAGGCTACCACCCTTCATAAGTCCAACTACCTGAGCTCCCCATCTTTCTTGAAGCAGACTAATTGCAGAACCAAAAAATGGTTGCTGATGAAATTCTTTGCTAGTGTTGCCGGCTCCCGCGGTTCATCACTCCATTCAAAATTCATTCCCATATTTAGTGTCTTCATTAGAACAGCACCGGAAACTTGGAGACTGCATCTCCAGTTAAAAGCACCTATTTTGCCTGCTTTTGTCATTTTCCTCTTCTCTAGTAAGAAATCCATTTGCCTGCACAAGTTAGAAAAAATGAAAATAGCTCAAATGGAGAAGGAAATATTATGTGCAGAGATCGGATGTAGAGTTATATTCGGAAACCAATCCCAAACTGACACATGTTCAGTATTTAAAAAATATTAAACTACATAATACTGGTAACATTAAACATAAATGTACAAAGTATATGAGGTTTTGACATTTCAAATTCTACAGTAAGTGTTTGAAGTTCTTATTCCAATTTTAGGGTTTAGGGTTCGTCATTTTCTCCCAGCCGCTCGATATTCCTCTTTGCTCCTGAAATTAGGGTTCGTCATTTTCTTCTCATTCTTGGAATTCACTTTGGTTTCTTCTTCTCTGCGTCAATCAACATTCATTTTAGGATTCCACGCATCTCCCAGTACTCAATTTACAAATCAATTTGCTCGCAACAAAGAAGAGACTAGTTTCAATATACAACATACGATAGCTAATTGACTCATCTCTCTTTTTTTCTCAAGTATTGCCACATATGAGTGCAAACATCCCTTCAGTCATTCTTTTTTAAAAGAGTTTTTTTTTTTTTTTTGGTAGCATTTTTCTACTGTGCAGTCATGATGGTACCTTTTTTAGTACTTCTTTTTATGCATTTTTCTTCTGTGCAACAGGATTCTATTTCAGTTTTTCTTGCAAGCAATTATTTTTACTGGCATTTTTCTTTGCTCACATTTTAAATATTTTTTGCAAATTCACTTCATTATGTCGTTGTTACAAATATTAGCTATTTATAATTGATTTTTTTTTGCATATACTTTCTGTATAATTAATCCATGCATAGTTATACGTCAGATTTTCTTGAGTACAACCATGTTGTACATGGTTTTACATCTTATCTCGATATCAACCATGTTAAAGTGGTCGTATTTTTCATTACATACATTCTGAACTGTTATAGCTTGATTTATTTATTTTGTTGTTCTAAATATAAGTTCTTTAAGGTTTTTATCTGGGTGCACAGTTCTTTTGTATAACTATATTTGTACCTGGTTATCTTCAACATTTCACAATAACGATCATGCTACATTATTTGTATTTTTCACTGCACACACATTATAAATATTTGTTTTTTCTTGACATCCTTATTTTGTGGTTGCAAACATCATGTTTATCATAAAAATTTTATTTTTTTTCTGTACAATCATGTCATGCATGATTATGCATCAACATTTCTCGAGTACAACTATGTTGTAGTGTTCGCATTTTTCATTGCACACATATCGAACAATTATTATAGTTTGATATATTTATTTTGTAATTCTAAATATAAGTTCTAACATAATCTAAAGATATGTAATAATCTGATGTATTTCTAGAAAAAAAATTATTGTGTGCCTACTTTTACTAAAATGTTAAATTATGCATCTCATTCCTAACAACATGAAAAGTTTAATACTAGTTTAAAACTCACTGATATGGAAAATAATTGAAATTGGGAATTCATTTAAAAGTAAAATAAATATTATTGTTATTTAGAAAAATAATTATCCACCTCAATATTTTTCACCTTTTAACTCTTCATGTTGTTACTCCTTAAAAAATATCCATATTACTAATTTTTTGAAGCATTATTAATATTATTTTCACATTACAACATTTTTAATTAGATTTTAATCCTTCAATATTAAGTTTAATCCTGTTGCCTTAAGTAAATTTTAATCATATGACTTTACATAGTTAGATATTAAATTTCTTTCTATTTATATATGTAATAATTATATATTTAATTTATTTTATTTCCATTATTATTTTATGTCAATAAAGTTCTAAATATTTTATTGAACATACAAATATACTTATTTTGATATTTTCTCCTTATTTTATATTTATAATTTTATTTCACTTAGACATATATTCTCAATATTTTATTCCTTTTTTTTAATATTTATGCTAATTTTTTTCTAATAATTTAATGCCAACTTAACTTTCTAATTTATTTCTTTTTACCTTTCAAGGCTAAATTTATCAACTAATATTGCTTAAAATTACTCATTCATTAATTAATAAGAGAATGTATACATTATCTAATACGATAATTTTATATACATTATCTCATTCATTAATTAATAAGATAACTTTATATACATTATCTAAACTAAATTTTTTTATCCTTTAAAATACAAAATTTTTTAATAAGACTTTAGGTTAACTATAATTTCTTTTTCATTTGAAAATAATGAAATGAATGATTAAATATTTCTATAAATAATTAAGTCAATACATTATTTAAAACTCACACTTATTTTGTCCAATATTTGAATAATCGACAATCAATTCTCTCTCCTATTTCTATATAACTCACATTCAATATATACATAATCATTAGTTAAATAGTATTTGCATTTTCTTCTTAAAAAAATTTAAACAAAAATCCTAACTTCTATTTTTTAATGCAAAAGGACTTTGAAGCTGCCCGTCACTGTCTCGATTGAAGCTATACAGCCCACACGGTTTAGTTCAGGTGCAATTCACACAAAGCTCCAAATCTTATTCGTAAGTTACACGAGACTCTTTTCCTTCGTCTTGTCTCGATCGATCGCACCAACAACCAGCTCTAGCTCGCTCGCTTGCTGGTCGCTCAAATTTATATCCCGATCAAGCTCACGACAGCCTAGATCACAAGATGCCTGCCCCAATACAACCTTTTCATCTTCGCCAGCTCCGATGTTCTTGGCTCGATTGCTAGCATCGCCGCCCTCATTCAATGCCTGCGATGCTCAAAAAACAAAACTCACCTGGATTCTTGCTCTCCATCTCCCTCTCACACTAGGTTTCGAAATCCAAAAAAACTCTCAAGGAAACACTCGTCTGACTTCCTCTCCATTCCTACTTAACTCGCTTCTCCTCACTCTCTCCCCCACAAGTGTAATGCTAGCATTACAACGAGCTTTAAAACCGAACGTTACAACATTTCTCCTAATCTTCTCATATAATAACGTCCAAAAGAATCCAAAACCTAAACCTCCCTCTATGTCAAAACCCTAAAGATAAGATTTTGAGGGGTCATCCTAAGACCAATTTAACCCAAGCCTTTAGCCAACCCCCTTCCATTGGTTTAATACCCCATAAAAATCGTTCACTTACCTAGAGGTAATCCACACATCCTTAGCCACCCACCACAGCAATTAAAAACCTTGGATTCACACCTCCAGGACTAGGTTAATATCATTAATGCATTGTAGATGTATGGTTAAAGTCCAATCTCTCACCATTACAAGCATTTAAGTTTCGATGCAAGAGTTCTTTCATGCATTGGTGCATTGTTCATCAACTTATTAATAAGCTCTGAGGATAAAAAGCGGAACTAAACTGCAAACCAAGCCATAAAGCAAGAAAATATTAACACCTGAAGGAAGCAGTTGCGTCGGTTTGCTTTCAGCGATTCATGGTGCTAACAAGATAGGATGCCCAGACCTCATCAGCAGGTGGCGGTGGCTGTACCCAGTGGCCAGGTATCCGACTGCATTCAGGACAACAACATCATCAAATAAATAAAGGCGCATTTACATACACAGCACACAATTCTTATGTATTTACATATCTCACACCTAAACTTTCATAGCTACACACAGCACTCAAATCTTTAATATCACAACAAAGATAGTACTATTACCACTTTATAATAGAAGCGAAATATACATTTTTCGTGCATAAGTTTAAAGCAACAAATTACTATGTATGTAAATCTGAAAGATTAGGTAGTTCGAAGGATATGCATTAACAAGAACAATGGTAGAAAAAATCTATACAGAACTACTGCAACCAAAATGATCTCACTATGAAGACCAAACATAAGCATTCTATGGCAACGATGAGAGATACAAGTCTCAAAGTTAACATTCATAGAAACAAAATTTGTGCGCATTTAAAAGAGAAAATAAGCAATCTTAGTATTTGCTTTCCAAAAGGATATTTTATTCAATATTTTACGGATTTAGCTTTTAGTTTTCTTTTAAATCATGTGTATGACATGAGAACAGCTTGTGTTATCTGGTTTCTATAGTCATCCTCTGGTCTCGTAAGCACATTTTCTTAGTACCAACTCAGCATTACGTGAATAAACAAGAAAATGTACATACCTTCCTCCAGGTTTGATGTAAGCATCCCAAATGCTTCTAACCTGCAGGCAATGACAAATGAACAACAATAAAAAGCACTCAATTAATAATTACAGGATAAAGGTACTTGCTTCCTTTCCAGAATTAACATATCCAAGAGGACTTGGATAAATATAGACCAAAATTAAATAAGGATTTATGTAGCTCATTATTCCCTTGAACAGAATGGGTTCTCCACAAACTAATCAAATCACAAGCACAACAAAAGCTTTTAACGCAAGAAGGTTTAGAAAATTTTCTTCTAGCTGTTCTATATCTGCATGATTTATTTTTTTGCCTACATTATGCATGTATACTTCTCAAATTTTTGCCCTCTAAATGACTTAATCATAGTCCTACACGGAACAAGACAGCAGCCATTAGCTTGACAAGCATTCTAAACCTCCTCATTCTCAAGAAGATCATTCCCATTCTCCAGAGATTTCTTCTTGCCCTCCAAAGATAATTCTCACTCTTGGGAGTATGGTAAAAAGGTCAACTTTGTTGGTAGAGACAATCATTATTAGGTAATAGAGGAAACTTGGCTAAGAGGTTGATTAGCAACATTTTGTTGTTGGACACCAGACAAGCCATAGTTTCCTGGAAGCATTAACCTCAGGAGACCTCGAGCATCACTTCCTTTCTCAGATCTCTTCCCTATCTCGTCAGCTATCTCTCTCAACCTCTCCCCCATAGTAAAGGTTTATCTTGTAACTACACAGTGAAAATAATAATAAGATATAGATTATAACCGAATCATTCACTCTGTGCCATTTTTCTGTTATTTTTCTATTTTATGTCTATTATGCCTCGTCCTCCAAGTCATAATTAACTTCATTTGTAGTGAATTCTTCCGCTCATTCTCAAACCTTGAGAAAACTCCCTTTTTGCATCACTGGCAAGACCTAAGCCTTTTTTTTTTTTTTTGGTTCAGTCCACCATATCTCCACCCTAGCCAATCCTTAAAATATCCTTCTTTAGGATAAACAAAGAGTTGCCAAACTGATAGAACCTCTAATTCAAATGAAAAAGCAGCCGGAATTAACTAAACACTTTAATAGTTCACATAAAAAGTTTATACATAAGTAACACCCATAAAAGAAAAAAAAAAAAGACAACGGAAAAAACAAAATAAGTTAAAATGTGACATTTAGCGTCCAACAAAGATTATTGTAGTTGAGATATGAGACAAAGCTAGATTATTCAGACTCTGCTATAAGATATTAAGAAAATAAATGCGATGCTGCCAACAGCCTAGATCAAAGGTTAGTAGTTCGAGTCTACACTTAACCATTCCCATTAACGGCTTTTAATTGGATTTATTTCAATTTATCCAGCGACAGTCATCCAAATCCACCACCTGATGCACCGACACTCCATCCAAATGTTTAAAGTTGTTCCTGGCCATCCACAGTAACCACATGGCAATGTAAGGAAAATAAGCTAAGAAATGATTTTGTTTACCCTCAAGATTCCAGAATGAGCAACAGTCATCCAAATCTGCCCAAGCATGAAGAATATATAGATGTGAAAGTGCTCACCCAGCCTTTTCCAAAAAGCTATAGCAAAGGGACAGTTAAAGTAGATGTCTAAAGTAAATTCCTCCTCCTTTCTACATAACAAGTATTGTGAAGCAAACCACAATCCTTTGAGCTTTAAAATATTATCATAAGACAATAATTTGTGAAAATGCCTCCACATAAAGAATGACAAAGAAGGACTAAGCACCTTACCCCAAATAAGTTTTCCTCACCTAACCTGATTATGGAGATGAAGATCCTGATAGATACTTTTAGCAACAGATTTGTCATTAGGCAATTTAAACATTAAAGCATCTTTTTTCCCTCTTATTATCTGAATGTTGGAGATGTACAGTGCATTTACCTCCCCTAAGTTATCTTTCAACATAGGGAAGTTCCATGCACCATCCAGCCAAAAATCAGCCACCCTCATATCCATTGTGTTCCTATTTATCTAATATTGTAGGCCCTGCAAAGCCTAGCTGTCCTTCCAAAATAAAATTTGTTCATCTCCAATATCCCAATAAATATAATTTTCAGCCATATGTCTAACCTTCACCATAGCTTTCCAGATTTTTGAGTTACCCACTCTCCAATTCACGCAAGTGGGATGATAAATCTTACAATATTTCAACTTCATAAATGATGCCCGTAGACACTCCCCCCTGCTTAATTTTAACCACAAATTTATGTAATTTATTTATATCATGTGATGGAGCTCTCTAAATCCCAAACCCTCTGTCTCCAATGGTTTGCACATTGCTTTCCAACCCAACCAGCGCTTATTTGATATCCCCCCCGACCCACAAAAAACTTATTGAAGCACTTTCCAATACTCATTGAGTACTGTTTTTTCAGTTTAAGTCCTGTAAAGCATATATAGGAATAGAGTTAAGCACGCTTTTAAGCAAGGTGATTCTCCCCTCATAGGATAGAAAGTGATTTTTCCAGTCAGCTATTCTTTTTTTTAATTTTATCCACTACATCATCCAACTGAATTTGCCTTCTTCTCCCCCTTATTAGGTTCACTCCCAGGTACATTAGTGGCAGATTTGTTAAAGAGAAAGTAGTGCATTGTGTCATCCAGTGTGTTAAGCCTGTTTTAAACTGCTTTCCAACAATAAAATGACATTTGCTTTTATTTGAAATTATAATCTAAGAAATTTTACTTTATATACTATTTGTTTGGTTGCCCTGACACACACGAAAGCTCCCCTTCTCTCGATAGAGTCGAATATCACCTTCTTCCTTCATTTTGTCTAGACTCGACCCAGAGGAATTCCTCTTCTCGCAGAGAGACCGACCTCCCTTCTCCTTTTACTTTGTACCAACAACACCCTTCCTCTCGCAACACCTGCACAGGAAGACAGTCTCGACTCATTGTATATACGAGCCTTTTCCTTTTTCGTCTTCTTCTCCTTTGGTCTTTCTTCTTCCTCTGCAAGAGCACGGTGTCGAAGCTGCCATGAGTAGGGCATGGATTCCTCTTCGTCTGCACGAAGTCCTCCGCCCTTTTCATCTTCGACGCTACTCAAAAAAGTAATAACTAAAATAAGAGAATAATACTATTAATAAATAAAATATAATTATAACTAAATCAAGGGGGAGGGCAAAGAAAGCAAGAGAGAAGAAGAAACTGCAGGAGTAACGACAGTGAATGAGAAAAAAAAAAGAAGAAACAAAAGAGCAGTGAGTGCCTCTTACTTGTTTCAACACCGATTTCAAGTCGAAGGAAAGCATCGTCGAGGGCTTGCGGTGTGAGATCAAGCCGTGTTGAAGAGTTAAAGGGCGTAGGATTTTGTGTAAGCGAAGAGGAAGTCGAGCCTTACTCATGGTTGCTTTGACGCTGTGCTCTTACAGAGAAAGAAGGAAGACCGTGAGATCAAGCCGTGTTGAAGAGTTAAAGGGCGTAAGATTTTGTGTAAGCGAAGAGGAAGTCAAGCCTTACTCATGGTTGCTTTGACGTTGTGCTCTTACAGAGAAAGAAGGAAGATTGAAGAAGAAGAAGAAGCCGAAAGAGGAAAAGGTTTGTACATACGGTGAGTCAAGACTGCATCGTGTGTAAAGGAGGCGGCAGCGTAAAAGGATTCCTGTGCATGTGTTTCAAGAGGAAGGGTGTTGTTGGTGCAAAGGAGAAGGAAAATGGAATTTACATCTCTCATGCTAGAAGAGGAATTTCTCTTAGCCGAGCCTAGACTGAAGGGAGGAAGAAGAAAAAGGTAATACTCTTGTGAATTTTTTTGTTCTATTTTGTGCTTCTTCATCAAGGAGCGTTCTTCTATTATATTATAATATATATATATATATATATATAAGATTATTAATTTAATGTTAATCATAAATGCACTTAGATCAAGAAAAAATTGAAGAAGATTCAACTTCAAGATCGAGAGACAAATCATTGTAAAAAATAAAAAATGCTTTAATTAAAAAATTAAATTTTAATCTACATAATTTAGAATTAATATTTAACAAAATATTAATGTTTAACAATAATTTATGTTAAAGAATATTTGAGCCTGGAAGATCAGAGGTTAGGGAATCCGTGTGAAAAACAGCTAAGCATGTGAATTTTTATTTTCTTATATATATTAAAATAATGTTTATTTAATAAAGAATTTCTGCAGTGCATTAAACAATCATTTTATAATTATATACATTTTATGAGCTTAAATTTTTGAGGAGATGAAATGGGAAAAAAAGGAAAAAATAAATGATCAATATTTTTAAAAAGAGGTAAATTTAAACAAAAATGAAATGTAAAAGTTTAAGTTATACAAAATGATCTCAAGGTGGTACTAGTAGAAGATGCAATGTACCCGTACACGTTAAAGTAAAAGTGTATCTTCGGATGAGGTATCTTCGAGTATATTTTTTAGATACCTTTGATTACATTTTTTAGGATATTTTCGAGTATGGTGGTAATATTATTATGAATCTTTAAAATGTTAAAAAGAGTAAAGACTTAAACTAAAACAAAAAGGTATAAATTTAAAGTGAAAATTTAAAATTTTATAAGGTAATGAATTGCATTTTCTTTCTGTCATTCGTACATAACATAACAATTCAATGTATATTAAGATTATAATTGTTCACTAAGTTAAACTTACTGTTGAATTTTGTTCTCTTTCAAGAAAAGAAAAGTTATTGGTTAATATGTCTGATAAGAGAGACTTGGTTTGTTGGAAGATGACCACTGCTGCTAAGTATTTATGATGATAGTTTCTTTGTATTATTTCTTTTAGATAGTGATGTTATTCAATACCAGTTTGAGATGTGGCCTTCAGATTATGTTGTTATTTTTAGAAGTTTTGATTTTGTTGCATTATGGATTTTGGTAGCTCTTTCATATATTGTAAGATTTTATAAATCTGTGGATATTTATTTAAATGTTTTCACAGTCCAACCGCAGTTCCTGACAGTCAATTCTACGCTACCAGACCGGGTCATAACAAAAGTGGTACCAGAGCAAGCTTAGGTTAGATCATGATCTGAAATAGTCATTATGATAATTAAATTAATTCATAAATGATATTAATGATGAATTAAATTGTGTTTGATTATAATCTTTATTATATTATTTTATAAATATGAAAAATGAAATGGAAGAAGCTAGAGATGATATGGTAGAAATTAATACACCCCCACAGATTACTGTGAATACAGACATATTTACTGAGATGATGACTACAGTTGTTTAAAAATTCTCAGACTCGGGTCAGTTAAAGTGGGGGAGGTCATATGGCAAATACTTGAAATTATTCAGGATATAAGGCCAAACTCTCTTTTATAGAGGAGGTCTGGTGAATGTTGAAAACTGGCTGCTAAGAGCGAAAACAATTTTAGATGGATGTCTTGCCCTCCAGAGATGATGGTTACACTGGTCACATTTGCATTAGAGGGAGAAGCGGTCAGATGGTAACGAGGACAACTACAGAAGAAATATGGAGTTAGAGCTGGCCACATGATTCAGTGGGATGAGTTCTTGAACATTTTTAAAAACTGTTTTGTATCATTATAAGGCAGAAGACAAATGCAGAATAAATTTATCTAGCTGGTATAAAGTGATCGCTCAATTATGCAATACGAGGCAGAATTCACTATTCTCTCAAGACATGTGCTTCAATTGATTCCAAATACAGAAGAAAAATGTCATTGATTTCTAACTGGGTTAAAGGATATATTAGACAGTCATTGATTCCACTTGAAATCGATGATTTTTCTGTGTTGTGGAGAGAGTCAGAAGAATTGAATTGAATCTAAAAGCTATTCAGAGGAGGGAGATTCATAAGATTAAAAATTTAGAGGGATTTTGATTTCCTCAGAACCCTCAAATCACGCAGTCTTTTCAGTCAAGTAAAATAGGTGGCGTTAAGACTAAATTTGAAGAGAAAAAATATGGCAAGTGCAGAAGGTCTCACAAGGGCGAGTATCTATCTGTACCCAACATTTGCTTTTAGTGTCACTGGTCAGAACATATGGCAGGAATTATCCTAGATTGGGGCTAAAACAGATTCAAGAGGTTGTGATGCACCACCTCAAAGAAATTTTTATAGACCAAGAGCAACTGAATATTCAGGATCAATGTTGAATCCTGCTCAAATCAACAGAATGTCCAACTTGGAGAATATGCTCCTTCACAACAGAAAGCTAAGGACTCCTCAGACGTTATCACATGTATGTTTTACTTTTAAATTTGTTAACCCAATGCACTTTTGAGCATAATAAAATTCATATCATGTCATTCATAAAATAAAAAATTTAAATATATTAAAAAATCGAGCCTAAATGTCCAATGCAATGATTTAAATGATAAGTATCATATATCTTCAAAGTATACCGATAAGAATATTGTTTGATTCGAAAACATTATATTATTTTATTATTAACAAACTAGTTAAAGTGATGCATTTCAATATCATTTTTATGTCTACGATATTATCAGTTAGAATGTACTTTTATGATGTGAGATCGATCATGCACTGCAAGCCCTTGATGTTGATTCCCTTTGACTAGGGTTTGACATCAAAAATTATAATTAATCGCATCATTTTAACTAGTTCCTCTGCTATAAAAGAGTGTGATGCTCTCGAATCAAACAATATTCTTATCAGTCTACTCTGAATATATATGATATCTATCATTAAAATTATTGCATTGAACATTTAGAGTGAACTTATTAATATATTTAAATTATTTGTTTTATGAATGAAATGACATGAATTTTACTATGCTTAAAGTTGCATTGGGTTAACAATCTTAAAAGTAAAATATGTTTGTGATAACGTCAGGGGAGTCCATAGCTTTCTGTTATGAAAAAACATATACTTTGGGTTGGACACTTTGTTGGGTCTGACCAAGATTCGACGCTGATCAAGAAGATTCAGTGGCCCTCAATCTATCAAAGCCTCTCTGAGGTGGTGCATCATTGCTCCTAGAATCTGTAAGAACCCTCTGACCCAATCTAGGATAGTTCTTTGTCATATGTCCTAACTAGTGACACCAAAAGCAAGTGTTTGATCCAAACATATACTCGCCCTTGTGAACACTTCCGTACTCTTCACATTTCTTCTTTCAAACTGAGTCTCAACGCTATGGATTTGGCCTTCTCAGCACCCGTACTACCAAACTGGAAAGATTGTCTACTATGAGAGTCCTAAGGAAATTTAAATCCTTCTGAATCTCTTCTCTTTAAATGTCGCTTCTCCTCTGAACAGCTTCTAAATCCAACTCAATTTTCCTGACTCTCTCTACCAACACAGAGAAATCATCAATTTTAAGAAGAATCAATGGTTGTTTAATCATATCTTTCAGCCCAGATAAAAATCGATGACACTTTTCCTCAACACTTGGAATTAAATGAGGCACATAACTTGAGAGTATAGTGAATTTTGTCTCATAGTGCATAATTAAGTGATCACTTTGTACAAACCGGATAAATTTATCATGCATTTCCCTCCTAGCAGACAGTGGCACGAACAAGTCTTTAAAGATGTTCACAAACTCATCCCACTGAATCATGTGGCTAGTTCTACCCCTATATTTTTCCTGTAACTATCATTGTCACCATCTCTCTACTTCTCCTTCTAATACAAATGTGGTCAGTGTAACTATCTCTCCGGATGATAAGATAATCTATGTAAGATTTTTTTCCACTCTTAGCAGTCAGTTTTCAGCATCCACCAGTCATCCTCCTTCAGAAAAGAGAAGTGCATTCATATCCTGAAATAATTTTAAGGATCTGTCAATCTGACATTCCCACTAGAACTGGTATGAGTCTGAAAATTATTAAACAACTGCATTACTACAATAATCATCTCATTAAGTACATCTGTATTCAAACAAATCTGTGAGAGTAACTCAACTTGTCATATCATTTATAATTTTTTCCTATTTATTTTTCATATTTCTAAAATAATATAAGAAAGATTATAATTAGACACAATTTAACCTTACATTAATATCACTTACGAATTAGTTTAATCGTTTTAATGGCTCTTTCAGATAATGATCCAACCTAACCAGACTTTAATACCATTTTTGTCATGACCCGGCTCAATAGCTTAAAATTAACGAAGTCAAGAACTGCTAACTCTCCAAAAATTTATAGAACCTTCCAATATATAAGAGCCACTAAAATCCATAGAGTGCAATAAAATCAAATTATCTAGAAATAACATAATTGAAGGCCACATTTCAAAAAAATATTGAACAGTGTATCACTATCTAAAAAAAAACAGTGAAAAGTAATCATCTTAAATACCTAACAGTAGTGGTCATTCTATAAACCAAATCTCTTCCATCAGACATATCAACTTATAATTTTTCTTTTCCAAAAATAAACAATTAAATTTAATAGCAAATTTGATTTAATGAGCAATTATAATCTTAATATATATTATATTATTATGCTAATGTTATGTATGAATGACCAAAAGAAAATTGTATTCATTCCCGTATAAAACTTTAAATTTATCTCTTCCCATTTTAGTTCAAGTTTTTGAGCTTTATAACATTTTTAAGAGGCATAACAGAATTACCGTTATACATTTATCTCTTCCCATTTTAGTTCAAGTTTTTAAGCTTTATAACATTTTTAAGAGGCATAACAGAATTAACGTTATACCCAAATATATTCTCAAAAATAGACAAAGTTACCTAAAAAATGTACCAGAAGGTACCCTCAATTGCATCTGAAAGTACACTTATCATTTCTTTTAATATGCACGAGCACATCACATCCTCTGTCAGTACCATATTGGGGTAATTCTATATGACTTAAACTTTTGCATTTCATTTTCTTTAAATTACCTCCTTTTAAAAATATTGAATATTCATTTCTTTCCATTTTCTTTCCTCAAATTTTCAAACTCACAAAATGCATATAATTATAAAATGATTGTTTAAAACATTAAAAAAATTTTTATTAAATAAATAAAATTTTAATACATATAAAAAATAATTATGCATATAATTATAAAATGATTGTTTAAAACATTATAAATTTTTTTATTAAATAAATAATATTTTAATACATATAAAAAATAATTAACCTGATTAGCTTGCTTATCACACCGCACCCTAACCCCTAACTTTCTAGGCTTAAATAAACATTTAAGTTAAATAAACATTAACATTTTATTAAATATTAATTCTAAATTAAGTAAATTAAAGTTTGATTTTTAATTAAAACATACCTTATATTTTACAATGATTCGTCTCTCGATTTTGAAATTGAAACTTCAATTTCTTCCTGTTCCAATCACATTTACAATTAACATTAAATGAATAATCTTAAATATAAATATATATATATACAAATAGATATGTATACTTTTTTTTGAAAAGCCCAAGAGTTGATTTTATTGAAAAAGAAAGAATACATAAAGGTTGTATGAGAGGGTCTAATAGAGACACCCTACCCATACAATACCAAGTATCGTAATACCCCAACAAAAAGATATTGATAAACTCAATAAAAAAGTAAAACAAATAAAAACAAGCGGAAAAAAGTTGCTAGGGACGAGTCACTTCAGCCCTGACTCTTCTAATTTTAGGAGCGGAGTCAAATAACAAACTTTGAAGATTCGTGTCATTGTCAGGAGTAACCAAAGTATCATCTATTAATTTTCCAAGTTCGAGTGTGCCCCCAGCCTTCTTCCGCCGAGAAGTGTAAACATGTCATTCTCCATCTGAAGATTGCCTAATGTGATCCTCAATCTGATTAGATATTAAAAACGCAGTAGAATGAAAGACAGTCATTGTCACAACGATAGGTTCTAGTGTATGTAAAGTGTGAATTGTCACATCTGTACTTGATACTTCCTGAATAATTACTGCGAGGCTATCCTGAATTTCGGTTCGAGCATTATCCGTTGTAGTATGATCAAGAGAAGGGATCCCAGGGACAGATACCAACTCCTATCTTGTGGTGATTCCCTCCTCAGGTTAGCTGTCAGCAGGTTTGTTGGGAGACAGGCACATGGGGTGCACTAATAGCATGTTCCTGTTTTTGACTATTGGTTCTCAACTGTGGATACAATTTGAAACATTTCTTCTGCGGGTGTCCAAACATCTTGGAGTGCTTGCAATAGTAAGATTTTTGTTCCATAATGATTTTTTTTTCAATAACCATTGTGAGCAGAGTCGCCAAACTTTAAAACATTTGTGAAAGTGTAGAAAAATGTGATGGGTCAAATTTTATTGTTGATGATGTTTTTTTTAAAGGTTAATTATAAGTTTTAAGTTTTGGACACAGTCACAGAACGATCGTATTCTCGTTTCTATGAAACAAGCTCTTGTTTTCAAGACATCACGACGTATGCCACCTCCCAAAGTACCGGTAAGAGTAGCTCCTCTTCCTAGGTATTATCGAAAAAATTCACTTTGAGTATACACAAAGGTATGGTGCTTTTGGGACTGCATCGGCTGAAAAGGATACAACTTTGCAGTTTCAATGTAGTTGACGTAATAATTATCACTGTATTAGTTGTTTTTTTCTTTATTACCACTGACTTCATTGAATGGCCTTTCGAAGTTTATTCATAGTGTTCTCTTTACCAGAGTGTTGAGTTTTATGCGAGGATAATGTGACTCGGATCTTGATGACGTTGATTTCTTTATTACTGATCTGACTTTGTACAGGGAACTCGGCGTAAAACTTCTTATCTTTCTCAAGTACTAGAATTTGTCGGTCGTCATACAGTTGGATGCAATTTAATTTATTATAATATAGTATTTATGAATTAGTTATTTTAATTTGAAGAAAATGGGGTCAAACTGATCTCATTTATTCCTACAGTTTGAATAATTGAGCTAACCACGAGTAATGTACCATCATAAAAGATAAAACACTACTTGATAATAGGCTCAATTAAATAAACTATAGAAATAAATGACTCCCGTTTGATCAGCAAGTTTACAAAATGACCGACAGATTCCTCTATTTGATGTGGGAGTCAAATAGGATTTATTTTAAGTCTGGGTTCTTTTAAGTAAGGTGTCTATAAGGGCAAACCCCTATAGTTAATTACATCTTAAGCGAACGGAACACTTACGAAAACTCTTAATTACATCTTAAGCGAACACTTACGAAAACACATCTTAAGCGAACGGAACACTTACGAAAACTCTTAATTACATCTTAAGCGAACACTTACGAAAACTCATGAATTCAAAAGAAAGAGTTTTCAACGAACATAGTTGTGAAATTTATAATAAGAATTGATTCAAAGGTGAAAGATTTTATTTTAAGAAAAGTAGGGGAGATTAATGGTCCAGAATAGGTTCTTAGTAATCCCCCAAACTATCCTAATGTTTGGCTCAATTTAGGATGATATTAATTTAACTTTTGTCAGTTTTATTAATTAGAGCTTAGATTTGTGTAATGATGATTTACACAAAAAAACTTAGACAAATAGAAGGTTTTACGTCAAGAGACTACCTCAGAATCATAAAATAAGTTAGAACATGTTGCATATCGGGACTATGCATGAGTCTAACAAAAAGAAAGGTTTTATGTCATAAAAGACAGCCTCGAAATTCTAAGCATCGTTGCTTAAACTAAAGAAAGGTCTTGCACGAGCTACCCACAAAGTCTGCTCTAAGCTCCATACTGAAATATCTTTAGGTCTTCAAGTCCTCAGGTTCTTCAGTCTCATTATTAAAAGTTTTATTTGTTTCGATAATTTTATAGTGAATTAATTAAAGGGAAATAGAAGTATAGTTCAAACATAGGCCAAGGCTAAGTTCACTTAAGCTAAGTAATTCCCCAGTGTTATGATTTTTAGGTTTTTCCTAATCTAAATTAAGCTAAGTAATAATCTAAACAACTTTTATTTTTTTTATTATTTGTCCTTAACACATGCATTCTATATTTGATAAAAGCAGTAAAAAAGCATGCATTGAGATACATAAAATAATAATATAGCAAATAAATAAATAATATTTTATCAAATTTTTATTAAATTTTAATTATTTAATTAGTCGTAACCCGATCAAGAAATCTATGACTCCGTCGTCCAGGGTCATCGGATGCCCTAGTTTACTTGGTCCGAGAGTTGTCTGCCCACCAGGACCGGAAGATTATTGTCAACATCCATATAATGCATCGTCCAAGTAATCTTCGTAAACGAAAAAAAAAGTTTAAGTTGCGTTATGTGGTCTTTGTGATTAAGATTTGATTAATTCTTGAATTACTTATTGATTTTAAGGTTGAAATATTTTAGGTTGTTTAAGTCTTGTTGTGGGGTTTTAAATGTTTTATTTTAGTTATTTTTGTTCATTTGTTATTATTTATGTGAGGTTGACGACTTTCAAGCTGACTTAACCTCAAAGTTATGTTTTAAAGTCTTGTTGTGTTCAATTTAGTTTAAATTTAAATTTTAATGTGGTTTATATGAATTTTACCCATCCCAATATGTTTTATTTTATTTCTTAATTGATATTCAAGTCGAGGGGTTTATGTTTAACTTAGGTTTAAGATTACACCTAAAGAAAAGGCCCTAAAAAAAGGTTTCTTATGTTCAACATATGGGTTAAGTTTTGGCTTAAGGCTTAGAGGAGATTTAGCTTGAGGCTAAGCTATGATTTAGATTTGTTAAACTAAAGATTGAGGTTGGTTTAGGGTTAAATAGCCTAAGGTTCATGTTAACTAATCATATTGATTTATGGTTAACTAACTTAAGGTTTAGGTTGACTAATTATATTGGTTTAGAGTTAACTAAATTAAGATTTAGGTTCTAGGTTGACTAATTATATTGGTTTAGAGTTAACTAACTAAGGTTTAGGTTCACTAATACTATTGATTTAGGGTTAACTAACCTAAGGCTCCTATTGGTTTAGTTTCACTAATCCTATTGTTTTAGGGTTAACTAACATAAATTTTAAATTAACTAATTCTATTGGTTTAGGGTTAACTAACCTAAGGTTTAGGTTCACTAATTTTATTGGTTTAGGGTTGACTAACCTAAAACTCCTATTATTTTAGGGTTAACTAACCTAAATTTTAGATTGACTAATCATATTAGTTTAGGGTTAACTAACCTAAGACTTAAGGCTTAGTTTATAATGAACTGTGCAGGTTAAAATAAACTAAAGTTCATGTTGACTACCCTAAACTCCAAAAAGTTCAGTCTGAATTAAATAATAGGATGACTTAAATCTCAAGTTTAAAATGGTCTAACTATTCAAATTGGACTCAGTTAAAGGTTAAGTTTACCCAGGCTGGACTCGGGCTAAAGACTGGCTAACCTAAAACCCTAAATGACTAAAATTGAACTTAATTGGTGATTGAGTCAATCCTTGAGTTGGCTGACCAGGTCTGTAGTCAAGTTGGACGGGACCTAAAGAGAATTGCCTAGGTTGGACTTGGGTTGAGCTTCGGTTAGGTAAACCTAGCCTAAATTAAATCTAAACCAAATTAATGTGTTTTAATTATAAAAGTTATTTTAAACAGAGTTTTTAAATATTTAAGTGTTTTTCTAAGGTAAAAAATACAATCAGGAGGAGTTTTTTTTGCAATTTTCATAATTTTTTAATTCTTAATTTAAATAAATAGGCTATTTCATTCAAAAATTAAAATACAAAGACAGGGATATTGAAATAACTTGAAAAAACCAGAGAAGATTTCCCCAATGTCATTTAATATTACTGTCAAATTTCATGATTTTTCTATTTATATTTTAATTTTTATGATTTAAATATTTCAAAATTTCAAAAATTAATTTAAAAAAAATTACCCAATGAAAAATCGTGATTTCAATTTTAAAATATTTTTTTCATTTTCCTTAGTTCACAGTATCTTTCGATTTATTTTTTTTAGTTTTCTATGAACAGTTATATAATTTTGAAGGTAAGTTATATTTCAAAAAAAAAATGCGAAAAGAAAACGCCACCTTCTCCCCCCCATCACGCGAAGGACGCAAGGAAGGTTTCGATGGGAGAAACTTCTCAGGCTTCCTTCTCTGTTTCTCCGTCAAATTTCGCGTTATTGGGCTTATTTTGTTCAGATGAAAAAGTAGATCATATCCATACGATACTTATGTGTTTTGTGATCTGTTTTTCGATCTGGAATGATAAGTTATGCTATGAGGAGATTAATTTCATTTTCCCCTTCTGACAAGGAGAATTTTGCAACTCTGTGTTTGCTCTGTCATCAATAGAGTAGGTGTAGAATGGAACAACTGGATCGATCAAAATCTAATCGATAGAGCCTTTTTCAGGTATCCTTCAAAAATTCTTCCAAGATCGATATGTTGTCATTCTTAAAGCTCTCCCAAGTCAGTCTTTGAAGCAGAAGCATTCATCTATAGTGTGTCTGACACATCTGTGGTACGGACAATATCTCGTATGTCCCTTCCTGTCGACATCATCCAATCTCTTTGGTTCAGGCAACTGAATTCAGGATTTTTTATCAAATTGTGGAATATTCTTTTCACTGTCTCAACTTTAAAAGGATATATTTTGTTCAAACGATCAACTAATCACGGGCATTCTTGTTTATCCTCTTTAAAGGTCCGATCTTGTTTTCTTCTTTACACTTTATCGAGTGATTCAAACTTTGAGCTTGACCCGACTTCGAACACTGACGTCGTAGAGTCAAAAGCTTCAACTGACCTTTTGTCATATAAAATTTATTTGCCTCCTGACAACGGCGGGATGACACGTGTGGTAACAACAAACCCGTCAGTGGTAGCAGTAACCGTCCTGACAAAATCAAATTCTTTCTCATCTTCAATGTGAACCATTTCTGACTGGCTTACCTGTTGGGATGTCATCTGCAATGATTGTGGTTGTCATTGAATCATATTCATAGCGGCCACCAATTCCTCTATCCTCTTCTTTACTTGACTAATTCGTTGATCTTGTTGTAGAACAACCCTTTGTAATTCATCCACGATATTCTCCTTGATAGGTAGTTGAGTATCTCGCGAATAAGATGAGTGTCTTGCCTCAACAATGAGGATCTCTGCAAACTCTTCCTCCATGTAGTCTGACAAATCATTGTTTGTATCAATCGTAGCTATTTTCTGCTGTTTGTACAACTATGCAAAATGAGCTCTGAGTTTCCCTAAGGTGGCCTCGATCGATTCTCCTTTGATTGTCTTAAGGTCAAACAGAGGTTTTTGATGAACGTCATCCCCTTCGTTGAGCCATGGTATGGTCGTGGCAGAGTCATCCGGAACAACATGATCAACCAAAATCATATTGATCGAACTATTTTCAGGTTCTTTCAAATATTCTTTCGGGATCGTTATGTTACAATTCCTGAAGTTCTTTTTGAGTCACTCCTTGAAGTTGATACAACCTTCAATGGTGTGCCCAAAGAATCTGTGATATGGACAATATTTAGGGTGAATCTTCTTACAAACTTATTCTGGCTTCTTTGGTTCCGATAATCTGAATTCTGACTTCTTGACCAGGTTTCAGAATATTGCTGCTAGTGCTTCATTTTTGAAAGAGTACACTCTGTTTGGCTGCTCGACTATAGATGGATCCTGTCCTCCATCTGCTCGATATGGTTTTTGCTGGTATGACTGCTGACTGGTTTGACTAAGCTGTGAGATGTGTTGTCGACCATACTGCATTGGATGCTGACAAGAATGGACAATATTTAGGGTGAATCTTCTTACAAACTTCTTCTGGCTTCTTTGGTTCCGGTAATCTATTGTACCAGACTTCCTCTTTGGTATCTTTGCTGACTTCAGTCTTTCAAATTCCTCTTCATTTGCATATTTAACCTCTTCCTGCAGTCAAGCAACCTTAGTAAGGAGCTTCTCAAAAGTCTTGATGATGAGTCCCTTAAGTATGAAACCGAACTTTCCATGAATATTTTTAAATACTATTTCAATTGTGTATTTCTCGTCAATTTGCGATTCGCATTTCATGCTTGGGTTTCTTCATCTTAAGAGGTAATTCATAAGTGTCTCATTGGGTTTCTGCTGCTCCCTAATGAGATCTCATATAGTCACTCGATGTTGTGTCCCAACGAATCTCTACACGAACAGACTTTCTAACTCAGTAAATGTTTTTACTGATCCATTAGGAAGATCAGCGTACCACTGGAAGGCTATACCCGATAAACTGCTAACAAACAATTTGAACAGAAGAGCATCGTTCTCATTTATGTTGCAACGAGTGGCTCTAAAATGTGCTATATGCTACATCGGGTTTCCTGTTCCATCAAAAGCTTTGAAGGTAGAAGGCATAAATTCCTTAGGATATGATACGAAATCAAACTTCTCTGGGTAGGATCTACCCTTTGAACTAATGATCCTCCCTTGGAGTGGGCTATGGCCTCTCTGACCTGCTAGTCCACAAACAGCTTAATGTCCTTTTCAGGTACCGAGCTCTGAACAGAGTTCCTTTTGGGCTCATCTTCTTTATTGACAGAGGTAGCATCCCTTCTGTCATCCTTGATATGCACTATTTTTTTGTGGATGCACCTCTACAGCTGCTAGAGTCGGAGACCGTGCAGACATCATAGCAATTGCAACAAGCACCTCTTTTATTCTTTTCTCCAATCTAATGATCTGCTCATCCTGAATCTGAACTTTTTTATGAGAGTCTTTCTTGGTATCCTCTTCATCAGAAGGTTAAATTTCTCATGAGGCTTCTTTGGCTCTCGTGTCAACCATATTGATTTCCATGAATTCTTCATCAGAATCTGTATCGGCATTGCTGATTCCTTGGTTTTTGGCCTTGGGCTCTCTTGTCAACCATGTTGATTTCCATGAATTCTTCATCAGAATCCGTATCGGCATCACTGATTCCTCGCTTTTCGGCATCACTGATTCCTCGCTTTTTGGCAAGCTGGCTCAAGTCAGTTCATAGCTTGCCCAATCTAGCCTCGATTGAGTTTTCTTCAGCTGCTTTGATATCTGACGGAGTCTGCTGCAATTGTTTCTCCTCCATCTCTGCAAGCGAGGGAACTATAGTTGTATCAGTCGAGTCATCGGACTCGTCCTTCTTTCTTGTAGAACGGTCCTCCATCTCTACCGAAGAAACCAGTCTGGAGACTTTGGGAATCCAAACCTTCTTCCTTAGAGATGTATGGGGACGGGGTGTCCCGTTGACATCATTAGAATCATGGGAAGAAGTATGTTCCCCATCGAGTAATCTAAACCTAGTAGTATAAACCTTATTATCATAAGAATCTTTAAAAGACTTCTTTTGTACTACAGCAGGCTGAATACTAGGACCTAACTGGGATTTGATCGGTATTTTGCTCTTAAATGGTTCAGTAGTGGTAACGGGAACTGAAACTGAGTCAACCCGAGGTCCTAAACGGAGTTTAGCAGATACATGGGGCACAAATGTCTTCTGAAATTTCTGAAATCTCAGCAGGCATCTCAGGATCTCAGCTTTCGCTTTTGATGAGATTATAGATCTCATCCTCTTTATTAATTCAATCACGCTGCAATGTTCTTCTCTTGCTAGCTTTTCGAATACCAATCAGACTCGAGATAGGGAGGATGTTCTCTCTCTCACCCTACTATGTCTGTGAAGTAGTGGCAATGTTGCAGCGATTCTGTAGGGGCTTTCTTCAGCAAGAGGAGCAGAAAGTGGGTGAAATCTACTCCCTTGAAAAAGAGGAGAGGTTTCAAAAACTTCCACCTCTTCTAGCATGAGAGATCTGTCATCAGAAGTAACATTTGCAGTTTAAACTTTAGTTGTCTTATGAAGTTTTCTCAATCTATTCCTTCTTTGTGACCGTGTTAGAGGTATGGATCGTGAACTAGATCCAACCTCAAACACAG
Organism: Phalaenopsis equestris; assembly: GCF_001263595.1. Lineage (NCBI taxonomy): Eukaryota > Viridiplantae > Streptophyta > Magnoliopsida > Asparagales > Orchidaceae > Phalaenopsis > Phalaenopsis equestris. The sequence continues at coordinate 1,296,995 of NW_018164556.1, read as the reverse complement.
ACGAAGCAACAAAAATTTCAGGCTCAAGCTCTCGAACTACTTTCCCTTGTCAGGAACGACAACAGGCACAGCAGTTGTGGGTCCAGCAGTAGACGGGGTAACTGGCCTAATAGACAACAAACTATCGGTCGAACAGACACGGGAGCTTAAGCAGACTTCATCCTCTTGATGGGAAAGAAATCGTGCTGAGAGCTTAAATCAAATTTAATTTTGGGCTTAACCACCTTAGAAAAAGTTGTCTTAATGACAACACGTGGAACTTTCTCCAGAAACAGCTCAACTTCATTAAATTCGGACCCAAACTTGATCATGGGATGTCGCAGGATGAATTGTTTGCAAAACTGAACACCAACTTCGGAGTCGACATTTTCACGGTCAATTGAAGGTTTGAATGTCAGAAACGGTCTAATCCTTTGCTAAAAGTGGTAAGGAATGTCAATTTACTGGACAGAATTTAGAATTAAAGTGAATTGAAGTTTATTTCGAATTGTAATTAGTGTATAAAAACGAACTGGCGAAATAAGTGCGAAGAATTGTGTTAAATCTGACTAAAAGCAGATTAACCGTAAAGTGATGAGAGGCAGTGTAATACTCGGACCCAATCCGAAATCGAAGATATGAAATATCGTTTTGGTGAATATGATTCACCATCACACCTATCGGGGGTCTGACCCCACAAAAGAAAATGAAAACTTAAAGGATTCATGAACTCTTTGTTTATGATGTTTAAACAAAAAGTCTTGGAATCCAAAAGAGTTAGATGTGCTGATTTAAGGAAGAAATTGACTAAGTAAACCAAGAGAAAAGAAGGGTAATCTGGTCCGAGAGGGAAATTGACACATTACCGATGCATGAAAATAATTATTCATGATTAATATGGAGAGAATAATTTTTTCCCATCAGAGTCACAAGAATTTGTCGGTCGTCATACGGCTAAATGCGGTTTAATTTAGTGTAATATAGTATTTAGAAATTATATATTTTAATTTGAAGAAAATGGAATCAAACCGATCTCATTGATTCCTACAGTTTGAATAATCAAACTAACCACAAGTAATGTACCACCCTTAAAGGTAATACATTACTTGATAATAAGTTCAATTAAATAAACTATAGAAATAAATGACTTTCGTTTGATCTATAAGTTTGTATGATGAACGACAGATTCCCTATTCGATATGGGAGTTATATAAAGTTTATTTTTAAGTCTGGGTTCTTTTAAGTTCCCTATAAGGGCAAGCCCCTATAGTTAATTACATCTTAAGCAAACAGATCACTTAGAAAAACTCTCGATAAAAATCAGGAATCTTTTGTTTTCATGAATTCAAAAGGAAGGGTTTTCAACGAATATGATTGTGAAATTTCTAATAGGTGTTTGTTCAAAGGTGAAAGATTTTATTTTAAGAATCAAAAAAATAAAAGTATGTGAGATTAAAGGTCCAGAATAAGTTCTTGATAATCCCCCAAATTATCATAATGTTTGGCTCAATTTAGGATGATATTAATTTAAGTTAACTCTTATCAATTTTATTAATTAGGACTTAGATTTGTGTAATGATGATTTACACAAAAAACCTAGAAAGATAGAAGGTTTTATGTAGAGTGATTACCTCGGAATCTTAAAACAAGTTAGAATATGTTGTATATCGGGACTATAGGAATCTAAAAAAAAGGGAGGTTTTATGTCACAAAAGACAACCTCGGAATTGTAATAATTGTTATTTAAACTAAAGAAAAAGTCTTGAACGAGCTGCCCACAAAGTCTACTCCAAGTTCCATACTGAAATGTCTTTAGGTCTTCAAGTCTTCAATTTCTCCAATCTCATTATTAAAAGTTTTATTTATTTCGATAATTTTATAATGAATTAGAGGTATAGTTCAAACCAAGGCAGAGGCTAAGTTTACTAAAGCAATAAATCTCTAGTGTTATGATTTCTAGGTTCTCCCTAATCTAAATAACTTTTATTTCTTCATTATTTGTCCTTAACACATGTAGTCTATGTTTGATAAAAACAGTGAAAGAGCAGGCATTGAAATACATAAAGCAATAAATAGAAAAAATAAAGAAATAATGTTTTATTAAATTTTTATTAAATTTTACTCGTCCTAATGTATTTTATTTTATTTCTTAATTGATGTTCAAGTTGAGTAATTTAGATTTAACTCAGGTTTCAGATTACACCTAAAAAAACTTTCTTATGTTCAACTTATGGGTTAAATGTTGACTTAAGACTTAGGATAGGTTTAGCTTAAGGCTAACCTATGATTTAAGTTTGTTTTACCTAAAGATTGAGGTTGGTTTACGATTAACTAGTCTAATATTTAAGTTAACTAATCTCATTGGTTTAATGTTAACTAACTTAAAGTTTAGATTGACTAATCCTATTGGTTTAGGGCTAACTAACCTAAGGCTCATATTGATTTAGGGTTAACTAACATAAGGTTTAGGTTGACTAATCATATAACTTTAGGGTTAACTAAACTAAGGCTTATGTTCACTAATCTATTGGTTTATGGTTAACTAACTTAAGGTTTAGGTTGACTAATCCGATTAATTTAGGGTTAACTAACCTAAGACTTAGGTTGATTAATCTTATTGGTTAGGTTTAGGTTGACTAATCCAATTAGTTTAGGGTTAACTAACCTAATGCTTAATGTTTAGTTTATGATGAACCTAATGTACAGGTTAAATTAAACTAAAGTTCATGTTGACTAACCCTAAACTCCAAGAAATTCAGTCTGAATTAAATGATAGGATGACTTAAATCTCAAGTTTAAAATGGTCCAATTATTATTCAAATTGGACTCAGCTAAATGTTAACTTTACCCAGGCAAGACTTGGGGCTAAAGACTGGCTAGCCTAAAGCCCTAAATAACTAAAACTGAACTTATTGGGTGATTGACTCAATCCTTGAGCTGGTTGATCAGATCTATAATCAAGTTGAACCGGACCTAAAAAGAATTGACTACGTTGAACTTGAGTTGAGCTTGGGTTAGGTAAACCTAGCCTAAATTAAACATAAACCCCAATTAATATATTTTAATTATAAAAATTATTTTAAACAGAATTTTAAAATGTTTAAATGGCTTTATATAGTTAAAAATACCATCAGGAAGAGTTTTTTTTGCAATTTTCATAATTTTTTAATTCTTAATTTAAATAAATAAGTCATCATTCAAAAATTAAAATACGGAGACACAGATATTAGCGTGACTTGGAAAAATCAGACAAGATTTCCCCAATGTCATTTAATATTACTACTAAATTTCAGAATTTTTTCATTTATATCTTAATTTTTATGATTTAAGCATTTTAGAACTTCAAAAATTAATTTAAAAAAAAATTACTCAACGAAGAATCGTGATTTCAATTTTAAAATATTTTTCTCATTTTCCTGAGTTCACAACATTTTTTGGTTTATTTTTTTTAGTTTTATACGAAAAGTTATGTAATTTTGAAGTTAAACTATATTTCTAAAAAAATAAAATAATAAAAAGCGTCACCTTCTTCCTCCCCGATCACGCGAACGACGCAGAGAAAGTTTCGACGGCGGAAACTTCCCAGACTTCGTTCTCCTCCGATTATCAGCCAAATTTTGAGTTCTTGGGTTCGTTTTGTTCAGATCGAAGAGTAGATCATATTCATCTGGATACTTAGATGTTTTGTGATATATTTTTCAATCTGAAAGGGAGGAAACTTCGAGATTATCGTTTCAATTTAAGAAATATACCTAAGCCTAAGAGATTTGTCCTCAATTAGGTTTGAATAAGTAGGTTTCCTTGAGCGCATCCAACTCCTCGTGACGTCGATTTGACGTCGTTTTTGCGTCGGATTAGAGGTTCGTAGGAATTTGGCTCGGCTTCAGCTTTTCCGGCAACGTCGACGGTTTCCGGCAAGGGAGGAGTTGGGGGATGAGTTTCTTAGGTTGAGGGCTTTAAGTTTCGTGAAAGGTGCAGACGGTTTAGATGGCTCAAGCAAAAGTTGGCATTTCTCGGCTTGGATGGAGGAGAAGAAGACAAGTTTTGGTTGGCTGTTATGTTCTAGTTGAATGAAAGATGGTGTAAGGAAGGAGAAGCTTACTTCTTGTAATGCCAAGGAGAAAGGAGTGGAGGGGAGGTTGCTTATGGAGTAGAGAAGAAGAATGGAGTGTTGGGAAGTTGCTTGGTTTATACAAAACCAAAAGAAGAATATCGGGGAGAGAAAAGTGGATGAAAAGTCCTCAAGTTATATATATTTTTTTTGGTTCCCTGTCCCAATTGGTTAGAGAGTGAGGGAGTGAGGGCTGTTATATAGTAGAGAAAGAGGGAGAGAGAGAGAGAGAGAAGTGCGAATTTTTTTTTTATTTGCAAAAAGATGGAGAGAAAAAGAATAGAAGATAGTGGGAAGGAATGGAAAGGATGGGGGAATTTAGAGAAAAAGAAGGAAAGAGACATAGAAAGAGCAAGTTAATGATATATTATTTATTTATTTATTTATTTGTCCGTCGAGTTCCGACAAATAGCCTAATCCTATTGGTTTAGGATTAACTAACTAAAGACTTAAGATTTAATTTATGATGAACCTAATATGTAGGTTAAATTAAACTAAAGTTCATGTTGAATAACCCTAAACTCCAAGAATTTCCGTTTGAATTAAATAATATGATGACTTAAATCTCAAGTTTAAAATAGTTCAACTATTCAAATTGGACTCAGCCAAAGGTTTAACTTTACACAGGCTATACTCGGGCAAAAGACTGGCTGGCCTAAAGTCCTAAATGATTAAAATTGAACTTAATAGGTGGACTCAATCCATGAGTTAGCTGACCAGGTCTGTAATCAAGTTGAACCAGATCTAAAGAGAATTGCATAGGTTGGACTTGAGTTGAGCTTTGTTTAGGTAAACCTAGCCTAAATTAAACATAAACTCTAATTAATGTGTTTTAATTATAAAAATTATTTTAAACAGAGTTTTAAAATATTTAAGTGTCTTTCTATAGTCAAAAATACAATCAGGAAGAGTTTTTTTTGTGTAATTTTCAAAACTTTTAATTCTTAATTTAAATAAATATGTCATTTCATTCAAAAATTAAAATACAGAAACAGAGATAATGGAATGGCTAGGAAAATTCAGATAAGATTTCCCCAATGTCATTTAATATTACTGCTAAATTTCATAATTTTTTTCATTTATATTTTAATTTTTATGATTTAAATATCTTAGAACTTAATTAATATAAAAAAAATTACTCAATGAAAAATCGTGATTTCAATTTTAAAATATTTCTCATTTTCCTGAGTTCACAGCACATTTCGGTTTATTTTTTTTACTTTTATACGAAAAGTTATGTAATTTTGAAGTTAAGCTATATTTCAAAGAAAAAATAAAATAATAAAAAGCGTCGCCTTCTTCCTCCCCGATCACGCGAACGACGCAGGGAAAGTTTCAAAGGTGGAAACTTCCCGGACTTCGTTCTCCTCCGATTATCAGCCAAATTTCGTATTTTTTGGTTCGTTTTATTCAAATCGAAGAGTAGATCATATTCATACGGATACTTAGATATTTTGTGATATATGTTTCAATCTAAAAAGGAGGAAAGTTCGAGATTATCGTTTCAATTTAAGAGATATACCTAACTCTAAGAGATTTGTCTTCAATTAGGTTTGAATAAGTAGGTTTCCTTGAGCGCATCCAACTCCTTATGGCGCCGATTTGACGTCGTTTTTGCGTCGGGTTAGAGGTTCGCCGAAATTTGGATCGACTTCAGCTTTTCCGGCAACGTCGGCGGTTTCCGACAAGGGAGGAGTTGGGTGATGAATTTCTTAGGTCGAGGACAACAAGTTTCGTCAAAGGTGCGGAGGGTTTAGATGGCTCTAGCAAAAGTTGGCATTTCTCGGCCTTGATGGAGGAGAAGAAGACAAGTTTTGGTTGGCTGTTATGTTTTGGTTGAAGGAAAGATGGTGTAAGAAAGAAGAAGCTTACTTCTTGTAACGCCAAGGAGGAAGGAGTGGGGGGAGGTTGCTTATGGAGTAGAGAAGAAGAATGGAGGAGTGTTGGGAAGTTGCTTGGTTTATACAAAACCAAAAGAAGAATATCGGGGAGAGAAAAGTAGATGAGAAGCCCTCAAGTTATATATATTTTTTTTGGTTCCCTGTCCCATTGGTTAGAGAGTGAGGGTTGTTATATAGTAGAGAAAGAAGGGGAAAGAGAAAGATGCATGCGAAATTTTTTTTATTTATTTATCTTGAGGCATGCGCGGGAAACAGAGAGCGATTATTTTTTATTTTTTTAGTACATGGCTGTAGAACAACCGAGAGAGAAAGAAAGAAGAGGCGTGGGAGAGAGATAAGCCCATGCGTGATTTTATTAAAGTTATGTGTGTGTGTTTGTGTGTGTTTATTTATTTATTTATTTGTCGGTCGAGTTCCGATAAATAACCTAATTCTATTGGTTTAGGATTAACTACTTAAGGCTTAAGGTTTAGTTTATGATGAACCTAATATGTAAATTAAACTAAACTAAAGTTTATGTTGAGTAACCCTAAACTCCAAGAAGTTCAGTTTGAATTAAATGATAAGATGACTTAAATCTCAAGTTTAAAATGGTTCAACTATTCAAATTGGACTCAGCTAAATATTTAACTTTACTCAGGCTAAACTCGGGTTAAAGACTGGCTAACCTAAAGTCTTAAATAACTAAAATTGAACTTAATGGATCATCGACTCAATCCATGAGTTGGTTGACCAGGTCTGTAATCAAGTTGAACCGGACCTAAAGATAATTGCCTTGGTTAGACTTGGGTTGAGCTTTGATTAGGTAAACCTAACATAAATTAAACATAAATCTTAATTAATGTGTTTTAATTATAAAAATTATTTTAAACAGAGTTTTAAAAATGTTTAAGTGTCTTTCTATGTTCAAAAATGCAATCAATAAGAGTTTTTTTTGCAATTTTTAAAATTTTTTTTAATTCTTCATTTAAATAAATTGGACATTTCATTTAAAATTTGAAATACAGAGACAGAGATGTTGAAATGGCTTGGAAAAAACAGAGAAGATTTCCCCAATGTCATTCAATATTACTGTCAAATTTCATGATTTTTTCATTTATATTTTAATTTTTATGAGTTAATTTATGATTTACATACTCTAGAACTTCAAAATTAATTTAAAAATATTTACTTTATGAAAAATTATTATTTTAGTTTTGAAAAATTCTCCTCCATTTTCTGAGTTCATAGCATCTTTCGGTTTATTTTTTTGAGTTTTCTATAAAAATTTATGTAATTTTGAAGTTAAGCTATATTTCAAAAAAAAAAAACTTAATAAGAATTAAAAAAAACGTCACCTTCTTACTCCCCGATCACGCGAACAATGCAGGGAAGGTTTTGACGGTGGAAAGTTCCCGAGCTTCGTTCTCCTACGATTTTCAGCCAAATTTTGCTATCTTGAGTTTATTTTGTTCAAATCGAAGAATAGATCACATCCATACGGATACTGGGATGTTTCGTGATCTATTGTTCGATCTGCAATGGTAGAAAGTTTGGAATTATCATTTCAATTTAAGGAATATACCTGAGCTTAAGAGGTTTGTCCTCAATTAAGTTTGAATAAGTAGACTTCCTTGAGCATATCCAACACCTTGTGACATCGATTTGACGTTTTTTTCACGTCGGGTTAGAGGTTCGCCGAAATTTGGCTCGGCTTCTGCTTTTCGGCGAAGTTGGCAGATTCAACCGAGGGAGGAGGTGGGGGAGTTGCTTCATGGGTAGAGAAGAGGAATAGAGGAGTATGGGAGGCTGTTGCTGTGTGTAGAGAAGAGTGAGTGGGATGTTTTTTATAGGAGGAAGAAAAAAGGTGTGAGAGTAAGGGAGAGAAGGGGAGAGAAAGGCGTGAGAGAGAGATGAATTTTTTATTTTTTTATTATATCGAGAGAGAGAGAGAGATGATATATTTTTTTTATTATCATTTTTTTTTATTTTGGCTGGAGGATAAAAGAGGCATGCGTATACGAGAGAGATGATGCATTTAATGGGATGGGATTTTTTTTAAGAGAGTTACACGCATAAGTTAATATTATATTATTATTATAATCATTATTTGTGTACTTTTTTGTCTGAATTTGGCATTGTGGTGAAATGAATATCCCCCCAAGTAAAAATCGACGTTCTAGACGTTATCGCGCAGTCCGTTTCATCACCCGGGGTCGTTCAAGTAATTTTTCTGTAATTGGGCCAAAAAATGATAATTCACGCATTTTTAAACCGCCCGCGAAGCCGTGGCGAGACGAATGTCCTCCCTAGGTGAAATCGACAATCCAGACGTACTCGCATGATCTGTTTCATCGTTTGGGGTCACCTGGACAACATCGTCGATGATCGGGTCAAAAATACGTCAAATTTAATTTTCTTCAAAGTTTTAGTTCGCGATCGATTGTTTTGGAAATTGATCATGGGCTAATTAAATGGATTTAGATTCATTTGAAATTGAATCTAGATATGTCGAATTTGATGTGAATTTGAAATTGAGGTATTTGATTGATCATGAATCTCAATTTGAAAATTTTAGACTTTATATTAATTTGATGCAATTGACTTGGAATTGAATTCGGAGTTTGGAATTGGGTTTAAGGCAATTCACCTGCTATCATTATTGACAAGGAAAAGAGGGTAGTACGAGAGCTTGATCCTGAAATTTTTGTGGCAGCACGGTCTGTGTTTGAGGTTGGATCTAGTTCACGATCCATATCTCTGACACGGTCACAAAGAATGAATTGATCGAGAAAACTTCATAAGGCAGCTAAAGCTGAAGCTGCAAATGTTACCTCTGATGACATATCTCTCCAGCCAGAAGAAATGGAAGCATACCTCTTCCCATGATTCTGATGATGTCAACGGGACACCCTGTCCCCATACATCTTTAAGGAAGAAGGTTTTGGATTCCACCCTGTCCCCATACATCTCTAAGGAAGAAGGTTTTGGATTTGTTTTGGATTCCCAAAGTCTTAAGATCGGTTTCTTCGGTAGAGATGGAGGACCGTTCTACAAGAAAGAATGGGTCTAATGGCTCGACTGATGCCACTATAGTTCCCTCGACTGCAATGTTCCTCTCTTGCTAGCTTTTCGAATACCAATCAGACTCGAGATAGGGGGGATGTTCTCTCTCTCCCCTACTCAGTCTGTGAAGTAGTGTCAATGTTGCGGCAATTCTACAGGGGTATTCTTCAGCGAGAGCAGCAGAAAGTGGGCGAAATCTACTCCCTTGAAGAAGGAGAGAGCTTTCAAACACTTCCACCTCTTCTAGCTGGAGAGATCTGTCATCAGAGATAACTTTTACAGTTTCAGCTTTAGCTGCCTTATGAAGTTTTTTCGATCTATTTCTTTTTTATGATTGTGTTAAAGGTATGGATCATGAACTAGATCCAACCTCAAACACAGATGGAGCAACAAAAATTTCAGACTCAAGCTCTCGAATTACTCTCTTTCTCTTGTCAGGAACGATAACAAGCGAATTGCCTCAAACCCAATTAAGCTCAATTCCAAACTCCAAATTCAAGTCCAAGTGAATTGACTCAAATTGATACAAAATCTAAAATTCCCAAATTAAGATTCATGATCAATCAAATACCCCAATTTCAAATTCACATCAAATTCGATATATTTTAATTCAATTTCAAATGAATCTAAATCTATTTAATTAGACCTTGATCAATTTCTAAATCAAACGACTGCGAGCCAAAACTGTGAAAAAAATTAAATTTAACGTATTTTTGACTCGATCATCGACGACGTTGTTAAGGTGAACCCCGAACGATGAAACGGATCACGCGAGTGCGCTGGATTGTCGATTTCACCTAAGAAAGGCGTTCGTCTCACCACGGCTTCGCGTGCGGTGTAAAAATGCGTGAATTATCATTTTTGGGCTCGATCACTGAAAAAATGGTTTGAACGACCCCGGATGACGAAACGGAATGTACGATCACGTCCAGAACATCTATTTTACTAAGGGGGGACATTCATTTCACTACAATGCCAAGCTTTGTAAGGGGGGACATTCATTTCACTACAATGCCAAGCTCTGACGAAAAATACGCAAATGATGATTATAATATTATTATTATTATAATAATATAACATTAACTTACGCGTGCAACTATCTTAAAAAAAATTCTATCCAATTAAATGCATTATTTCTCTCTTATACGCATGTCAATTTTATCCTTCAGCCAAAATGAAAAAAAAATTTGACAATAAAAAGAATATATCATCTCTCTCTCTTTCTCGACTGTCCTATAGCCGATATAATAAAAAAAATAAAAAATACATCTCTCTCACGCCTCCCTCTCTCTCTCTCTCACTCCCACGTCTCTCTTCATCCTCCTATAAAAAACATCTCTCTCTTCTCTACACACAGCAGCAGCCCCCACACACTCCTCAATTTTTCTTCTCTACCCGTGAAGCAGCTCCCCCACCTCCTCCCTCGCCGAAAATCGCCGACGTCGCCAGAAAAGCTGAAGCCAAGCCAAATTCCGGCGAACCTCAACTCGACGTCAAAACGGCATCAAATCGATGCCACAATGAGTTAGATACGCTCAAGGAAGTCTACTTATTCAAACATAATTGAGGACAAACCTCTTAGGCTCAGGTATATCCCTTCAATTGAAACGATATTCTCGAACTTTTCTCCTTTCCAGATCGAACAATAGATCACAAAACACATCAGTATTCGTATGGATGTGATCTATTCTTCGATCTGAACAAAACAAACCCAAGAATGTGAAATTTGGTTGAGAATTGGAGGAGAACGAAACCCGAGAAGTTTCCGCCGTCGAAAACTTTCTTGCATTGTTCGCGTGATCGGGGGGAGAGAATGTGGCATTTTCTTTTTCGTAATTTTTTTATAAATATAGCTTAACTTCAAAATTACATAATTTTTTGTAGAAAACTCAAAAAAATCGAGATGTTGTGAACTCAGGAAAATGAGAAAAATATTCTAAAAATGAAATCACGATTTTTCATTAAGTAATTTCTTTATAATTAATTTTTGAAATTATAGAATATTTAAATCATAAAAATTAAAATATAAATGAAAAAATCATAAAATTTGACAGTAATATTAAATGATCTTGGGGAAATCTTCTCTGATTGTTTCAAATCAATTCAATATCTATGTCTTTGTATTTTAATTTTTAAATGAAATGACCTATTTATTTAATTTAAAAATTAAATAATTATAAAATTGTAAAAAAAATTCTTCTTGATTGTATTTTTATCATAGAATGACACTTAAATATTTTAAAACTCTGTTTAAAATAAATTATAATTAAGATTTATGTTTAATTTAGGCTAGGTTTACGTAGCCCAAGCTCAACCCAAGTCCAACCTAGGCAATTCTCTTTAGGACCGGTTCAACTTGATTACAGACCTGGACAGTCAACTCAAGGATTGAGTCAATCACCCATTAAGTTCAATTTTAGTCATTTAAGGCTTTAGGCTCGCTAGTCTTTAGCCCGAGTCTAGCCTGAGTAAACTTAACCTTTAGCTGAGTCCAATTTGAATAGTTGGGTCATTTTAAACTTAAGATTTAAGTCATCCTATCATTTAAATCAGACTGACTTCTTGATCAGACTGAACTTCTTGGAGTTTAGGGTTAGTCAACATGAACTTTTGTTTAGTTTAACCTACATATTAGGTTCATCATAAACTAAACCTTAAGTCTTAGGTTAGTTAACCATAAATCAATAGAATTAGTCAACATAAACCTTAGGTTAGTTAACCCTAAACCAATAGGATTAGTCAATATAAGTCTTCGGTTAGTTAACCCTAAATCAATATGATTAATCAACATAAACCATATGTTAGTTAACCCTAAATCAATAAGATTAATCAACATAAACCTTAGATCAGTTAACCCTAAACCAATAGGTTAGTTAACCCTAAATCAATAAGATTAGTTAACCTAAACCTTAGGTTAGTTAACTCTAATCCAACTCTAATTTTTAGGTAAAACAAACCTGATAGCTTAGCCTTAAGCTAAATCTATCCTAAACCTTATGTTATAACCTAACCCATAAGTTCAATATAGGAGAACCTTTTAGGTATAATCTTAAACCCAAGTTAAACAGAAACCCCTCGACTTGAACATCAATTAACAATAAAATAAAATACATTGGGATGGGTAAGATTCACATAAAACACATTAAAACTTAAATTTAAGCTAAATTGAACACAACAATGTTTTAAAACATGGCTTTGAGGTTAAGTCGGTTTTAAAGTCGTCAACCTCACATAAATAATAACAAGTAAACAAAAATAATTAAAATAAAACATTTAAAACCCAACAACAAGACTTAAACATCCTAAAATATTTCAACCTTAAAATCGATAAAGTCAAAAATTAATCAAATTTTAATCACAAAGATCACATGACGCAACTTAAACCTCCTTTTTTTTTAGTTTACGAAGATTTCTTGGACGACGCATTCTGTGGATGTTGACAAGAATCTTTCAGCCATCGGACTAAGGAAACTAGGGCACCCGTGACGAGGAGCCATAGACATTTTAACCGGGTTACCACTAATTAAATAATTAAAAATTTGATCAAATATTATTTCTTTATTTGCTATATTTATTGTTTTATGTATCTCAATGCATGTTCTTTTATTATTTTTATTAAACATAAAATATATGTGTTAAGGATAAATAATGAAGAAATAAAAGTTGTTTAGATTATGGAGAACCTACAAATCATAGCACTAGGGATTTATTGCTTAAGTGAACTTAGTCTTGCCCTAAGTTTAAACTATATCTCCACTACTCTTTAATTAATTCATTATAAAATTATCGAAACAAATAAAACTTTTAATAATGAGATTGGAGGACCTGAAGGCTTGAAGGCCTGAAGACATTTTAGCATGGAACTTGGAGCAGACTTCGTGAGCAGCTCGTTCAAGACCCTTTCTTTAGTTTAAATAATAATTCTTAGGATTCTGAGGCTATCTTTTATGATAAAACCTCTTTTTTTGTTAGGCTCCTCCATAGTCTCGTTATGCAGCATGTCCTAACTTGTTTTAGGATTCTGGGGTAGACACTCGACATAAAATCTTCTATCTTTCTAGACTTTTTGTGTAAATTATCATTACACAAATCTAAGTCCTGATTAATAAAACTGACAAGAGCTAGCTTAAATTAATATCATCCTAAATTGAGCCAAACATTAGAAAAATTTAGGGAATTACCGAGAACCTATTCTGGACCTTTAATCTCCCCTACTTTTCTTCCTTTGATTCTTAAAATGATTCTTAAAATAAAATATTTCACCTTTGAACCAATCCCTATTAGAAATTTCACAATCATGTTCATTGAAAACTCTTCCTTTTGAATTCATGAAAACAAAAGATTCATGATATTTATCGAGAATTTTTTTAAGTGATTCGTTGGCTTAAAATATAATTAATTATAGGAAATTACCCTTATAGGAAACTTAAAAGATCCCAGACTTAAAATAAACTATGTTTGACTCCTATATCGAATAGGAAAATCTGTCAGTCATCATGCAAACTTGCAGATCAAACAGAAGTAATTTATTTCTATAGTTTATTTAATTGAGCTTATTATCAAGTAGTGTATTACCTTTCAGGGTTATACATTACTCGTGATTAGTTATGGAATCAGTTTGAACTCATTTTCTTCAAATTAAAATACCTAATTTCTAAATACTATATTACACTAAATTATGTATATGTATATATGTATTTATAATCTAAATCATTTTATCTTATATATTGTTCAAATGCCCTAACACACATGAAAGCTCCCCTTCTCTTGATGAAGCCGAATATCACCTTCTTCCCCTCTCCAGTCTAGGCTCGACCCAGATGAATTCCTCTTCTTGCACAAGAGACGCGACCTCCCTTCCCCTTCTCCTTCTCCTTTGCACCAACAATACCTTTCCTCTCGCAACACCCGCACCAAAAGCCTTTGGCGTCGTCGCCTCCTTCACACAAGACGCAGTCTCGACTCACCATATGTATGAGCATTTTCCTCTTTCAGCTTTTTCTCCTTCAACCTTCCATCTTTGGTTGCAAGAGCACAGCGTCGAAGCCGTCGCTAGTAGGGTTTGACTTCCTCTTTGCCTGCATGGAAGTCCTCTACCCTTTTCCTCTTCGACACAGCTCAATCACGCGCCGCAAGCCCTTGATGTTGCTTCCCTTCAACTAGGGTTCAGTCACTCACTGTTCCTTTGTTTCCTCTTCTTTCTTCCTTCCCTCCTTCACAGTCGTTACTCCTACAGTTTCTTCTTCTTTTTCTCTCGCTTTCTCTGTTCTCCCTCTCGACAATTTCTGAAATAAAAGATACTCTCGATTGAAATCCCCTCTCAGCCCTTAAGCCTAACCATAACGACGCTTAGCCCACAAGCCTTCGATTAAATTTTATTTATTAATATTATTATCATTACTCTTTTAATTCAATTTTTTACACTCCATATAAAGAGACCTTTGACATGTGATCTTAATCATTAAATGATGATGCAATTTTAGTTTTCCTTTTGGTTCTCTCTCTAATTTCTCTTCCCCTTTTTCTTGATTTATCTAATCTCTTTGTTTCTTTTCTCTTTTTACATTAAAATGCCTTAGAAACAACACGTATTTCCATATGAAACAACATCAATCACCAAATGAAGACAATGAAGACAATACAACAGCAAGTTGCTCAGAGGCTTTTTGGGATCAGTTTTTATTTTTGTTTTCTTTTTTTCATTTTTATTATTATTTTTTATATTTTTACTTGAAATAAAATATATTTGATATATTATAACATATTTAGTTGTTTTAAAAAAACATTCAAAATAATTTTTAGATGTTTAAAGTGTTTTTATAAACAAGTTAATGTGTATTTTAAAAAAAAACATAAAAACATATAAAAATACATTAAACAAGCATGCTTTTAAAATAAAAATAAAAACAAAAAATAAAAAATAAAAGTGATAACAAACAAGCCCTAAGCATTCAGAATACGTAGCAAGGTAGGATAAGTTTAGGAGTTCTATTTTTGTGATATGGCTTATGCTTAATCATTGGTTATACGCCTAGCGGTATTTCCCTTATTTTCAAAAGAGAAGATCAAATCTCTTTAGAAAAATCAAAAATTAAGAACTTAATGGTATATCCTATCTCTATGTGCTAGTAAAAATACATATAAGCACACTATGGATTAAAATGTTGTTAAAATATGAACACTAGTACTATTAATGTGAGACAACAAATCCTTCAAACTTCATTCAAAGGTTTTCTTGAAGGGAGAAAATTTATTTGAAACCCCATTCTCTCTTTTAAGCATCCCGTTAAATTGTGAAATTTCAAAACCCATGCGATTCAAGGATTATGCCCATCTCAAGTGCTCTGTGCATGTTGCAATGAAAAAAATTTAATCAAAAAAATTTATTTGACATAGGAAACTTCCCCCCATCTGACAACTAAAAGTGGTGGTTTTACATCTCAAGATCTAAAAATGCATCCCTGTTACTTGTATCTATGCATGGTCTGAGAAAATGTTGATATAAGCACTCTCATGCATGCATTTATAAAGTTGTTTCCCTTACTCAAGTATGTAGCGTCCACACCACAATGGAGGCAAAATAGATCCACCCTCACTTTTGCATGTTAAGATTAAACAACCATAAATATTCAACTTATAATTTTAGCAATGAGTCTAGTAAATGCCAAGGGGTTCTTTGGTTGCCTGCATTAGTGTTGGGCAAGTAGAATTCAGGAGTTCTTAAAATTTTGGTACGATTTAGATGAAAATGGAATGCAAAGTAAAATTTTGGTGAATTTGTAGTTCAAAACTGTATATTACAAATTGGCCACTCGGATGATTTTAAAATACACTGTCAATTGCGGTCATTGTTGCCACTACCGTCGGTCATCCCTCCCACCCAGAAAACCTAACCCCACCCTCTAACGTGCTATCAAACAACATCAACGTCCCCGCCACCGCTTGACCCCGACAGCTTGTCGTTAGCCACCGTCGCAATCACGCCCCATAGCCTACTATCGTCATTGGTCATGCTTTACATTAATTCAATTTTTCTTCAAACCAAATACAAAAAATATAAACTCCTATGATTAGTTTACAAGAAACCAAACAACTTTAAATTATTTCAAATACACTATATTAATTTTACATTCAATTCCCTTTTCAACAAAAATGCCCCTAAATGAAATGATTCTTTGAAATAGGCTCAAATTGTGATTTCTCCGTTTGCTAATGAAGTTATATGCTAGGAAGCAATAGTTGAAAGTACAATTAACAAGTTATCTAGCTTACCAGCAACCTAGTGACGACAAGAGGCTGATTTAAACTTAAATTTAGTGTTCATTGCATGATTGAATAATAATATTTATTATTTTATTTATTGATTTGTATAGAAGGAAAGTTTTGGTTGTTTTTTAAAATTTTATTAGGAACTATTTCCTATTTTATTTTCATTATTTTTGCTTGTAATTTCCTTAATTTTTCTTTTGATATAAATAAGATATCTAGGATTAGGATTTGGAGAATATTGAGCTTGAATGAGAATTGGATTCTCACATCCTAGCCATAGGCTCCTCTTTCTTTCTCTCTCTCTCTCTATCCATAGGCTTATGCTTAATCATTGGTTATGTGCCTAGTGTTATTTCCCTTATTTTCAAAAGAGAAGATCAAATCTCTTTAAGAAAATCAAAAATTAAGAGCTTAATGGTATATCCTATCTTTATGTGCTAGTAAAAATACATATAAGCACGCCATGGATTAAAATGTTGTTAAAATATGAACACTAGTACTATTAATGTGAGACAACAAATCCTTTAAAACTTCATTCAAAGATTTCTTGAAGGGAGAAAAATTATTTGAAACCCTTTATCCTCTCTTTTAAGCATCCCATTAAATTGTGAAATTTCAAAATTAATGCCATTCAAGGATTATGCCATCTCAAGTGCTCTGTGCATGATGCAATGAGAAATTTTTACTCAAAAAAATTTATTTGACATAGGAAACTTCCCCCCATCTGACAACTAAAAGTGGTGGTTTTCCATCTCAAGATCTAAAAATAAAAATGTTCATATAAGTACTCTCATGCATGCATTTATAAAGTTGTTTCCCTTACTCAATTATGTAACCTCCACACCACAATGGAGGCAAAATAGATCCACCCTCACTTTTGTCAAGGGAGATGGGCACTATTGCATAGATACTTACATGTTGATTCCCTTTGTGAAGGGAGATCATCCATTCAATTAATAAGTATATATTCAAATCGCCATAGCTTCTTACATGTTTGAGCATGTTCATGCTCATCACCAGGTCAAAGGCATAGATCGAAAAGAATAAAAATAATGGAGAGAAAAAGAATGAGTGATTAAAGGAGACAGGGAATGTGAGATGGGGGGGGGGGGGGGTGGATAGTCCACCTTCCTAACATGAATATTTATATCAAGGGAGATGGGCACTATTGTCGAAAAGTTCCTTAGACTTACGAAGGTATTTATCCATCATAACTCCAATAAAAAGCATAATAGAATTAATCAATTACCCATTCACACATTACATTTTGATGTTGTAACATTATTTCTAGTTCATTTGCATGAGTTAATTGCTCACAACAAAAAATTAAAAGTCATGCATAATGAAAATTTTAAAGTTGTAATATTTGTTCACTCTAATGTTTAAGATAATATTTATTCACTCTAATGTTTGGGGTAATAGAATGGCTTTGCTTATATTAACCCCATATGCATTATGGATCCTACCTGCAATAAATTACCAACTGTGAAAGCCTAACTATATTTTCGGTTAAGTCAGTACTTATTGCGTTTGTAGATGCATTACATTTCAGCATGATTACTAGTCCAGTTTTCTATAATGTGATAAATTACCCTATAAAGACATTTTGAGACTCCATAGTTTTCTACATGTATCTCAACAAATGGAGTTACGTATTCCATTAGTGATGGTAGCTCCAATTCCTCTAACAATTCAATAATTTCATTGTCATCCATCAACACATAATTCTAGGGTGAGACCTGCAATAGATCTACCCAAACTTTGGAACAAGTATGTTGAATGTAGCATTCCATCCCTAGGAAGTCTATGATGGCCGATGGCATCATTGATTAGTCACTTTCCTCACTATATGTAAATATTTGCATTCCGGAAGTTTATGGTGGCCATCTAATTAGACCTATGTTTAGAGATATGTAACATAGAATATAAGCAGGCAGCTCCAGAGCTAGTACGCATGCTACCAGAAACCAGTAAATAAGTCTAGCAGAACCAAGTAAATTCCTGGCTCAAAATTGTTCGCTTGTTTTTTATTAGGCTCAAGAAAGATTCAATATGACCAGAATTTGCAAAACATGTTCAAGCTCATATTTGTTTCTTCTCTTTAAGGAGAGCTGACAGAAATTAAGCTTTAAACGAGTATAACTGAATATTTGGGAGGAAAATGAGACGAACAAATATTCGAACATATAAATTAGTCACAGTGATTCACAAAAGCCGACATAATTAAGTTGAAAGATTTATTTATCTTTCCAAACATTTATATAATAATGAAAAAGTAGAATCAAATCAAATTATTTAATGATTTGCTCAAAATGAGTTTTTATTCTACTCGATCTATATTAATATACCTCACTTTACATACATGAAATGGAAAAGCTTTGACGCAAAACTGTGGAATATGTCATTAAATAAGCTACTTGTAAACATAAAAACATGCAGAACAATGTCCATGTTTTTCATTTCTCATTAAAGTTAGAAATCATGGTCGGCCTATTTTATCTATCCACGTAAACAAATATAAATTAGCAATGATAGAGCTACATATAAAGGAATTAGCAATGATAGTGCTGCATATGTAGTTATTCGTTAAGAGTACTGACTCACGGACACCCTTAGTCTAACCAATCAATAAACCAGCAACAAAGTATTTGGGAAAATATCCTCAAGCAATGAATTAATTGAAAACAACCAAAAATGGGAGCAAAGCCAAAAATCTACCATAAAAATAAGACAACAATAGAAGCCCAAGAAAAAAGAAGAAATATTGATGATAAAACTTACCTCTATGAGCTTCCCCATATCATTATTACTCCCATGATAATACTGGTAAAACTCAATTGGTAAATTGGTCACTGACTCATAGGCATTGTTAAATCCTTGCCCTTCCACTTTTTGTTCAGAGCCCTGGGTTGCATTCACAGTTGAGCTTCTTTCAATTTCTGCAGTGCTTACTTGCACTTGCTTCACTGGACTTCCCACTCTATTTTGTTTGACAACGCTTGCATCAGGATTTGTAATTCTGATTGTTTTCCTTGATTCTTCAGCTGTTGATATGGCATCCCTAGCAGCATGGGTGTCAGCAGCAGCAGCAGCTTGTCTCTCTTCTTCCTCCACAGCGGATCTTACTCGCTCAAGAAACTTATCATCCTCTTCTGGAAGAAAATGCCCTGCAGATATACATGGGATCATGAAATTCAGAAAAAGAATGGGATACGTTATCACCATAATCCAATTGTTTCTGGGAAAAAAGAAAAATTAACTCATTAAAAATAAATTGGTCAGAACAATATGGATCAAAAATATAAAACATCTCCTTTATTAGTCAAACAAATTGGACCATGCCAAATACTAGTTAGACTACTAAATTTGAAAGAAAAATTTATAATCCTGAAATGAAGGTATCTGTATTTATGTAAGAAATATTTTACAAGAAAACTAGAAAGGAACATTATGGATTCGCCGATGAGAAGGGCACAAATGGACAGTAGAGTTAAAAAAAAAAAGAAAACTTCATGAAACGCACAGAAACAAACTCTTATGCTTGGCACTATTTTACGAATACAATTGAGAAAATTAAATAACTTAAAGCATACCTGAAGTTATATACCATATAAAAAAAAGTATAATTCTCATATGTTTTACTGCAACATACATATGTAAAAGCAAAATAAAGTCAGAAAATATTACCTTGTTTTTTAAGTTTATCAATTCTGATAGAACGAAGCTCTTGCAACTTCTCCACAACCAAGACAAGCTCAAGCTGGAAGTTATTTAAGCTTAGAAAAATACACTTAAATCAACGTATAAATCATGATGAAATAAATAGAACACTGCTAATGAAAACCAAAAAACTTGGCCAAGAAGTTTAATATCATTCTCTTTAACAAATCAGTACAACCAAAGTAAGAAGTCAAGTAATTAGGCTCATACAAATGGACAATGTAGCCAGAGTACAGATCAGAATGGAAATATGGCATATGCTACCTTTTTATAATAACAATGGGTCGACTGACAATCCTTATCATCATTAAAACTAAATAGCATGAAACATGTTCAAAAATTACTGCATTGTAACTTTAAAAAAAAGGATCCAAAGAGACAGATTCACGTGAAATCCAACAAAAGCATCTTTAAATTGTACTATGAAAATGGCAAGAATATATAAAATTTCAGAGTTAGCAAAAAAAACTTAATTTCTGGAAATGAAACGTGAAAAAACAAGCATAGGAACAAGTCGTAAGAAATAATAAGTACATAGCAACAGTTTGCACAGCCACGGACCAAAGTCAGGATGCAACAAAAATACAAAATTAAACAGCATTCATTTGACTTCCTTCTAGCATCTCTAACAATACAACTAGTAGTAGCACGATCTTATGACTAAAATCCATCAAGGAGGAATCAGTAAGTTTATGCTTTCTTGGGCATGTGAACCAAACCAGACAATAAAATAAATAGGCCAATATATTTTGAAACTCTAGCAAACATCTCTAGATAAATCAAGTCTTCTCCACAGAAGCAAAGATGAATGGTTATAATAGAAGCAACAAGCAAGCCATGAACTGATAATGGAGTATATAAACATAAAGGGAACAGGCGCAAAAGAAAAAAACCATACTTATCAGACTGTATTCCTGTCATAAAGAATGACAGAAAAAGTTTCACGTGCACTGCAGAACAATGTAAATACTATAAACCTATAATGGTGACTAGCAATGGACAACAAGCTCTAATCTCTTTCATAATTGGATTAAAACGTCATGGTTTAAAAATGCCGTCAACGAAACAGTAGGAAGAAAGACTCACCTCAGATTCTAATCTTTTCCTTTCCTCAATAGCTTTAAGCTTTGCAATTGACTTCATGTTTTCGATCTGAAAATGCAAAAATAAAATTCTAATCTTATCCAAGTTAGAACCTAGCATTGGATAAAAACTATAAAAAGAACTGAAAACTACTAATATTACATCCCCAATACTCTAGTAGTGAAAAAGGATGAGCAATTTATTTTAGTAATAAAAAATGTGTTTAAAACTCAAGACTACAGGCAGGTTGAAAGTGAAACTATATCAGTAAAGTGTCAAAATAGACTCCAACTATTTATAGCAGGTTGTTTTATTCCCAAAATTTAT
Source organism: Phalaenopsis equestris (assembly GCF_001263595.1). Taxonomy (NCBI): domain Eukaryota; kingdom Viridiplantae; phylum Streptophyta; class Magnoliopsida; order Asparagales; family Orchidaceae; genus Phalaenopsis; species Phalaenopsis equestris. The sequence continues at coordinate 1,275,560 of NW_018164556.1, read as the reverse complement.
ATAAGTGACAAAATAGACCCAAATTGAGCTCCAATAGCCCTTCATGGGAACTATTTCAGAGCCAATTTAAAGAGTTTGGTACTATTTTTGCACTTTTATAAACTAAAACGGTTCGATGCAAATAGTCAGGACTATTTTGACACTTAACTCAAAACTATACCTTCGTGAGCTGACACTTAAAAGAAAATTTTAAAGAACAAAATATATCAACCAATGAATATAAGGATCAACTGCATAAATGAATTAAGAATTGCAAACAAGATGATGTGTATAAAAATTATAATAGGTTTTTGAATCTCTCAACAAAAAATCAATTCCCTCAAGACTATTTTGTCACCACAAATTGCTTCTTTAAAATTTTGTTAGAAAGAAATGAAAAATGAATTAAACTATAATTTACCAAAAATATTACCTTGGGTTTTATCTAAATGTTTAAATATTGATATAAGTGATAAACATTATATTAATGCCACCAAACTTACAAATAAACTCTCTAAAACGGAATTATTATTTTCTCCTCTTATGTCAATAATCGAACCAACAATCATGCAAAATTAAATATGTTGAAGAATATGACTCCATAAAATAGGAGGCAAACATGTTGTAAGAAGGCATTTATTGTTGGATTCACAAAGGCATAAAAGTAATGATCCACAAATTGCAAAGCCCAAGCACCATGATAATGATTTGAAGTAGAGCAAAGAAGGAAAATGTCACTAATTTCCATGTTGGCGTCCACAATTCCAAAAAAATTATTGATTGATTATAATTACTATTATATAGATTCCTTATGCAATCTAGACAACCCTATGAGTAAAAACCCTTAAATGAAAGATAAAACAAAAGCTTTTGCCAAAGATTTGAAATTGTTAAATAGAAAACTGAGGAAGGCAAAAGCCTCGAGGTGTTTGGAGGCATAAGCCTCGAGAATTGAACCATTAAATTAATTAAAAATATGAAATGGTAAGTAACATAATAAGAGATTTAACTTCTCCATCATGAATAGAAAGTCTTAGTTACTAAGATTATAATTTATAAATTAATAAAAATAAGTCTCTATAACACCCAATTGATTTTGAATAAATAGTATTAGTTACAAAAACTATAATTCAGAAACTTCATTTTTACCCTCCAAAAATCATTCAACATTTGATGACACATTACAAATTGATAGATCTACATCATCCTCCAAAATTATCTTCTTCAAATGAATATATGTTAATCTTTTGCTATACAACATATAAACTAACGAATCAAAACTTATAATATTAGTTTAAAACCTGAAAAGATGTCACATGAGGGGATAAAGGGACTATTGGTTCCTATTTTAAGAATAAAGGGGATGAACAAGAGTATACAAATTATAGATGAATTATGTTAATTTGTCATATATTGAAGTTACGGGAGAGAGTAATTAAACATAGGTTACAATGTGATAAAAAATTTTCTTAAAATCACTTTGGATTCATGTCGGGCAAAGCCTATTGTAGAAGCGTTACATTTATTAAGAGGCTTTATGGAGAAGTACAAATAGAATAAGGAGAATTTACATGATTTTTTGTTGATATAGGAAAAACTTAGGGTAAGGTTCCAAAATAAGTACTTTGCATAATTCTAGAAAAAAAATATATTGATATTGCTTATATTGAAGTCATTAAAAATATGTATACAAGAGTTGTTACTTGTGTTCGAACACAAGGAGAATTGGTCAAGTATTGCCAAGTATTTCCCCATTCAGTTGGATAACACAGGAATCAGCTTTAAACCCATATATTTTTGCTTTAATTATGAATGTTCTTACTGGATATTTACAGGAGGATGTACCTTCGTGTATGTTTTTTTGCTAATAATAACCTTTACTAAATAAATGTGGATAAGATTAGAGAGTTCAAAAAAAAAAAAAAAGAATTATGGAGGTCAACTTTAGATTCTAAAGGCTTTCAATTGGGTAGATTCAAAAATTGGATGCATGGAATGTAATTTTAATAGTAGTATATCCAGTATCGGGTTGTAACAATGAGTGATCAAGTCATTAAAAGAAGTGAAACGAGTCTATTGTTCAAAGTGATGGTGATATAGATGGGATGTTATTAGTAGAATTTAAGTTTTATTATTGAAGTGGAGGAATGCATCGAGCCTATTGTGTGATAGAAAAGTATTGCTAGAGAAAGAAAAATTTTATAAGATTATGATGAGACATACAATATGAGAAAGAAAAATTTTATAAGATTATGATGAGACCTACAATATTTTATGGTGCAGAGTATTAGCCTATAAAAGAGAAGCATAAAAATAAGTTGAGTGTTGTTGATATGAGAACGCATAAGTGGATGAGTGACTTTATTGACAAAATGCGAAACAAAATATCTGCAAATGGGTTGGATTAATCCAGTGTCAAACAAGATTAAAGAGAGTCACTTTAGATGATTTGGTCACATTATATGGTGACAATTTGATGACCCAATTAGAAAAGTAGATAACGCAAAGCGAGAAGTTTTCCTGCAAACACATCTGGACACGGGAAGTCAAGGAGAGGGAGCGCGGGGGCGCCGTGCCTGCACAAACGAGAACGTTAGCCGCGAGAATTTGCGGTGTAACAGGGAGCCGCTTCCAGTCCCGCTATTTTGGCTTGTCTGGACTGAACCGGTTCAAATCAAGGAAGGCCAATCGGCTCTTCCACATGAGTTTGGTGCCTCCTTTACATAGAGGGATCTAATCCTAGGTATCTAGGGCTTATATATGTGACTTTTTTTTTGAGATTTTCATTTTTTTTTTGTTTCAAAATTCTGTCATTGTCATCATTCTCCCCTTCTAAGATTGTATCCGAATACAAGAAGTTGCTTTAGTTGTAACTTGTCCAAGGTGGTGAACGTCCCCAAAGGATTAAGGGAGCTCTAACCATGTTTGAACCTGCAATGATATTCATCCTTGATCATTTCACCCCTCCACAACTTTCCTTTACTGTCGTATTCGCTGCAGTCACCAAGAAACAACCTCCTTGCTATTTCCTGCAACCGCCTGTTGACCTCATTTTTAGTGAGGTCTTAGTCTCCTACTCTTAGAACCTAGGATCTAGCTTTAGGAGTTCTTATTGCCATCCTAGCGGGACTAGCAATAGAGCCCACCTCCCGTAGAACTTCAAGCCACTTCTTGACTCATTTTTGTGAAGAACTCGCATGAGTGGTTCCAAGCACTTAACTTCTAGTTGCAAGGGCTAAGGACCAACATACAGAGGGCCCGAAAATGAGTTCCTATAGGATCAAACGGCCTTAGGTGAACCTTTTGTGACTCGACTACTCGCGAACGCTGCAATTCACGCACTCACCGCACCATACACGACTTTGACTTGAATCAACTCGCCCATCGACGAACTTGTCCGGACGACCCCGGATGACAAAACGGACTGCGCCGACGCGTTCAGAACGTCAACTTTAGCTAAGAAGGACACTCATATTGCTAGGGTTACGCGTGCGCGCAAATGCACGGAATCGATGCACATTCTTTTAGCGGGACGCGGGCCGGGGCTCAACTCGGGTTTACATTCTTTTAGCGGGACGCGGGCCCGGGCTCAACTCGAGTTTAATTCGGGTTTGATTCGAGCTGAACTTGGGCTGACCAAGGGTTAAACATTTTGAATTTTAAATTTCTGAATTTCAAATATGACATTTAATCTTTATCTTAATGGAGAGTTAGGATTTTCCAATTGAGGGGCTGCGTGAATGAAAATAATTTATTTCCGCGCCCAACTCCCCCGGTCCAATTCTAAAAGGAAGGATTGTCTTCTTCCTCCGGGATCTTCCTCCTTTGCCTCTCCCGAGCTCCTGCTCATCTACCTTCGCTCGACAGCCTTCTCCTGCTCGATTCCGCTCTCCCTCTGCGCTCGAAAGCTCCTCTTCCTCATTCGCCTCTTCGGCCCTCGTCTTTATCCTCGCGTACGATCCGAAGCCCACTGCTCTCTTCTTCTTGCTCGACCTCGCTCGATCTCGCTCTCCCTCTGCGCTCGAAAGCTCCTCTACCTTATTCGCCTCTTCCGCCCTCGTCTTTATCCCCGCGTACGATCCGAAGCCCACTGCTCTCTTCTTCTCGCTCGACCTCGCTCGCCTTCTTCATCTCCCTCGCGCTCGGCTTCCTGCACCGAAACCCCACTCCCGTTCGCCTTCTCCCCCTCTCTGCACCACGCCCCGTCTTCTCGCGCGATCATCCCCGCTTTCTCTGCTCGATCCCGATCTCCCGCACCGAAGCCACAAACCACGCTTCCTTCTTCCGCTCGCATCTTCCTCTGTATCGAAACCCTCGGCTGCCTCATCCTTCTGATTCACCTCCTCCCCGCATCTTCCCCTTTTTCGAACCCCTCGGCTGCCTCATCCTTCTGATTCACCTCCTCCCGTCGACACCAAAATAGTCGCCTGCTTCGTCTCTCCCGCTCGACACCATCTCCCTCGCCTCCTCTCTTCCTCTAGACAGACCCCCGCGTCTCTGAAACCGCTCGAGCCTGCTCGCCTGCTTCACCCTCCGCTGCACCTCACCGGCTTGGCAGACCCCTTCAGCAATCTCCACGTCGATGATCCTTTCCGTGGCCTATTCCTCATCCTTGTCGTGCTCTTGCCGAAAACAGCGTCTGATGGGTTGAATGCTGCTGGAAAATCTTCTTATGTCCGGGTACCTGGGCAATCGCTGAGCCGAAGTAGAGCCTTTTGAAGCAGAACAATATCAGTTGGCTAAAGAATTTTACAAGCAATACATATTCCGTTTAATTATGGTGTTTTTTTATTTCTAATTTTACCACAGATGAATTGTACTCTTTTACAATTATGCTATATTTTTTAATATTCTGTGATATATTATTGTTGATCTTTTACAATTATGGTTATGAATTGTACTCTTTATTTTTTAGGATTACTTATGAGTTGCACTTTTTAAGGTTTATTGTGGATTGAAGCACTCATAGAGCAGGTAATTTTAGGTCCATATGAGGAAGACATGCAAGTTTAATGCCATCTTGTTTTATGAGCTGCTGCCTTTGAGCTTTTAAAAATATGTTTCGACTTGTTTTATGTGACAACTTCGAGCTTTTAAAGTATTGTTTGAAGCTTTTAAAATGGATGATTTGGGAGTTGTCTGAAAGTGTTGTCTTGGGCTAACATGAGCACTGTTTGAGATTGTCGATCGATGTAGGATGTTGTAAGAAGTGTCTAAATTGCTGTATAAGTGTTGATTGAGATTGTCGATCGTTGTAGGATGTTGTAGGAAGCGTCGAAGCTGCTGCTTGGGGAGGTTCAGGCTCGTATAAGTGCTGTCAAAGCCTAGAGGCTGTTGTGGGTAGCTTACAACTGCTGCGAGTTACTGTTTGGAATGTTGTGAAAGTTTTTGGAGTGTTGTGAGAGATGTTTGGCGTGCTGTTAGAATTGTAGGTGTTGTATGGGCTTACATGATATTATTTGGAACACAAATTACATGTTGTTTGGGGCATTTGGTGGGCTAATTTTGAGGCAATCAACACATTATTTTGGCAGCCTTTTAGTGTTGATTTACATGCGGTTTAGAATTGATTTTACAAACCCCTTTTTGTCCACTGTTTTGGATTTCAATTGATTGTTATTTAAACGCTTTTAGGTCGATCCACTCGTTGTTTTCCCCCTTGACTTTACTAGTTTTGGAAGTGGGTCTGCCTCAT
>NW_018164556.1:1269063-1269313 GCF_001263595.1 Phalaenopsis equestris | reverse complement strand
CCTAGGTGAGAGTTCATCCACCTAATTCTCAGCATAGGCTTCCTAGATTTTAGGAGCACATCATAGGTGAGAGTTCATCCACCTAATTCTTAGCACAGACTTCCTAGATTTTAGGAGCACGCCCTAGGTGAGAATCTATCCATCTAATTCTCAGCACAGACTTCCTAGATTTTAGGAGCATACCTTAGATAAGAGTCTATTCACCTAATCCTCGAATGCACAATGAAACTAGACACTTGCCCCTAATTCA
>NW_018164556.1:1268365-1268834 GCF_001263595.1 Phalaenopsis equestris | reverse complement strand
ACATTGCTTATGTGTGCTTAAACGAGGGATACAAAGTGAGATTATTAGAATAGTATCTCCTACCTTAAGGATCTTCAATAAGGGAGAGGGAAGGACCTATGATACTATTCGTCGATTCTTGGTGGGATCGTTGCCCCCGACATTTTTAGGTTATCAGTAGTTCTAGCACGATTAGAGTTACCAGTCTGTGGACTGTACAACTTTATAAAATATTTATAAAAATAAAATAAAAATTTCTTTTGCATGATTAAAAGAACTCTGCATAAAAAAGACTTAAACAATAACTTTTTGCATGAAAATCTTTCTATGAAAATTTAAAAAGGTCCACGGCTAGTCACTTGGATTGAAGTTAAGGACTGTCTTCTGTAGATTGTCGGGTCGGTAACTCCTGTTCAAGATCGGGAAGTACAAGCCCAGCTCTGAGCCCCCCACTTTCACCAAGGTCATATACCCCGTACAGATCACTCCT
>NW_018164556.1:1257965-1268103 GCF_001263595.1 Phalaenopsis equestris | reverse complement strand
TGTCTAGAACCCCCCATTGAAACTAAAACTGTGAAGCACAAATCACCAATTTCAAAAATTACCCTGGAGTCGTCGCGACGACAGGAGCTTGGGGCCAACTTTGTGGGCAACATGGCGAGGGATTCAGACCGAGCAATAAGATGATCTTCTTCAGCATTATCCCTTCCTAATATAATGACAACCCATAGGGCTTCGAGGTAGCTCGCCTAGCGCGACGTAAATCCTCACGCATAATAACAACCCATAGGACTTCGAGGTAGCTCGCCTAGAGCGACGTAAATCCTCACCCTCTTTTAGGCCCCTGCACAACCAGGTTGTGCAGCATAAGTCCTAACTCGCTTTAGGTTCCGAGGTTGTTGTGTGGTACGACGTAAACCCTCCTTTCTCTGTGGGTTATTTGCATAATCGGGTATTATGCAAATGTAAGTCCCAAATAATAAAATTGGCAGGATTGAACATTTAAATAACATAATCTCTAAAAATACAGCCACACAATAGGATAGTTTGAGAAGTCACTGAGGATTCCCCTCTGGATCTGTGACATCCCCTACTTTTTTTTTCCTTTGGACTCCTAAAATAACTGTTCATATTTGAGCCACTCTTGTTTGCCTTTCCACGTCCTACCGTGAGAACTTAAACTTTGGAATCTTGAAGACTAGAACAACTGATCATTATCGAGAGTTTTCTCAAGTGACTCCCGTCACTTGGGATGTAATTAACTATAGAAGTTTGTCTCTATAAAGAACTTAGAACTCAGATAAAATAAATCATATTTAATCTTTGTATTAAATAGGGGAACTTGTCGGTCATACATAAAAGGTTCGCAGACCAAACGGATGTCACAAATCTCTTAGTTTGCAGGATTGGGTCTATCGCCGATATCTACACTTATCTTTCGGGAGGGTGTAGTATTCGCGGTATCGGGCACGATTAAAATTAAAACATACTACTTTCAAAACTCAAATTATATATCTATTATATTAAATTAAATTTCAAAAATTATTTTAATATACCATATTTTCAAATCTATCGAAAAAGTTGACCGACACCGCCTACCACCTAACTCCCACCTTGCTGCCATCCTGCACCTCCGCCTTCCAACACACAACCCCTCTCATGCCACCTACCCGTTGTCCCAGCCTCACGAATCCCTTCCCCCACATCTCAGTTGTTGTCCTAACTTTCCCGAACTAATTCCCTAACCCCTAAGCATTGTATAGTCACCCCAAATAGCAAATCGTTGTTGTTTGGGCTAACATCTCTTGTCGTCTTGTTGTTCCAATCGTCCATCTTCCACTACATGGAAATCTCTTTCTTAAATTGTCGCCATCTCTCCAAGCTCCTAACCATCACCACCATTGCCCAAGATCCGTCGTAACACAAGTTTGCGTGTCATGTGTGTTGTATTTCCCCTTTCTAATGTTTTTTATTGTAAACACATATTTGCTCCCAATAAAAATATTTATTTTTTTCTAATGTGGTTTGGGTTAACTCTGATATCAGTAGATGTTTTAGATTTGACTTTTGTTAAGCAAGGGAGAGGTAAATCTAAAAAGACTTAGGCAGGTTGAATACAAAATGATCTTGATTTATTAGAATTGAATGAAAACATGAAACTCAATAAGGCGCGATGGAGAAAAAGGATTCATATAGCTGACCCTACTTAGAGAGATGAAGGCTTCTTTTTGTTGTTGTATGTATATACACACACTACAATTTTGTTCACACACTGATGACAACCATATAAGATCTAATATTTTGATTACTAATATTTGTAATTCAAGAATGACAACTCCAAACTGAATCAACCACTCGACTAATTTAATATGGGAGTATGTATATATATGTATGTGTGTGTGTTCTATGCAAATTTTGTGAAAAACCAATAAATGTTAAAATTTACTTTAGGTATGTTTTGCTTGTTTTAGTGGAGCTTAACCGTAGCTAATAAGATCAAAAAGCTACTGTTTGAATGAATGAATTTACCTAAGTGGTCTTAAATTGCGAAAATCATGGAAGCTTCATTGACTTGAACCTCCTCCTAATCATAAATATTAAGACTTGAACTTCAGCACGAAGGAGACCCAATGATCATGTGATTGCTATGAAACCCATATCACCCTAATTCAGTGGGACGTGTACATTACTCACAAAGCAAATGAAATTTGAGAAGTCATGAGACATAAAAACTCAAAAGTCAAAGATATTACCCGCATCTATAAGATCAAGACAAACTCTCAACCACCGAACAAGGCAATATATTCTTCTTTGAAAATTTTAATTCATTGAAGATTTTCTAGTTAGATTTAGATCAAGAAAAACTCTCAACCACCGAACAAGGCAATATATTCTTCATTGAATATTTTAATTCATTGAAGATTTTCTAGTTAGATTTAGATTACTACCGAGATCTCAAGTTGAAATATAGTGATCATATTATGATTTTAAAAAATATATATATAAATAATATATATATAAATAATATATATATATAAGAATATATATATATATATTGAGAGAAAGGAACTTTTGAGTTTCTTGTAGATTTAAATATAGAATTTGATTAGGTTCGCATCCAAATTTTGAGCAGGAAGATCATGGCCTTTTATATTGAAGTTTATCCCTTGTATGGCCTGAAAAAGAGGGTTCCATTAGAAACACAGCCCGTAAGAGTCACCTATGATAGCCCTAGAAACTGAGAGTGGATAATTGATTACAACTGAATCCTCCAAAAATGAAGGACGGAAATTCCACCCAAAAAAAAAAAATTGTGGTGTAGCTATTACAAGAAAGAGCAAACAAAGATAATTATTGACAACTACATGGGAGACCTCAAGCCTGTGGCGGATATACAAAAAGATAATCAAAAGGATAAACTCATTTTATAAAGATTAGAGGATTCCGCTTTGAAGGAATTAACAGGCTAAGTGATCTTCTCAAATCTCTAGCAAAGCCATATGAGTCAAGCTCTCCATCCTAACATGGTGAGACTTCTAATCTTCTGTACTTTTAACGCCTAAAATAGTTCCTACAATACCTAAGTAATTGACTTTGGTGCCAAGTAACTACATGGTAAAGTGATGCTTATCTTTCAAACCTATCAACCCAAACTAAAAAATAGAAACATAAAAATAGTTGACGGCTCCTTAACCACTATTGCAAGTAATAGTTCATTCTTCCTTCATTTGGTCTCAAAAACATTTTAGATGCCCCTCATCTTATTGGAAACTCTTTACCTATTCGTAAAAGAACCCAGGATCAAAATTTCAAGCTGATATTCTTTATTGATCATAGTATTATTCAGAACTTAACTGCGGGAAAGAATATTCAGCAAGCTAGAAAAATTTGGGCTACAACTACTTGAACCAGCAATGTTGAAACAATCATTCATCCTTTTCCCTCATGGTTGCTTTTAATAAGGACACTGGTTGTGACATTATTATTAATTAAACCATCAATCTTTTCAAATTCTCACACATATGTCCTAACAAGATTGCAAAACATCATAAGGTATGCTTTCCTTTGAGTGAATCTCAATATCTACTCCTTTCATGTTGATTAAAACTGCTATTTGGGGACCTTAAAAAACTTTTATATCTCTGAAGCTAAAGAATCTATAATATTTATAGACGAATGTACTCAAATGACATGGAATTGCATTATCAAATAAAAATACAATGTCAATCACATATTCTCCAAACTTTATTACTATGATAAAAGATCAAATTTGATTCAACTTCAAGAGAATTAGGAACAATAAGCCCAAGATTATTTTAACCAAATTTTGTGCCTTTTCTTCATCAAAAAATATATTATTCACCAAATTCAAAACAACACATCATAAAACAAATAAACATCTTCTTGATGTTCCCACAGCTCTTTTCTTCTTAAATAAGATTCATAAAAATATTGTGAAGAAACCATCCAGACCTCAATATAGTTGACTAATATGACAATTTCTAGAGTAAATGATTTCAAATGTCCCCTTAACTACCACATTAATTTTTTTCCCAGAGTAATTTATTCAAACAATTCCTCCAAAAGCATCTGGTTGTCTTAAGTACACATTTATTAATAGCAATAGGATATCTTAAACCATGCAACACTTAAGTTTATCTTCCGAGATATTCACACACTCATTCAAAAAAGAAACAAATGCTATTATCCATAAAAAAATAAAAGAATAAGAAAAAAAATCTTATATAAAAAACATGTCACATTTAATGAAAAACAATCATTCAATAATCAAATTTATCTTCAAGGAGAGAACAATCACATAGATGATAATTCTAAAGAAATTTATTTTTTTTCTTGAATGTTAAATTAAAATTATAAAGAAGAAACAATAACTTGATTCCACTAAGATTAACTCTCCAATTACTTAACTGCTCAAGATATGTATAAGGGCAAATGTAAATTAATTATTAATTTGTACATCACGCCAGTGGATTTGCTAGATTCTTACAAGCGGACAGAAGACAAACATTTTAAAATATAGATTAGGTGCTCGCATCTCCAGACAACCATTCAAATACATTGAAAAGTATGCAATTGCACTGCATTATTTTTTCTATAAATGCATCAAAAATCATATAAGTGTGTTGTGCAAATGCATAGAGAGATGTTCCAACTAACATGTTAAGGCGGTGTTTGGTAGTTGCCACAGATTTACGTTAATAGGATTTATCATATCGGCGAAATTCAGTTAGTTTACGAGGGAGAGAAAGCACGCGAGAAATGGCGACGTAAATCCATGTAATTCGCCTGATAGTCGGATTTGTTAAATATAAATTTACGTAGCAGAGGAGATCGGACGAGGAAAAAAAAACATAACGGAAGAAAATTGAATTTGACAAAGAGTTGGGTTTGGTTTTCCCTCTTTTTGGTGTTTAGCTAGATTTAGATGAAATTCGTCGCTAAATCCTATTAAAAGTATGCTACCAAACACCCCCTAAATGCTCAATCATAAGATCTAAGAATACTACGAAAAAAGAATATAGATTTAAGCTAAATATAATCCATCTTGATAAATGTGCAAACCATCTCAGTTTTATGAAAATCTCACTTTTCAAAAAAAAAGATAAATTCAAAACTATCAACTTGCACACGCTCTCGAATGGGCTACTCATCTATTGGGCAAAGTTAAAATAAAAGTCTGACCTCCGTCAATTCAATCCTCCTCCTTTAAGGACAAAAGGAAATAGAATTAATGCTTTTAAAGATGATTAAATAATATTTTTTAGGTAAATGACAATTATAAGCATTTAAAATATTCTTTAATCAATTCTTCGATGGTAGCTTTGTTGATTATGAATCTAAACTGAATTAGTTTATCTTCAAAATTATGCTAAAAAAACGTGAATAAACTCAATTTATTGAAGTTATAAGTTTGATCTTTTATAAGCCAGATAAAATAGACAAGATACAAAATTACCTAAATCTCGGATAATCTGCATATTAATCATACATTTAAACTGGAGAGATTTATTCATAAATTTAAATTTTCAAATCATAATATATTCATTAATTGAAACTTATAGCAAATCTCATTCACTTCTCAAAATCATTTGTCAATGAAGATAAATTTATGATTAACCTAAACTCACAAATAGTTAATATCGTATTAAATATAGCATTATAGTAACACTCAAGATAAACTGCACCAATAAGAGTGTGACCCAAGTCCCTTATCGAAGTGGTTTGGCCCAATAGCTCCACACATGAAGAGATTACAACCAAAGCTCTCTGACCTAGTGATTTGACCAATATGCTCCACTATATTACAATCATGATTACAGCCCATAAGTTTCCAAATAATTTAGGCCTCTTTATGTTAGTTAAGATTGGTTCAAATTAGTCCCCTCAGACAAACACCAACCCAAGTCTACAAAATTTCATTGGACGAAGCAACCCATGCTCCTAAAATAGATCCTTCTATTAAGTTGAGTCGGCTCCTTGTCTAAGTAAACCCACAACGACAAAAACAAGAAATTTTGGTTGGGTTTGTTATCATTCCCTCTACCATGCACTCTTAAGCTCGCAATGATAAACTTTTCAATCTAAAATCCTAAATTCACTGATACTATATGTTGAGTAATCAGCATCATAATGACTAATCATAATAGAAAGTATTCTCCCCTTATCGAGATGGGTAGTTAACCATAAAAGCTTACTCCTCCTATGGGAAAGCTCGAACTTCACATCTGAAAAGTCATCATTAAAAAACCATGAAATATGTGAGTGGTGTCCTATTACTATCTCATTTGTTTTCTAAAAATTTGACCTGGAAGGCTAGAGCATAATGTAAAGCTCTCTTCCTCATTCACTTTTAGAGAGTTCAGGGGGCTTATTTTCGGAACCCGCATGCCTGAGATCTTGACTTTGCATTTGATAGAAGTTGTGGATATTAGAGGCCTTACAATAAAAGAACAACAATTTCATAAGAGAGTGGAATAGTTCTGTGACTTAATGATAATCAGTTCATGAACAATGTACAGGAATCTATGAATATAAACAATGTTTTTAAAAGAAGATTATTTGTGAATCTTTTCAGCATGAGCACATCAAGGTACAAGTCAATTCAAATTAATTGATGGCTTGTAGCTATTTACAAAAGCAAATATCCAGATATTTTATCACATATAAAAACTAACATCTACAAATAATGATAGTTGTACCTTGCGCTTTGCAATGTCCTTGGCAATCTCTCTTGCTCTCCACTCATCAGCCTCTTCATCCACCTTATCATATCCATCGTACTCCTATTGGGCACAAGTAAATCACCAAAACAGCCATCATAATCATAGATTTAAATATTTAAGGAATAGCATGCAACAACCAAATTTACCAGCATGCTTTTAGTAAGGTAGGATGTGCAACAACCAAATTTGCCAGCATGCTTTTAAAAAGGTAGGATATGCAAATTTTTACAATCTTTCAGAAAGGAATAACTGCATAATCTAAAAGTCAGACGCAAGCAACCTTCCGCAGCAGCTCTGCAACCTGTTTTCTTTTTCTCTTTTTCCAATGCTTATTCCTCTTGTACTTCTGCTGTTTTTGAGCTAACCAAATTGCCATGGACTTATCCTCCCATTGACTTGTCTCACTGGAGATAGCATTAAATGGGGCAAGTTGGCTTTTTAAGGTTGCCATTAATGAGTTTGCAGCTTCTAAAGCAAGAGATTCTTGTACTTCAGGACAAATTTTTTTCTCTGTGATTATCTCAGCTAACTCAGAAAACATTTCATTCCCAAAAGAATCAAATGGAGAAGAAAGTAAGTTCTTTCCTTTCAGTTGATTAAAAGGAAATCCATCAGCTTCACCGGTACAATTGGATCTCTTGATTAAATAAATCCCCTCTAGTTCTTTCTGCCTGCCAATGAACACAAATTTAAAAAAAAATAATTAATTAGATCATGCCTATGAGAAAGGGCCTGGCTGACCTAATCTCCAATGTGCCTCAGATAAATATAACATGTGTTTTGTGATCAAATATGACACCATAAATACATACACTGATTTTAATAGATGAAGAGTTTCCTGCAAGTTCCTTAAATGTTCGTGCACTTGGTCTGCTCGCCAAAAGGTATTGGAAGCATGTTGAATGGCTTGTACTGTTTGCAAGCTAGAAGGCCCTCCAGATACTAATTGTGTTGGAAAATATCATCTCCATATTTGTCAACCAAAAAAAAAAATAGCTGCACGGGGAGTGCTATCAACAAATCAGCAACCAATTCAATGAGTAATTATTAAATCAGCAATAGAATATGGGTAACGAACAAAGACATAAATCCCAGAAGGATATGAGGTTCAAGAAAATGAAGCATAAACAGCAACATCTTAAAAGGAAGCTATGACCAAAAGGTTTGAATGTTGGTAAGTAAAAATTTTATAAAAGAAAAAACACCAAATGCAACATTTGATAAGAATTAAGATGGGGGAGTATGACGCAAAACCTAATGTCAAACCTTGAACGAATACAATTCATAAATGAAAAGCAAAAAAAGGTACAGACATCACGGATCACAATAAAAAAATGGAGAAAAAAGATATCTTCTTTATAAGAAATATAACAATGGAAATGGATAGAATACGGAAGTGTTATTATGATGAACTGAGGAGAACAAGGTCATGTGCTAATGCAACTTGTACTCCATGAACTCCTATAGAATGAAACCTTGGGTACAGATCACACCATGGAATAATCAGAATTCCATAAATTCAAGCTTTTTTACATGAAAAGCAACAGAGGTTTTTTCATGCAGTTCAGAAAAAAAGGCGCCAAATCCATGCGTGACTTTTTTTACAGGATTAACTTAAACTAAGTAGTTCTCTAGGTTGCATCTCATTAGTAATTTCCTAGTCAACCAAGAACGAGGAATAGGCTTTTAAGTGAAAATAGTCAAAAGAAGCTGGTGGAAGAGAATATGATAGTGACGACAAATATTCAAGTAGGAGTACACAAAGTAGCTGGTGAAGGATATTTATAGCAAAAATGAATTAATACCAAACAGCATTTCTGTAAGAATAGTTGGAACGATGTCTTCATAAAGCAGTTCTGATCAGCCAACTATTTAACAAAGGAAAATTGCAACCATAAAAAATGAAAAAAGGAAGGATAATGACTCATATACCGATTCCATACACTGACAATGCTAGCCATCATGATGATGGCCCTTGTGGAAGCAAGAAATTTAATGAAAGATACAAACTTCAGACAGGGAGAAAGACAGGAAGAGAAGAAATTTCTGCCAGCAACATCAGGTGCTCAGTAAGTTCATAGGATTCAACAACATAGCACACATGATCATTGACCATAAC
This sequence comes from Phalaenopsis equestris, assembly GCF_001263595.1. NCBI lineage: Eukaryota > Viridiplantae > Streptophyta > Magnoliopsida > Asparagales > Orchidaceae > Phalaenopsis > Phalaenopsis equestris. Next base: position 1,259,283 of record NW_018164556.1, on the reverse strand, counting down.
AGCAAGACTCCACTACCCCAAACCCTCAGTGTTTACACGCAAATCTACTAAAAGTTACTCTATATAGATCTTCTGTTCTGGAAAAAGTTAGAACAATGTTTATATGGTTAGTGCATCAAAAGAAAAAAGTTTTAAATAAATTTGGTGTATTGGATTTAACAAAAGAAGCCGTGATACAAACTCATGAGTTGCTCTATAACGATTTGATATCAAGCCAATTTAAACTCAACCTAAGTTTGGCTCGAAGCCATTTGATTTGATCTCAAGCCAAGCAAAATCTGGGTTGGTCTTATCCGATCTCAAGTTGAGTAGATCCAAAAAAAAAGCAATTCATCCATTATTTTTTGATCTTTTGGTCCAGCATAAATACATAAGCTCTCACACAAGCCAGCCTAACAATATGGAAAATCGAAGTGAAAACAAACTGTCAGACATAAATTTTTCTTTAACTTATATTTATCAAATTCACCAATATAAATCTCTAAGTCATAAAAAAGCAACCTCAAAGGCTATAAACAGATTCTCTCCTTTCACCCATTTAACTTGAAAGAAATTTTCGTAAAATATTCATCAATTATTATGTGAGTTAAATAATTTAGTGGCTAAATATATTTTAAATTATGGTAATTCAATAACTAGAAATCAATATGCATGTAAGGCTTTGTACACAATATTATAACTTTCTCATTCGTACAATCAAATGAAATAGATTAGAGCTTGCCATTAATAAAAAAATATATAATCATCAAATATTATATTTCTTATTATTTTAAGTACTTTAATTACTTTATATAAACACTCATCACAAAAGTACTATCTAATTGTACCTTTAAAAGACAATCATCTCAGTAATGTTTTCCAAATCTAACTCATAAGAGTAAGTCACCTTTTGTGGGCTATACGCGTCCCTAGATAGTATCACAAAGGATGACTCAATCCTTTGACATGCCCATACACGCATTCGTATATAACATATTATTTTCCATTTATCTAATCAAATATTTAATTAAATAATATATTTTGCATTGTTAATAAAATAATCATTGAAAGTTAACATATGAAGTAACAAAATATCATTATTGTCAATATGAGACATTCGTGAATGAAGAGTGAGAAAATCAATTTGAACAACTTTCAAAATAAATTTTGTACAAACAATAACTATACTCGGTTCATATAAGAAACTATAACAATTAATGTTAAGTTTAAGATAACTAAACCTTTACTACAAAAAAGAAATATAGTTGCATACGGTATCCGAAATACATATCTGTTTTTTTTTTTTTTTTTTTTTTTTTTTATCCTTTTTTTTGGTGTG
>NW_018164556.1:1254727-1257001 GCF_001263595.1 Phalaenopsis equestris | reverse complement strand
AATCGAAGGCGGCGACTGCGGTAGCGGCGGCTGAAGTCTGCGGCAGTAGGGGGCGGGTGGCGACAGCAGTTTGCGAATAGCATTTTACAGTATAACTCAAATTAAGCAAAATTGGTCAAATTCTAAATTCAGCCAAAATGAACTAAGGTATGAAATTCAAATTCATTCATTTTTTACATTGCATTTCTAATTCTCCATACTAAAAACACAATTTCCTAAAATCCCTATAAAAGAATTAGGGCACACTGCAAAACCTTTCAATCAAACAGCCCCTGCACCAAAATATTATTACTTGAGAAATTAACCTACATCAATAATCTCATTATTACATCAAAAATTAACTCTGCTTTCTTTTTCTTTGAAACCTACACAATTAACTTCGTATAATTCTTCTAAGAAAAATGAACTTATCAATATATTATCAAAATTTAACACCTCTATAGCAACATAATATCCCTGAAAAAAAAAATTGAAACTTTAAGATAATAAAATTTAAAAGTAATTTGATATGCAAGTACACCTTAAGGGTTCCTTCTTTTACCTCTTTCCTCTCTAAAATGTTCACTATCTCCGATTTAGTCCTCCTCACAGAAGCCCTAACAGATATTTGCATTCAAACTCAAATCGAAGTTAGGGTTTTCACTTTCAGTATGAAAATTTCAGCGAAATTTCAGCCAAAATGTTTTGGTGCCAAAAATCATACCTAAAATTAGCCTGGTTCCTCAGTGTCGAGGCCGTTGCCGATCACGCACGAGAGCTGTTGGGCACGCGGATTCTCCACTCGCCCGCTCACTCTTATCGTCTTACGCACGAGCGCTCATTTTCCGTCGGACGTCGTAGATTATAATTTTGAATTATTTTTCCCTTATTTTTAATATTCTTAAATAATTCAGAGATAACTCGCGATCTTTATTTTTAAATTATTTTAATATTATTAAAAATAACTTAGAAATAATATAAAAATAACTCAGAAATAACTTCGGTCACACGTAGAGCTACGTTAAGAATACACACAGAAAAATTTTTGCCTACGCACGCTCGTAAGACTGAATCATGTTTGCTCCAATTAGTATATAACACTCGGGGTGTTTGGCAGGGGATTTATCTGTCGTATTTATTAATCCCAATCAGTCAAATATGAGAGAATACAAGCACTATTAATTTATAAAATTTCAGGTTTAAGTTCTGAATTTTACTTTAGATTTATATTAAATTTGAATTTAATAAATTTATTAAGAGAGTAAATTTATTAAATCTGAATTTACTAAATCCTACTAACTCTAAATTCTTCCTCCAGCCAAGCCTCTTAGCACACTTTTAATCAGATTTAATCATGAATTTTATCTAAATCCATCCAAATGCCAAAAAATGTAAAACAAAATCCAACTCTCCGTTAAAGTCGTATCTCTCCCATTTCGTGTCTTTAGTGACGTAAATTTGGATTTATCAAATCATGGTAGGAGGCGGGTTAAAAGAATTTACGTCGCATTTTCTTGCGTACTCTATCTCCATCCTGAACTTACCGAAACCCGTGGATTTGATAAATCATATTGAGCTGTCTCCAAACACAGCCTTAAATTACAATTTCTTCATATATGTCATCTTATTTATGCATGAAAAATTATAATTCATTTTATTTTTTAATTAAAATATTAATATTTTTTTATGTGATACGAAAATATCGAAGGTAAGGTTATATATATATATACACACACACATACATAGATATATAGTGTGATATAAATAAAAAAAGTAAACTTTGAGTACCAGATCTGAAAATATATAAAATTTGTGTGGTATGTATGTAAATGTGTTATTTAAAAATAAGTATTTTGAAAAATTTTATAATATCTCAATGACAAATGAATCAAACTTAAATTTGATTTTTTTTTTTTAATAAATAGCTTTTAAAAGATTTATATTAAGTTTGATGATGACTCAATTCATATATGATATATTATTTGAATAAAATCTAATTAATTATTATGTATTTAATTATATATTTATTTTATTAATTAATTTTTTTATTAAATAATATATCATTATCCATCAATAGTACTTTTTTAGTATTTAATATATCATTATCTAAATATATATTTTTTTTCTTATTAATTATATAATCTACGGGTGTGTTTGGGGCAGCTTATTAGTTGCGGCGGGGTTTCAAAAACGCCACCTCACTGTTTGAAAAAAAAAGTTCGGAATGTTTATTTCAAAACGTCATTTCGCTGTTTAATTAAACGTGGGACGCCGGAGGAGCTCCGGCGTCCGGCA
>NW_018164556.1:1241713-1246022 GCF_001263595.1 Phalaenopsis equestris | reverse complement strand
AAAAAAAAATGAGTTCTTTAATTTATGAGAGAATTCTAGTAATTTTAATATTTGAACATTTAGTCATTTGGAGTATTCAACCCATCCCTTTTTATGCTATGAGTCCTTGTCGAATAGTAGCATTATTGAACATAAAATTGTGAATAGATAAGAAGAATGAGCACATTAGGAAACAAATAGTTAGGTTTCTATCATCTCCCCATAGATGAGGTAGGCAATATCGATTACAAGTCAAGAAATTCAATTACAAACAGTGGCAATAGTTATATGACGCGACATGCTTTCTTTGTTGGAAAATACAAAACACTTTATGATGTGGTGACCATTAATTTAAATTGGGGGATTGTGTTTAACTAAAGCCTGATTAATTCGGAATTCAGACGAATTTAGCAATCCTATAATAAAATCCATTCACTTAGCATACAAATTGAATTGAGCATTGAACCAAAAGAAAGATGTTCAAGGTTTAAAAAATTAAATTGATTGGTTTTGAATCAAATTATACGATAAATAGCAAATTATTTAAATATAATTTAAATGATGTTATAATGACATATTAACTAGCGGCAAAAAGCCAGAAATTTTTCAAAATAGGGGTATAAATAATTTATTCAAAAATTTTCCCAACTTTCTTATTATGACTTGGGACTTGAATAAATAATAATAATGAAAAATTTTTTGCTAAAAGTTATTATTATAACAAAATTTAAAATATAATAATAAAAGACTTGCAATTTATAACATCTCATCTTATTACTACTTTTGTCTTTGTCTAACAAAGTTTAGCTCAACATAATAGTTGGATTAAGCATATTATTATAGTGATAATTAACTTGATTATTTTAATAAATTGTTAAACTTCTTATATAAAAACGATTCTCAAAAAAAATAAATAAAAAAACTTCTTAATAACAACGTTTTAATAATTAACTTGATTATTTTAATAAATTGTTAAACTTTTTATATAAAAACGATTCTCAAAAAAATAAAAATAAAAAAACTTCTTAATAACAATGTTTTAATCTCAATTTTTTTTTTTTTTTTTGCTAAAGAAGTTGTCTTCTTTGGAATTGATGGATCAATTTTTTGCTATCATTTTCATTTACGCTACTTGGTCAATTTTTCAAGCTAATTGGCATCATGAAAATTGCTGTTTTTGCCTAAAAAACTTGCAAAAGCATCTATCGTCTTCTTTGGGATTTTCTTTCAGCCTAAGAATACAAAGTCTTTATGACCATGCACAGAGAGGATTTCTAATAGGACATTGATAGATTTGTTTCATGCAAATAGTTTTTCTACAATAAACATACAGAAGTAGCATTTTATGACCCGTTTGGAACCCTTTTGGAGCAGCTTATAAGTGCGGCGGCGTTTTTGAAAACGCCGCCTAACCTTTTGGTTTTCACGTTTTTTAAAATGTTGTCTGTCGCGTTTAAGTTTATTACACTAAATGCAAACCGCAGGTCGACCCTCAGGCCGTGTTTCAGAATAAGCTGTTTATCCTGAAACGCACAAGCTGCCCCAAACATACAATCTTTTCTTTTTCTAAACAATATAATTAATTAATATTTATCACCCCAAAAAAATTAATTAATGATAGCAAACACTTAAATTTAAGTCAAAACTAAGTAAAAATGAAACACTAATTAGTATAATTAAAGATTCATTGAGACTTTTTGAGAGATTAAACACCTTGCAAAAAAAAAAAAAGTCTATTTTTGAGTTTCGGATAGGATATTATCATAGAGATGCTGTTTCAGAAGCTAGAAGGAAATCCTAAAAAAGATTATATAGATCTTATGGAAGGTTTATTTGACAAAAACATCAATTTTAATGGTGCCATTTAGCTTGGAAAATACACCAAATAACATAAATGAAGATGATTGAACATTTTGAATATTCATAGAATTAGGAATTGTGACCAACTGCCATACGAGTAATGCATAGAACTAATAGATTTCATCACGCAATCCATCGATTCCAAGCAAGATGACTTCTTTACTAAAAAAAATTAAAATTAAAGGATTGTTCTTAAAATTCCCAAAAGGGAAATAACTTGAGTTATTGTGCATCATTATCCAATGCTAAACAAAATTGATGTGTGCTGGAGAATTCGTGGCGGTGGAGTAATGGTCTCAGCGTCGCAAGAGAATCCATCACACACTGAAGTAAAAGAAAACAACCTGTAGAGACAACAAAAGTTTTTATGTGGAAAATCCAGACTACAAAAGTATGAGGAGTTCGCAAGATCTTCGATACAAAAATGATGTTGGGCTTCATCTCCTTCTTCAAGCTTCAGTGTTCATTTGGCTCAGAGTTTAAGTCCCCAACAAGAGGGAGATAGAACTTTATTTATAGATTCTATATTGCAAGTAAGGAATGAATCCATACCACTTAACACAGATGGCCTGAGGAGTCTCCCTCAATTGAACGGTGTTCAGTGGGCGATGTCGGAATTGAGTGATCTTGGACTCGTTTAATTCATCTTGTCGATACGTTGATCTAACTATAAGCATGTCAGATTTGAAATTTTGTATACCTTTCAATTATGCACTGAAAACTTTCAAAGTGTTTTAAAGACTTGATTTGGGCTTGATTTGACTCGAATCAGACCAATTTTGGTATCACTTTGTTCCTCTAGTCGAGTCGGTCAGTGTGACTGTATGTTCGCGTAAATCAAAGTTCTAGATGACTTTTAATTAAATTTTGAAATTTTCTTGCTAAAAAATTCTCTTGAGTTGTGTTTCACGCCTCGAGATTTGTAACGAATGATGAAAATTTGTTGTTGATGTATCAGTAATATCACTGTTCAATAAGTGAGCACTCAAATTAAGAAACCAATGTTATAAGAAGTTGGATGATATAAGAGAACTTGAAAAATTCATGGCATCAATCACGCAGAAATTTCACTTATCCACCAAAAACAAATATGAGAAAAATAATCTGACAGCAATCATAAGAATTGGAGGGGGAAGCAAATACAAGCCACATATATCCAAATATCGTGCATGATTCTGAGAATTTCAACAAATACACCTACATACTATAAATTTCAGGCATCAACATTATCTCGATCGTTAAATTCTTGAGGGGGGTAGGAAGTGGGTGGTGGTGGGTGGGCAGATGCCACCTTCTCAAGCAAATTTAAATTTAACTCCTTAATAAGCACACAGCGAGCTAACTAAATCACAATTTTGCTCGCTCAATTTAGAACTCATATAGTAAATTGTTAGTTTTGGCTTGTGATTAACTAATTTAAACATGCCACCTTGTGGAGCTATCTCAAATTCAACTCATTAATGAGCTTGTGATTCAAGCTAACTGAACCACAACTTTACTTGAGCTCAATTTAGAACTCATATATTATATTGCTAGAGTTTGGGCTTGACAAGCTCTATTTGGTAAAAAGCTCGCTGGATAAAATAATTTAAATCTCACTTTTTACCCATTATATATTAAATTTCAAGAGCTCACAACTGATCGATTTAGAGCAACATTGAGAGGAATAAATTTCTCATAACTTCCCCTTTTTCTTGAAATCCCTTTGGTCACATTTCATCTATCACTTCTTCAATTCTAGCCTGTTGGCAAGATCCCGCTCGGACATCCTCGTTACTATCTATCACTAATTCCTCATTATGCTTCTTTGGCATCCTTGAGCTCATGAGTCCAACTCAAGTTTGACTCGACGCGTTTATACCCCTACTTTACATTGTATTGCTTGGTCTTTGATGCTAGCATTTAAATCTTAAAATTTTTTAATGAAAAAACCATCTACCAAAAATGAAAAAAAATATATAGTCACCGGATTACCAAAACTTGAGGCAAATTATTCGTAAAAATACTATAATAAAATATTCTAAAGCAACAAATCTGAAATTAAGAGCATCAATACTTTAATTAAAGCGATAGAGAAGAAATCCCATCGAACCTAAACTTTGAAGCACCAACTCAATTGCAGTCCATGTTGGATGGTTAAAGCGAGGCACAAAAAGCTAACTTTCTCTTTGTTTTGGGCCACCTTTTCTCTTTTTTATCTTTTTCCTTCCATGTTCGTAGAGAAAGCAGTGGTTGGATTCTGGATTTTAGCGCTTTTAACATCTTTTCAGAAAGGTTGAAAACCTGAAGTAATAGTTAAATATTGATATTAAAGAACGATGGCCAATGGCCATCTGATTCACTGCTGACACTGAAATTCCTTGCACTAATTTATTTTATGTTCTCATTCTTTTATCTATATTATAGTGCACACCTTATCTGAAGTTATTTGAATTAACACAGATAACTACGTGCATCAAATATATTCTAT
>NW_018164556.1:1240651-1241613 GCF_001263595.1 Phalaenopsis equestris | reverse complement strand
CTCGAAATATAAATGAGTCGAACACGAGCTGAGCCTGACCTAACTCGTGTTCGGCTTGTTTACACCCCTAGTCACAGCCCTTGTGTAGATAACCGTCAATATTTACTGATGGGTTATTTGTAGGCTACCCACCACAAATTTTATCGCTAATGGGAAGGGAACCACTGTTAAATATTGATCCATTTCAAGTTAGGAGACGAGACTTTTTATTGATGCTTGGGCATTGTGGGGTAGTTTTTTGTATTTTATCGATCAGATGTTAATTTTCACTATCTGTCAAATACAGATGCTTTTTACCCCTCAGATGTTTATTCATCGTTTTCAGTTTCGAAGAACATTTATCGATCAAATGGGTGTGTCACTATTAGCTTTAAAAAAATTTTACTGACCAAACATCATGCACCGCTATAAGTTCTATAAATTATTTATCGATTTGATGTATTACATCACTATTAGTTTTGCCGCTCAGGTGAAACCATCATTGACGAGATATTTTGAATTCCCCGAGTGATGATCGAACTTTGATGATTCCTTCAATGAACTTCCCAAGTTCCCCCGGTATCAGCCAGAACGAGGAACATATGTGTTATTAAAAAAAATTACTTATCCATTTTTATGAACTTGATGATACAATACAAGAATTAGAATGATAATCCATTCTCATTACCGAGTCGGGGCTAGTGAGGATATCATTTATGGCTCCTTCCGTTGTACGCTTTATCAATCGCTAAGTAATCTGAGTATCTTCGTGAGCCTTTGAGATGAATTTGAGCCGAGCGGTTAGAATTGTGCTTGGCTCTTGATTTTTTTCAACATTAGTTATCCTTGGTGGATGGCAGTTGACTTGTCCTGAATCGTGCAAAAGAGTTGTATTCATTTGCCAATATGTGTATGTTGTTTAGTTCCAATAGCTTTCTTATATCTTCGGTTGTTGTAGGCCTAGCGCGTATCAAAATGGCCCT
>NW_018164556.1:1233801-1240551 GCF_001263595.1 Phalaenopsis equestris | reverse complement strand
TTTTAATCAACTAAATTAGTTGACACAATTACATACATATTTTGTTTAATTTAGGAAATACAATAAAGGATTTAATTGGATAAAGCGGCTCAAATAATAAAAAAAATTAAATGGGGCATATTAAATTATCAACTTCATTCATACAGATCATGCTGTGATCCTAACAGTTCCAATCACAGCCGTTCAAATACATAATCTTACTGATTAGCATCAATAGACGGCCAAGATTTCAGATGAAGTCGCAATTAGGCGTGCAATATGATGCAAGCCCACTTCCAATTTCTCTCCACTAAAAAATATGAAAAAAGGGCATTTACATACATACCACCCAATTTCTATATATTTATATATATAACACCTAAGCTTTAATTTTTGCATTTGTACCACTAAAATTTTTCATTTCAGATCGAAAATACAACTATTATTTTAAAAAAATAAAATAAAATGCAAAATTTTCATGTATATACGAGGTGGCAAATATTAAAAAATTATAATTTAGGTGCTAGAATTGTAAATGCATCGTAATCAAGTGGTATGTATGTAAATTTTCCTAAAAAGAAAATAAAAATAATTAAGTGGGGTTATGCATATAATTAGTGTGCAATCCACTTCCATGTGGATTGAGTTCTAAAAGATTAATTATAAGCTAGCTTTGTTAAACATTAATCACCTACTCGCTAATTATGAGAGAGAATTAATTAATTATTATTGCATAGCAAACAAATTTATTCACGGGAAACATAAATTTTACCTTCTTACATTTATACCACCAAGATCTTAAGGTGAAATTAAAAAAAAAAAACACTATTATTTTAAATCAAAAAAGGCGAAATGCACATTTTTATGTACAAGTAAGATGGCTGCCTTTAGAACCACTTTAAAATATTGTGGTTAATTACAAATTTTTAGGAGGGTGTATTTGCAAACTTTCCTATAAAACCAATATGAGGTGGTGGACTGGAAAAAATATTGCATACATACACTTGCATGCAGAGATGCATGCGGTGTTCGATCATAACCGTAGATCACGGTGATCTACGGTCAGGATGCAACATAATTTTTTTTTGAAAAAAAAATAATAAAGTGGGGTCCACCGAAATACCGATCTACGGCCAAGATCGGATACCGCATGCATCTCTGGATGCGGTGTATGTATGCAATAATTTTTCAATCCACTGAAGCTGACAGTGGTCATCTCTAGAAATTGAAAAAAGTCATTTTTTTTTAATTTTAATTACATGAATAATAAATTGGGGCATTTACATATAAACCTCACAATTCTTATGTATTTAGATATCTAACACTTAAATATTCATACATAACATAACAAAAAAATTATTTCAATCAACGTGATGTTCATTCAAGCCCTATCACCATCGCTACCACTTTAAGACTGAAGCACGTTGTCTTATTCATATGTTTATCATAGCAAAATATGATTAATATAAATATCAAAATTTCAGTGTTAGATATGCAAATGCATAATAATTGTGTGGTATGTATGTTAATTTCCCATGAAAATGGTGTGAAAAGGAAAAATTGTTCCATACGGACACCGTATGCAGCAATGCATGCAGTACCGATCTCCACCGCTCATCACCGCAAACATGCATTTGGGTGGACCCTAAAAAAAAATTAAAAATGGGGCCCACCGAAATACATGTTTGCGGTGATGAGCAGTGGAGATCGAACAGGGTATGCATTACCCTGTGGAATAATTTTTCGTGAAAAGGGGTGCTTTAATGCAAAAATTAAGGAAAAATTTTCTTAATACATTCTCATGCATTTTATAATTAATTATATTACATATGTCGGTGAAATTGTTTTTCAAATTTTTAAATATATAATAAATATAATTATATCTTAATATGTGATTAATATAATACTATTGTATTACAAAAGTAAAAATCAAATTATATGCATTAAATATATAATAATACGTAAAGTGACGTGGTATGTATGCAAATTTTCTAAAAAATAAAAATGGATGCATCATGAAATATTTTATTAGGCTATCCATCAACATAGCTCTTTATCAAAGTTTTATTTAATTTGATAAGATTCGTGCGGACAAAAATAAAAAGGGAAAACATTTATTTAAATGATTATTGCCATCATTTTCAATGTCAATAATAAGATTAATTTATACATAAGAATGACGTTGGTCACATTAAAATCATATACACTTGAGCTATTTAACTGATTTTTTGTCAATTAATTTTATAATCAAATTCATATATTATTTTTTAGATATTAAAAAAAATAATGAGTGTGTGTGTGTGTGTGCAGTCTACTGTGACTCTTTGAGTGACAGTTTGTAAGACACTTTGGGTCACGGGTTCAATTCTGTCTATATGTGTGATGAAATTATTAGACATATGAAGTTGGTCGGGAGACTCTTCTAATTACTTCTTGTCAATCTTTTTTTTATTTTATTTATATATATATGTTGGTTTGTGCATAGGTGCCAAAAGGTGGGATTAAGACATGGCACCAAATAAAGCCCTTAATTTTGTTTTTAGGTGCATTTATTTATTTATGTGGAGTCACCCTCAAATCCAAATAACAATTGGAAGCAACTAATTTGAAGAATAATGCCAATGAGAATAATAAAAATGAGCTTAATGACAATTGAAATGGTTGGTATTGTTATTGACTTCTCTTCCTAATTCATTACCACTAATAGAAGACAAAATATAAGTGGAAGGTGAAGGGAGTGATGGTGGTTAGCATTTGTTTTTCAATATACTTTTGTTTTGCTTTTTATGACCATGTCCTTATTACCACCCCTCTTTAATAGTGGTTGATTATATAAAAAAAGGTGTTTTTTTTTATAATAATTTTAAAGCATGCTTGGCTTAGTTGGTTTCTTATCTACTTTTGCAAGGAAAAAAAAGAATGAATAAAGCATAAATCACTATCATTAGCCTTATCTTAAACATTTAGGATGGCATTATATGACTTATTCTTTGTTTTTTTAATAGAGATATTATTAAATATATTTTTCACAAATCAATTATATTTACCTATTTTTGTTCTTGGCCCTAAACTCTAATTTTATTTGCATACCTAACCGATTTTAAGCTTCAAAATCATAAAATTTTATAGTTAAATTTCTCAAAATTAAGAAAATCCTTGTTAATTTTAATAAAATTGATTATTTGATGTAATGATAATGAAATAAATCAATTTCTAAGCAAAAGATGGTTGACCTCAACAAGAATGAAGTGATAGTTAAATTGTGAGTTTGAACCAATAAAAAATAGATTGTTCATAACACAGAGAATTCATTTTCTGTTATCTTCATTGCTAAAGCATCATCACTTAATTTTGATCGTCTTCTCATCATCAACAAACTCTGATCAATAAGTGTTGTCACTTAATCTTTGTTGTGCAATTATTGCCATTCAACTATCTTGGCATTCTACTACCTCTTTAGTAATCAATATAATACTAACATAAAAGCAAGATAATAGTCTCAATGTTATAAATCTTAACTTCTCTAAATTAATGTTATGAATAAGCTTTTTATAAAATATTTGCATTTTTTATTATCGTTAAATTCATAAAAAATGAGGATTTGGAATTAAATTATGATTTTCCTGGTCATATCATATATAATGAGTTTTTAGAGTAAGAAAAGAAAAGATTAGACTTTGATAAATATTTTAGTTAGAGGTATCTTAGATTGCAAACCTAATAAAACATTGGGCCTACAAATCATAATTACATGATTATTACCTTCATGACTAATAGTATTTCATCATGACATTTGGTTTGACTAAAAAGATTCTAGAGCCTATTCATTACTTGCATGTGAAATTATATATTATAAAAATGGTAAGATTTGTAGGAATTTATTTGTAAAGTTCAAAAAAAAAAGTTAGCAATTTGTGCTTCTAAAGTTTATAATATTCATAAAATTTTTAAATAAAATAATTATTTTTGTGCAAAAAATTAATGAAAAAAATTTATCATGTTCTATAATAATGTGTTGTTTACAAGTAATTGTGCTATTTTAATATTAATTTCTTTTAATATTAATGTGTTGTTTACACATCCATTGATCCCATATTAGTGTCATTTTTGTGTCATTTTCATAAGTGATAGAATTATGAGATGATGGTACATATTGCATGAGAAAATCATAAATTTGGCATGAAATTTGATGCAAATATCATATTTGCGCTCAAGGATTAAATAGTTTTTTTAAAAAAATTAATCTTGGGGACAATTGATCTTTGTTTTTTGCATATATAATAAAAATAATAAGTTCTTCATGATAACTCTAATAACATCAATAACATTTATATTGAATTAAAATGATCCTTCTTTCCCCTTCCTCCATGTACATGATGTCTATCATAAACTTTTTATAAGTTTTCTATATAAATACTTGAATTTAGAAATAACCTCTCTTAAATCTTTTTAGTGACTAAAAGCGGTCATTATTTAAAGATTTTAGGTCTATTTGGGGCAACTACAGCTTATTAAGCTATTGCAATTTTTTTTTTTTCTGAAAAAGTCTAGTTGTAATTAGAAAGCTACCACCACACCCAGGCAGGACAAGTGAGAAAATGCAGATTTCAGCGGTAGCTTTCGAAAAAGCTATCAAAACGAAGTTATACTCAAATGGATAAAACTACGGTGTTGCACTGCCGCCCCCAAACAGACCTTTGGAGAGCTATTTTAATCTCAGCCATAACATTTGTTGCAACTATGAGAATTTCTTGCTTTTCTTACATTGATCAATTTGAGAAATTTGAAGCAACTAGCTTTTAAAATAATGTTATTGGAGGAGTGATGATATCTTCAAACATCAACAAGGCATCCATTTATTGTACCAAAAGAAGCTAATATCAATCTTCTTCAAAATTTTAAAAATTATTATCAATGATTAAATCCTGCTTGCATTAAATTTATATTTCATCACACATTATTCATATCAAATAAATTAAAATTATTTCTAAACCATAAACTGGTGAAAGTAACATTATTAATGCATCTAAAGAAAAAACCGAAGAAGGCTCTTACACTGAAAATAATGGAGGAAAAACTCCTACAGCCCCCACCCTCAATTCTTATTTTTTTTCAAATAAACCTCTTATCTATCATTATTTACATAATCAATCTCGAAATTCACTTGCAAACTTTCACATAGTTGTAATATGCATGCAGACTCTGTGCACAACAGTGTTGTACATCATTATACATATGTTATACAACAATGTATAATGCTGTTCTACACAGACTCCACATGCTCGATCACATAACTGAGCAGGCATTGGGGTTTTCATCGCTGAAGAGCTGAGGAGCATGCACTGTGTCCATGTTGTATCCGAAAGAGTTGTAATAGTCCATCTTATTCATCGTCGCCGCCATCGGAGTCGCAATCGCCCCTGCCGCAACCACCTTCGCAACCTCCTCTTTCTCCTCTCCACCACCGCCCTCCTCCTTTTTCTTCTGGCCGCCACCACCTCCCCCCTCTTTCTTCTCGCTGCCACCGCCCTCCTTCTCCTTTTTCTTCTCGCCGCCGCCTCCCTCCTCTTTCTTCTCACCGCCACCTTCCTTCTCCTTCTTCTTCTTCTCACCACCACCTCCCTCATCTTTCTTTCCACCATTGCCACTGCCTTCCTCCTTCTTATTCTTTTTCTCATCTCCAGCCTTCTCCTTCTTATCACCTCCGCCATTCTTAGCTGAAACAATCTCAACACTACGTTTGAGCTTGTCCTTGAGGTACGTTGGCAGTGAATTCACGTCCATCGTACCTTTAACGGTCACAAAATCCTTCTGGTCATCCACACTTACTTCTTGCACGCCTGGGCATAAATATAATTATGGAAACATTAGGGATGATATTACATAGGCTAAATTCGTTGGTAAGCAAGAGAATTTTTTAAGTTTTTTTTTTTATATTAACAGTTTTTGAATTGTGTTTAGAAACCATTTAAGTATTAGAAGAAGGTTGCTTGTAAGAAAAAAAATTATGAGCATTTACATACTAAAAATTATTGTATCATGAGTCTTCATGCAGTTTTGCATAAAGACTCCAATCAGGATCTGGTCTGTCACGTGTACAGTCAGACCTACCTATGTATTAAATTGGACGTTGGCTTATACATATAGCCGACCCTGTTGGAGTTCTGATGTAAAACTGCATCAAAACTCATTTTACATCAAGACTCCTGATGCAATAATTTCTCATTCATATGCAATCCTCGCGGAGTTATGTTACAAACAGTATGCATATTAATTATAAGAAAAAAAAAAGGTTGCTTATGAATGTAAATCCCTTAAAAAAAAAGTAATAGCAGTCCTCTAAATATTTTATAAAAAGTAGGCATATTAATTATAATAAATATCTGGAAAATTTGCCAAATTACACAAAGTAAGTAAACTAACCACTAAAATAAAATAGAAAACAAATAAATAAATTAGTTACCTTTAACCTTAAGAATAGTCTTCTTGATTCTTTGAATGCAGCCGTGGCAGTGTAGGCGAATCTGCAGCACCACGGTCGAAGCCACCAACTAACATAATATGAATTAAAAATAATAATTTAATTTTTCATCCATTGCTAAATGTAATTGCTGCTGTAAAATTTTATTTTATTAGGTACTTAATTGCAAATAAAAATAACTTTTTTTGGTCAGCAACCGACCTCCTTTGATTTCTTTTGGTCCTTCGAATCACCGCCAGCGCCAGCGGCGGCAGAGGCCGGCTTCTTTTCCCCCCCCTCGGTCTCCCTCT
>NW_018164556.1:1225819-1232680 GCF_001263595.1 Phalaenopsis equestris | reverse complement strand
CAAAAATAGTGCTAAATGGTCAGCTTGTCAAAAACAATACTCATCGAATTCTTTAAATTAAGGTTAAAATAGTCTTTACGAAGAATTATTATAAATTAATTTTAATTTAGTTGAGGTGTATTTGACAATTGTACAAGTCATATAAAAATATTATTTAAAATTAAAATTAAGTAAATTTGACAAGATTTTTATTCTTGAATTTCTTATTCCATCAAATAATAATTTTCTTACATTAAAAAATTAATTAAGACGTCTAGAGGTATTTCATATATCTGGTGAGAAATTTAGAACGAAGAAAAATAGAAATTGACACAAAATCAGAAGAGCACACAGAGATTTAACGAGGTTCGACAAATATGCCTACATCTCGGGAGCTAAGCAGATCAAGAGCAGAGCGGCAAATTCACTATTTCAGAGGAGTTACATATTTTATAGGCTTAAAGTCATAGGGTTATACATCTATTTATAGATAATACCCACAAATAAATTTACAACACGTCATTGCTCCCCCCAACCCACTAATCCAAGAGACACACATTTTCACACCAAGAGATACTCCTTTTCATTCCAAGAGACACCTCTTTAATTCGAGATACTCCAAATTTCCTGGTATATGAATCATACCTAACAATTCTCCATCTTGGTGAATATCCAGCCCCATAGAAGAAAATCTTCATCTTGCAAATATTCAGCCCCTTAAGAGAAAAACATCATGGAGTTTCTTACACCAAAGTGGGTTGGGTAATAATGTCAACTAGCAATTGCAAACACTCAACAAGTTCAAGTAACGCGAGAACTTGTTGAAAATATCTGACTTGATCAACTTTCCTACTGCATTTTCATCATATTATACGACAGAGTGAACTCCACCTACAACTGTACTCTCCAACAACTTATAGATATTACCATCACGTTTTATAGCTCGCAATGCCTTCAAAATTTTTTGTTGCGCCAACAAATCTTTCACTCTTATTTGCTACAATTCGAAGTTTCATGTTTCATCGAACATCATTATCTCGAATTTTGCACCAAATATTGTCTTTTGAAATTAATCGTGCAATGAATTTTTCCTGTCTTGTATTGAAACAAAACACACCACAAACAAATTCAAAGAAATCTGAAATTTTTTTTGTTAATTGCAGCAATTTTCTCGCAATTTCCTGTGATTCGTGAATCAAAATTTTCACATGAAACACCTTTCTTGTTCGTACAAAAATTTGGTCGAAATACTATGAACTCCAGCCGAGCTTCACCTATCACAATTTCTCCTGCGACAAACTTACGAACAATCTGGGAAATTCGCGAACTCCACCTGTCGCAATTTCTCCTGAGACAAACTTATAAACTACGCTGGCTAAACTCTGCCTGTCGCCGATCATATAGCATTTGATGGACATTTGAGTGACTAAACAGTGTCAAAATTGAACAATCTTGGGCCTATTAAATTCATCTTGTCGAGACACTCGTTTCGTTTAGAGACTTGTTAGATTTAGCATTTCTTTAACCCTCTAAATATGTCCGGAGAACTTTTAAGCGTGATTTAATGATTTGATCTGAACTTGATTTGATTCAAATTATATTAATTTTGGCAACATAGGGTTATTCTTGTCAAATTGGTCAGTTTGACTGTAACTTTGAAATAGTTCTTAATGAATTTTTATCAAAGTTTGAATATTTTATGCTCAAAAAGTCGCCCCAAAGCCTACTTCAGGCGAAAACAACATTCTTGGTTGATTCAGCCACCGTTTGGGACAACTTATAAATGCGGAGAAGTTGTAAAAATGCAATCTTGTTATTTGTATTGCGCGTTTGGGCGTTTTAAATCCGTTAAACACGCGGCCCGGCGGTCTCCTCTCTCCGTTGTTCGTTAGCATCTTGTTACCTTATCCTTCGCACTACTTGACTCTGGTGGCTTCGCGGGATGATGCGAAAAATCTCAAGTTCTAAGGTTGCTCGTCAGCTTTTGAGGGGATGGAACTGCGACCATTGTTTTCCGCTCCCATTGTAAGAGCTTCCTTGTCGACCACCTTCATCTGTATTCGTCGTGATCCTCTCCATTTTCTTGTTTGTTCTCATTTAATTTCTACCTCTAGGGTTCGATGAGCTCCGACAACTATTGTTGTGGCCTGATTTTTTATTTCATTTTTTTTCCTTTGATTTTTGGGTAAAGGCGATGGTGGTAGAAGCGAACTGGGAGCGGTTGGTACGAGCCGCTCTGAGGAGAGAGGGTTGGGCTGGGATCACTTGGGCAGCCTGTCAGTGGAATTGTAGGAAATGTTCCTTCAAGATATCATCGGGGAGGATTGTGTTGAAGGAAGTTGAAGAGATATCAGTTCTCTGATCATTCTCTTTTGAGAAAAGATCCAATTTTGAGTCCGTGTTTCTGAGCTCGTTTAATTTCTGCCATTGATGCGATGTTCCTTCTTTCATTGACATCAAAACTTAGTAGAATCTGAGAAAGAAGACAGAATGGAAACCAAAAGAGTGGATTGAATCAACGAAGAGAGGATAAAATAAAATTGGATAAAACGAATTGGATTTTGCATAATACAAATAAGAGATATAAAGAAATTGTTAGCTTTAGAGAAATGGAATAAAAAACATAGATATTATTAAATATGACTCATATATCATAAATGGACAGTGTTAAATCTGCAGCGGAGCAGAGCGGTACATTCTGTCCAAATCAGGGAGTTCCCTTATGTGGGTTGGGGGTATGGTACAGTGGTAATTAGGTAAATACATATTGTACCCAAGGTTTCTTTTTATATTATTTTCTATGATTATAAATTAGGCTTGTATGTAACCCTAGGGAATATCCTTGAATTATGTATTCTGTACTTTTTTCTGAATTAGTGAAAAGCCGCCGCTTTGCTCCCGTGGACGTAGGCATCTTTGTCAAACCTTGTTAAATCTCTGTGTTCTTCTGGATTTGTGTCGACTACTGTTTTTATTCGACCTTAATTTCTCAACAAGTGGTATCAGAGCCAGGTGGAAGAAAACTTTCATCAGCGCAAGAAGAAGTTTGGCGGCCAGGTTTTATGATTCAGAGCAAAGGATTTCAGAAAAGTTCAAGCTAGTTCTAAATCGCCGGAGAGAAGTTGGCGGGCCGAGGAGTTTGGCGCTTCATTTTAGGAATAGCGAGCAGAGGTGAAGTTGTTTGTCACTTGGGTGGACGGTTCGGCAGTCGCTTTTCGAGACTGGGAGGATCGTGGGAATATTCTCTTGGAGTTCGGACCAGGAGAGCGTGGATTCTTCGTGGGAGACTTCCATTTCGCGGTTAGCGGCTTGAGCGGAACCACTGCCCGATGCAACTTCTTCCGAGGCGAGGAGAGGAGGCTTCCGAAGAGACATTCACGGCTTGGGAGGTACGAGATCGCATCGGCTCAGTGAGGACGTGGAACAGGCGGGCTTCCCGTTCAGGTTGATGAAAAGCATCTAGAAAAGGAAGGCGACAGAATTTCCTTTATCGTTGGCTGTGGATCTGGGAAAGAAAATATTTTCTCCAAAAGGGAAATATTTGCTCCAAAAATATTTCCAGCAGAGAAGGATTCCAGGAAATTTTTGTATTGCTCCAACAGAGAAGGAAGGGAATCAAAGAGAATATTCTGTCTTTGCTAGAGAAGGAAACGAAAGGAAATGGAAGGAATATTTTATATCAGAATATTCTTTCCATTATGCAGACAAGAGATTGCGCTTGCTGGACCTTTCCTTGTGCCTGCTGGAGAAGAAGCCGGAGAGAGGAAATCCCGAATTTCCTTGGCTGAAAGGAATTCCTTCTATCGTTGCTTGCTGGAGAAATTGGAAGAGGAATATTCCTAGAATTTTCCAGCCTTACCTTTCCAGGAGTTTTCTTGCGCGGAGGTGTTGCAAATCTGGCAGGAAAATTAAAGATGACATTTTCTGGTGCGAAATTTGAGGTGGTGAAGTTTGATGGAACTGATAACTTTGAATTATCACAAACAAGAGTAAAATATATGTTGGCTCAACAAGGAATATTGAAAGCTCTACGGGCAGCAAAACCAGATGTCATGAAGAATGAAGATTGGGAAGAATTGCAACAGCGAGCGGCAACAACGATACGTCTATGTCTGGCAGATGAAGTTATGTATCACGTGATGAATTTAAAATCTCCAGGGGAGATTTGGAAGAAATTGGAAACTCGGTTTATGGTTAAATCTCTAACGAACAAGTTGTATCTGAAGCAAAAACTGTATGGGTTGAAGATACAAGAAGGTTCTGATCTGACGCAATATGTTAATGGCTTCAATCAAATAATAACAGATTTATCACGGTTTGATGTGACTATTGAGTATAAAGACCGAACAATGATTCTATTGTGTTCACTGTCTTCTTTCTATGAACATTTGGTGACTACTCTTACATATGAAAAAGAAACTATAAATGTTAATAAGATTACTGCAGCATTGTTAACTCACAACCAGTGGAAACAGAATGCAGGGGAAAGCTCTCAGGGCGACAGTTTATATGTGAAGGGTAATCAGAATCGTGAAAGGAAGAAAAAAACTGAGGGTTCTAGAAGGCAAAATTTTAGATCCAAGTCCAAAGACAAAAAGATGATTCATTGCTACAATTGCAAGAAGTTAGGTCATATAAAGAGAGATTGTCCAAAACTCAAGAAGCAAACTGGGGAGAAAGGTGATGCATCATCGAAGTCCGTAAATGCGGTGCTGAGTGACAATTCAGATTGAAGTGATGACGATATACTTTCAGTTTCATCTACTCAGTTCACGGATGCATGGATTCTTAATTCATGATGTCCTTATCACATAACACCTAACAGAGAGTGGTTTACTTCATATAGGTCAACTAAATCTGACTCAGTTTATCTAGGTGATGATAGATGTTGCAATATTGTTGGTATTGGAGAAGTCAGAATTAAGATGTATGATAGCACGATTAGAATATTATGTGATGTTAGACATATTCCAGATCTGAAGAAGAATTTGATTTTCATGGGCACTTTACATAAATAGTTTTATTCCAAAGGCAGATGAGGATAGGAAAACCATCAGAATTGTTAAATGTGCACTGACTGTGATGAAAGGAAAGTTAACTGCAGATAATATTTACAAACTGTTGGGGAGCACAGTTGTAGGTAAAGTTCATTTTGTGGAGTCAGATAATGATTATACAAAGTTATGACATATGCGTCTGGGTCATCTTAGTGAACGTGGGATGACGGAATTGCTTAGAAGAAATTTGCTGCATGGTGTTAAAAGCTGCAAGCTCGATCTTTGTAAGTTCTGTGTTATTGGAAAACTGACTAGAGTCAGTTTTATGACTGGAAAACATAAAACTGAAGGGATTATTGATTATGTGTGTTCTGATGTATGGGGCCCTACCAGGGAATCATTATTGGGAGGATCTCAGTATTTTGTTTTCTTTATTGATGATTTCTCCCGAAAAATTTGGGTGTATTTGTTGAAGCAAAAATATGAAGACTTATCTAAATTCAAGTTGTGAAAAGTGGAGATAGAGAACCAAACTGACAGAAATATCAAGTATTTGAGGTCCAATAATGACACAAAGTACACAAATTTACAGTTTCAGAAGTTCTGTGCGGAGCATGGGATTTAGTGGCATTTTTCAGTGCGCAAGACACTACAGCAGAATGGTGTGGCAGAAAGAATGAACAAGTTCTTAACTGAATGGGCAAGATGTTTGAGACTGAATGCAGGGCTTCCTAAGAGTTTCTAAGCAGATGCTGTGAATATGACATGCTATATCATCAACAGATCACCTCGGACATTGTTAGGTGGCAAGCAAGGTGGCGGAAGAGGTATGGACAGATAATCCAGTTAATTTTGATCATTTACGAATTTTTTGTTGTCCTGTTTATGTGCAAGTACCTGGAGATGAAAGATCAAAAGTTGATGCAAAATTCAAGAAGTGCATCTTTCTGGGATACAAAAAAGGTATGAAATAATACAAGTTTTGGGATCCGATTGCAAAGAAAAATGATGATCAGTAGAGATGCAGTTTTTGATGAACAATCTATGTTGCAACAAAAGCAAGACAAGGTATTAAGGAACTGTTCCAATTCAAATGCAGTGTAGATGAATTTAGAACATCATCCAGAAACAACTGAGAGAGTTGAAGGTTCAAATCCAACACCTGGTGATTCCATCCCAGATGATCTGCAGAATTATAATCTAGTCAGAGACAGACAGAGACGCACCAATATAAGGCATCCTAACAGATTGAGTTATGAAAACTTGGTCTCTTGTGCACTTCTCATCAGCAGCGATGATCCAACCACTTTTTAAGGAGCTATCACTAGCTAGGAGAAAGAGAAATGGATGGGTGCAATGGCTGAGGAGATGAAGTCTTTGCAGAAAAATTTCACATGGGAGCTAGTTCAGCTTTCTGAGGGAAAGAAGTGTATTGGGTGCAAGTGGGTGTACAAAAGGAAACCAGCAGTTTCAGAAAAAAAATGAGAAAAGTTCAAGGCTCGATTGGTAACAAAGGGAGATTCACAATAAAAGGGGATAGATTATGATGAAATTTTTTCTCCTGTGATCAGAAATACTTCAATCAGGGCAGTACTTGCATTAGTAGCTATTTGTGATTTACATTTGGAGCAGATGGATGTTAAAACTGCTTTCTTGCATGGTGATTTGGAGGAGCAGATTTATATGTAACCAGAAGGGTTCACTCAACCTGGACATGAGCATCTGGTTTGTAGGTTAAAGAAATCGTTGTGTGGGTTGAAATAGTCTCCAAGACAATGGTACAAGTGGTTTGACTCCTACATGATTCAGATTGACTACAAGAGATGTGAGTGTGATTGTTGTGTTTATGTGAAGAGTCTTGATGATCGTTCTATTATTTTTCTAT
>NW_018164556.1:1214252-1225809 GCF_001263595.1 Phalaenopsis equestris | reverse complement strand
GATGATATACTGATTGTTGCAAAGAATATAAATGATGTCTGTGATTTGAAAGCTTTATTGAGCCAAGAATTGACATGAAAGACTTGGGTCATACGAAGAAGATTTTTAGAATGGAGATTCATCGAGACAAAGGCTCAAGACGATTATGTTTATCTCAACGAGACTATGTTAAGAAAGTGTTGGACAGATTTGAGATGAGCAAAGCAAAGCCTGTAAGCTCTCATTTGGCAAATCATTTTAAGCTTTCTTCAGAACAGTGTCCTAAGACAGATACAGAAATCAAAGACATGACAAATGTTCCATATACTAGTGCAGTTGGTTGTTTGATGTATGCAATGATATGTACTCGTTTTGATTTGGCTCATGCTGTTAGTCAAGTCTGCAAATACATGGCTAAACCTAAAAGGCGACATTGAGAAACGGTAAAGTGGATTTTCAAGTATCTGAAGGGTACTGTAGGACATGAAATTATTTTTAGCAGTCAGAAGGATGATCCTTCAGTTGTGGGGTACGTTGATTCTGACTATGCTGGTGATTTGAATGACAGAAGATATACAACTGAGTATGTGTTTATTCTTGGTGGAGAGTTTATATGTTGGAAATCAACAATTCAGTCTATTGTGACATTATTTACAACTGACGCTGAGTACATGGCAGTAGCTGAAGCTGCAAAAGAAGCCTTATGGCTTGGTAGGCTAGTAAAAGAGCTGGGCATTGAGCAAGGTTGAGTTCAGTTGTATTGTGACAGCAAAGTGTTATTTATTTGGCTAAGAACCAAATATACCATCCGAGAACCAAACATATTGATGTCAGGTATCACAAGATCAGAGAATTGATTGCTTCTGGTGAGATATTATTGTAGAAGGTTCATACTGATGAAAATGCAGTTAATATGTTGACCAAACCAATTACTATCAACAAGTTCTTGCATTGCTTGAACTTGTTGAATGTTTGCAGTTGCTAAAAAAACATGATGGCCCAACTCACTTCTGGTATGTAAGAAATTTCATGATGTATTTCTCTTAAGGGGCTGGATATTCACCAAGATGAAGATTTGTTAGATATGGCTCATACCATATAAGGGACAGATGCTGGAGCGGAGCGTAGCGGAAGATTCTGTCCAAATTAAAGGAGTTTTCTTATGTGGGTTAGGAGTGCGGTACAGAGGTAATTTGGTAATTACATATTGTACTCAATGTTTCATTTTCTGCTCTTTCTAGGGTTATAAATAGGTCTGTTTGGACTTGTTTGTAACTCTAGGTTATTCGATTCTGTATTTTGTACCCTTTTTCTGGATTAGTGGAAAAGTCGCCGCTCTGCTCTCGAGGACGTAGGCATCTTTGTCGAACCTCGTTAAATCTCTGTGTGTTCTTCTGGATTTGTGTCGATCACTGTTTTTTTTTTTTGCCTTAATTTCTCAGCATAATTCAACAAGGGGCACCTTTTTTCATGGAGTAGAAAGAATATGCTGAATTTTTTTAGAATTTCTCTTAAAAGACTTGGCCATGCTTGGATTTTTACTTTTTTTTGTCATGAATATGTTGCTTTGAAAGTTGCATCATTTTTCTATATCAAATCTCATTCTTCAAGAGCTCTTCTCTGGGAGAGTTAAATTTTTTTATGATGGATTGATGTTGTGCTTCGATAATTAAATGACTTAGTAAAGATCAAAAGGAATTTAAGATTCTTTTTATTGAATGATAAAGACAATTTAGGAAATTAAATGAGATGAATTCTTATTTTTTATCATACGAACAAGAATATTTTGAATTAATAACTCTTTAAAATGGGTTATTGCAAGTCACAGGCCAAGGAATAACACAAGATGTCATCACGTTCTTAACTTCTTGAAAAGGAGATTACACGAATATTAAAATTATAGATGAAAAGGAAGCCAATAAAAGGAAGTGAGGCAAATACTTCTTTGTTATTGTAATGAGGAAAACATAATAAACTTTCAGAAAAAGATTAGTCTAGGTCACCAAATTAATGACTAATATAAGAAGCCACCAAGTTCTTAACTTCATGAAGAGGAAATTGAAAAAAAAAATAACATTTTTTCTAGCTATGAATAAAAAGAAGCCATAGAGTTGTCAAACTAAATTAAAATATCAATTGAAGAAAAAAATAAGCCACGATATCATTTCTTCCCCAATAAATGAACTTGTTTATGTTCTAGTAACATAGTGATAAGGAATGGAAGGTGGTTTTGAATGAAGACATGGTAGGAGTGGTTCTTGGCTATTGTGTAATAAAGAGTGGACAAACATAGGCATGGAAGAGATGGATTGGTGGAGCGTGGAGATATCACCACCATGAGCTATGGAAAAAGAAATAAAATCATTGAAAAATATGCATGAGTCATTTATGATTGAAAGTAAGATACAAATAACATTTTATGGGCAACTCACTAAAGTTCTCATATGAGAGTGCCACCAAACAGTACATTAGAAAAGCCCCAATCCATTCTAGATCATAACATCTAAGATTATCTTCACTTACAATGTGACCACATATTTATAGCCATTATATGTATTTACATGAATATAGTAATTCATTAACTTTATTATATAGCCGACCATATCATCTTTAAATTCAAAATTTAAGATCTCCTTTACTAATGTCTTATTAATATTACTCCTCTTTAATTTAAGCCTCATTTCAAGAGAGAGATTTAAATTTAAAATTCCTCCAATAATGCATCATTGGTACAACTCTTCTTTAATTTAATATTGACTTCAAGGGAGGAATTGTTTATTAATTTGAAATTTAAAATTGTCGCTAATAATTGGTACACTTTCTTAATTTAAGCCTTGCTTTAAGGAGAGAGTGATGTTTAATTTAAAATTTCAAATTACCTCCTTTAACTAGCATAACTCCTTTTAATTTAAGCTTTGATTTTTGAAACTATGCATTTTTGCATTAATTAACAAAAAATTACAATACTATGCATCTAAGAATGTAATGAGGTATTCATCAGCTCTACGCAAACTAAAAAAAAGGAGTCTCAATTTGTAATTTTCCATGTAAAAGAGTTAGTCAAAGCAAACTTAGCACAAAAATGGGTTGCTCTGTTGTGATCCTTAGAAATGAAACAAAAAACAACTATGTGAATGGAGAGAAGAAAGCTAGATCGGGTCCAATGCTACGCTGATTTGATCTTGTGCTCGACTCCATGCTCCGGAGAAGGAATTTTTGTAACTTGTATATCTTAATTATTATTTTTTATTATTTTTTATTTTTTTATTTTTTTTAGAAGGAATTTCTATGACTTCAAGTTTAAAATAAAAACTTGAAATCTAATGAACAAACTAAGTATAAATTGGATTAGGGTAACTTGAACCTCATAATTTAGGAACTAATTCAAAAAAATATATCAATTTTTCATATAAAGTTATGAACTATGATTCTTTTAATTAGAAAACTTATTATATTTTTTGAATTTTCTCAGAAAACTTGGCAGTTCTCAAATAAGTAGAAGGTTTGTCAATTCAAAGTTCATCAACTTAGTATCCATCACATTCGAGGAACTTATCGAGAAAGGATTCATTACACTGTGGGAACTTGTTCCAGAAGGAATCCATTGATTCAATAAATCAATATTCCTTAATGCTTGGATATTATTGGAAAGTTTGATCTATTTGTCAATAATTAATTTTTTTTTTGAAGTTTGCCAAAATTCATACTAAAAGGATCGAGATGCTGGCAACTCAGATTAAAATAGTATAACTCATTTCCAAGATGCATATTTAATTAGCCAAGCAAGATGTAGACTAACCTTTGTCAGCGACTTATGGTTTTCACTATTTAGAGCGAGTAGAAAAGTGTAATACTACTCACTACGAGGGAGCTAAAACCCATGGGCAGATGACAATCTATATTTGACGAAGTCGCCTTACTTTGACTTAAAAGCATGAGTTTCATTTATGAAAAATATGTGTATTTGATGAACTTGTATCACATTCAATATTATTTCAAGTCACAGGTAAATTATTGCGCTCAAAATTTGATTATTTAAATATGTAGTCATATCAAATTATCACTTGTTTCTGTCTAAGAATGCCATGTTGTTACTTGCTACTCATTGGGATTTCATTATGGTTGATTATGAACTTGTAATCTATTACTTGTCTTCACTTAATGGCTTCTTCCTTGTATCTTGCATAAATTATTATTGTAAGTTGACTAATGATTATTACTATTTGAAATTCTTCATCAAATTTGCATAGCAAACACCTCATAAATCCCAAAAATATCCAAGGATTAAAATTATAGTTCTAGAGTTTGGTGCCCTTTTGAGCAAGATTTGTATGAAGAGAGAGACATATCCATTCTAGCGATGATTCTTAGAGATGATTACTTAAATGGAAATCAAACTCTAGTGTAAAGTGAGACACTTGTATAAAAGGTGAAGACTTGTCCAATATTCATAGAGGATGTGAGTTTGGGTTGAATTTGAGGCGATTATTGATTAGTCTAAAAATCCTTTTTCACTAAGTAAAAAATAATCAAGTAATTATCACATGAAAAAGAGCTATTACATTCATAAACTGTTATGTAAGAAAGTTGGAAAATTTATCATTTTATTTAATGTAATTCATAATTACAGTTACAAAATATGAGTAAAAAAATCAAAAGAAAATATATAAACATAACATCATTTGGCTATTTGGCTACTTATTCTCATCATCATTAGAGAATTCCTATACACTTTGGAAGTAATCAAGGTCAACTAAAGACAGAATTAGGAGAATTTTTTTCAGTAAATTGCCAAAGAAATGACAAATGACTTCTTTAAGCTTTTTGTTCATGGAGTCATTGTTTTCTTAAGAGAGGAAGATACTAATCAATTCGCTTTTATTTGGGCACCCAACTAATTGTGCCATTAGCTCAACCTTCTTGATTTGAATTTTATTCATTAAGGCTTCAATCTTAGATTGTTGACTAATGTTATTTATCATGCTATTGTCTATAATCCTTTTATTTAACTCAAGTATTCACATTGAGAATTATATATTATTTCCAGTACTGTAGTTGCTTTGTTGAAGTGTTTTAGATTGTTGTTGAAAAGCATAGCTTGAATTCACTTGTTGTACAATCTTGGTTCTTGAAGTGACTTCTCCATTTGGTTAGAGGTTGTGGTTAAGGAAATTTTCTTTCTGGACAACTCACTCTTTAAAATTGTTGAGATTTACTCAACCCCTCTTATTTTTGTTTTTTTTTTTGGGCATCAGCTTTGAACTATAAATAAGTTATCTTTTTAATAAAAGAGACTTCTAATCACATTATCAAAATCCTCTGCCTTTCTTTTGCACTAAGCTTACAATCTTTTGTCGTTTCTCACCAAGTGAAAGCTAGCTTGCCAACAGAAGATGTGTGCATGCATAATGGCCTTATGAAGATCATTAATTGACACATTGTCCAATTTTATATGATGTGAAGATAGGGGGGTTGAGATTGTGGGCTGTTGGATTAAGCTTATACCTCAACAATCAATAGTCTATCTTGAAGTCAATAAAGACCTTGTCAAAATCCATCACGCAATTAAAGACAGACTTCTCCTCCCTTTTACAGTAAGAATTACATGTATTGGTAAACCAAGAGTTTTTTATATTGCCATATGTGCCTGCTTTTAATATTTGCACTTATCTTTTAAACTTGTTTTTCTGTACCACAATCTTTATCACCTCGATTTTCGAGTTGTTGATGTATTTGGCCCTCTACGATGTTGGCATCTTGGCATTTGAGGTTGTACCAAGTTTAGTGATGATATTCCCTATGGTGGCACCATTTCTACTATTGAAGTTTGTCTAATGACATCCTCATTGACACTCCTTAAAAGATTTTTTGTTGTGGCCAACTTTGATGTTGGAGGAGGTATAGTCTTTATGGGAGCCCTCGAAGAAGCTATTTGTGTTGAATTCTTTTTATGAATAACTCCCCTCAATCCTTCATTAATCTAAGCAACTTCTCATTTCTTCATTTGGTGTTCTCCCTTAGAAGCAATATTGCCTTCCTTGATGATATCATTGGGGAAGATGTTAGCCTCTAGACCTGGGTTGACATTAGTTGGAACATTGCCAGGGATTTATAAACTACAAACAAATAATTAACAAGAAAATCCCGACATGTAAGTTCAATTTCTATTTTTAAATTCAAAATTCATATTTAAAACAAACTTGTCAACTTAGGTTCTAGGACGAGCTTGAATCATCTTCTCATTTGTGTAAATCTTGCAATCTAGAACACGCTCTTTAATCCCTAAAAACTAAAGGTGTGTTTTGGCCAATAATGCGGTGGAGGTGCAATGCCACAACGCATTTTGTAGCTTTTGACAAAACTATGTTTTACTTGCTTTTTTAAGAATTTGTTATAGGAAGCTGCAATTTGCAATCTGGCCTGGCTAATACCCTATTTGTGAGGGCTTTTCCGCTACGTTCCAGTGTGGCGGAAGCAGAGACAACGCAGCGGGTGCATTTGGATGAGCATCTTCTCCCAACTTATCTTCCACCGCAACGCATATTCAAGCCAAATTTTGATTGCAATGATGTCCTGGCTTTCAGCCCTGTGTTTGCGTTTGATAAGTGGAAATGACAAAATTCGCTCTTCTGTTCTTCGCCCTAATTTCTCTAGTTTGAAACTTTTTTTTTTTGTTTTTTTGGCTTTGACGATTCTTGCTTTTCCCAAGACCATCCAGCGTTTTTGGTAGGTTCTGTATGTGGAAATGATGGAAATAAGGAAAATGAGGAACAAAGATATTTGACGTCACTACGACTTCAGTTACCTTCTTTCGTGCCGCACTAGCCTGCTTCAACTTCGTTCCGGTTGCCGAATTGTCCCCTCGCCTCCATTTCTTTTAATCCTCCGCCATGTCCATGGAGCTCTGCAAAATTACAGATAATTTCTAATGAAGCTAAAATACTTTAATTGTATAGTGGCATTTACATACATATCAACTTCGTTCCTGTAAGTGGGATCTTCTCCTAACTATAAGATTATATGAAATATGACTTATTTTCAGCAAATATTACATAAGCTTATATGTAGAATTTCCTAGGAGGATGAAAAATCTTATAGCCATTTTTGTGTTGAAAGGTAGCCAAGAAATCACACACTTAATATCTTTGGTGTCCTGTTTTCAAATATGAATGTGCAAAGGGGATGCTCACTAGAATTTTCCAATCATAAGGCCACGTGAGATGTTGATAGAATTTAGCAAGGCATTCCATAGGAGTCTTATATTTTCTAATGTTCATGAGGATAGTCTATTTCTTGTGGCCTCTTCTAATAAATTTGAGGGAAATACCTTGAAATAATAATACTCTAGCACTGTTAAGTAGTTGACTATATTTTTCTTTTAACAACCCTTTTTGTTTGGTATTTGTGCAAGTTGATTCATAATTGTTGCCTTCTTTTGAAAGTAAGGTAAAAAAGATGATTGAAGAGCTCAACAAATGATTCATGAATAATATTTTGAACTATAATTTTTATATTTTACTACAAATTAGTTTTTGGATTAATGAAAGTTGAGAATAATGTGACTAACATTAGTTTTTTGTTTATCAATAATTTTCATGTGACCATAGTAGGAATGGATGATAATTAATTATGGTTATAAACCATTGACCTCTTGAAGTATTTAGAATAGTTAATGATCCCAATATTTCACTATGGATAATTAAATTGGATAGGAGCTTCTTTTATTAGTAATAGGAAATGATAAATGTATTTTGTTGGCTCATAGACATCATCATAAATTCATAATGAATTATATGAAGTTAAATAGTTAACGGAAACATTATTTGAAAAATAAAGAAAGATGAGTGACCGTGATAAAAATGGTAAAATCAAATGACATCCTTTTTTGAATGACTGCTTGAGTACTAGTGACTTCACCTGAAGTATCCAATGTTTCAAGATAGTAAGTCCTAGTAAAGTCCATGCCATTTCTTAGAAAGTCAATCTTTCTTCTTGTCTCCGTGACTTGGAAAACACAATAAGAATGATGAATTTTAAAATGCTTTTGATCTTTGTGAGTTTTTGGATTGAAATAATTTTTGCTAATAACTTCCATACGTGAAGGTCATCTAAGGATAAGAGAGGGTACCACATGCATATCTTCTAGTTCTATAAATTTAGCAAGAGAACCTTTTGATACAATGATTTTCTTTGCACTAATGCAAGGGATTCAAATATAGGTACTAAAGTTTGCGAGATATGAATCTTGTGTATGTAGCTTCTGTGTAATCACCAAAATGTTACCAGCAGCTTATTCTTTGAGTTTGTGACCAATAGATATTCTAAAGAAGAAAGGAGGGGGATTCACAATAAAAGAATGGATACTACTAATGCTTATGTCAATCCATTTATTTATTTTTTGGTCCACTACAATTGAAAGTTTTGTTCTTGTTTTAGGATTGGGCAATTGTCTTTCCGCTATTGTTAAGGTTGGACACTGGAGAGGTGAATTTAATTAAAGAAAATTTTCAGTCAATCATGAAATATTTTGTGATTTTGAAATTTGCACCTCTTTTAATCCTTCTAATGACCAGTTTGCAATCCAAACACTTTTCAAAATGTAACCCAAAAGGAAATATAGACATGCTTAAAAGTGCCAATGAAAATACACTAAGTTTTACCAAATGATTTTATCATGTCTCTAAATTTTTGAATTTATTAATTATTGAGCTCCCCTTATCTCGAACTTCATTATGGCAAGTTTGTTCTATCAAATGATTGAGATCTTGGTTTTCCACCTCGATTTCCCCATTTTTAGCTAGGCTTTAACATTTACTTTTCAACAATGCTCTTTTGTATTATTTGGTTATGAGCAACTTCTTGCAATAAATACTTAGATCAATTGAAATTGGTGTGCAAGGCAATAAAAATAATATTTAGATTTATTTTCATCTATGAAGAGTGTATTTAGCCCACTAAATACCCATATATAATATTAGTTCTATCGTAACGTTGATCATGCATTATTGAGATAGTTAAATCATAGGTTAAAATGACTTCTCAATTGCTAATTTAAGGGATATAATTGTTGTCCCTAAAACATGCACAATAACAATGAAATCACTCAATAATGTGTCTTTATTCATTCACATAGATATACCATGAGGTTTATCGATGTAAATTAAAAGGAGACCATTTCTAGCCTATTAATTATAAATTTGTTATTGCAATGGAGGCAGCTCAAATGGTATCTTTTTGAATTATTAGTGTTATTAATCTTAAATTTTTATGAGCATTCTTTTGATATGATATTATTTATATCTTCATTACGTTCAATTAAAAATTTAGAAGATTAAGAAAATTCTCTTGATTTCTGATTCTCACATGATCCTGATAAGTCAATCATTTCCTTAAAATTAACTTAATAAAATCAACTTAATAAAATCAACTAAAATATTTAGACAACTTAGATATGCAACTAGCGTAATCCTATTTTTGAAAAAACATTCGAATACATTTACTCTACTTCATCGAGTCCTCAAAAGTTAACCATGCATAATTATGCGCACTATTACGATCTCCA
Organism: Phalaenopsis equestris; assembly: GCF_001263595.1. Classification (NCBI taxonomy): domain Eukaryota; kingdom Viridiplantae; phylum Streptophyta; class Magnoliopsida; order Asparagales; family Orchidaceae; genus Phalaenopsis; species Phalaenopsis equestris. The sequence goes on along the minus strand of NW_018164556.1, from coordinate 1,216,268 downwards.
AAACGAAGTTCAAATTTATATGATTTTTCCTAGTTTTAAAATTTTTTTGTTAGATTTTTTTTTTTTTGTCTTTAGAAGCATTATGTTCTTTCTGACAAGAATATTTATCAAATCAAGTAGGACTAAAGCGTTGCTCTTTACTATCAAATTAACCTATAAAAAAATCACAATTGTGAAGCTGAGAAAGGGCTATTTGAAAATATAATCTTTAAAATTAATCTTGAATATTATATTCTATTTAGAAATTGAAATTTTTAATCTAGGATTAAATGAAAGACTTTCTAAATCGTGCACTAAATTTATGATACCGGAGAAAAGCCCAAACTATAATAGAGAACTATAATTTTATTGTTGAAATTCAAAAAGGCTATAAACACCGAATTTTGATAACAGGAGAATAACTACAATAGAAATACGAAAGACACCCTAGGGTGGCGGTGAGGGTGGTGGATGACAACTGGGCAGCAGCGGTGGCTGGGCAGCAGGTCGAGGGATTGGTTGGAGGAGACGGACGCAACAGGAGGCTAGAATGAGGGTACAACAGCCTGCGGGGTGTTGTGAGGGGTATGGTAGCAGTTGGACACGGACTTAGGGGCGGTGGTAGGGCAAAACAATGAGTGGACAACATGTTTTGGGGAGCAAGGAGGTGGAAGCGGCAAGTGGAAGTGGTGGACGACGACTGGGCAGCGGATCAGAGGCTTGAAAATCGTTAGCAGTTGCTGGAAGCGGGGTTGGAGGGGGCTGCAAAAGAATAAATGTCTCGTCGGGGTCGAGCTACAGTCTGAGCACCACCCGGACCCTTGGAGACGGTCACCACTTCGGTCAAATCACGGTCAAAGCCTTTCTCGTAGTCGGGTACAGTCCCCAGAGGGGAAGAACCCCTCAAAGGCTGAACTCAAAATTCTCCATTCATCTAAAAGTTGTATGGTTTTCAGAAAACAACACTAATAAATAGGAGAGATTAGGAGATAAACTAGGGAAGAATTAAAGAGGGGGGTGGAATGAAAAAGGAAGAAATTTGAAATAGGATAAAAGTGGAAGGTGGTAGATAAGGTAGGCAGTGAATAGGAATGAGACTCTTTATGGAAGCGAGTTAAAAAGAGAGAGGGGGAAGCTAAAAAGGCAAGAAGGATCTGCGGTTACTGTAGCTGCTACAGTAACTGCGCCCGCAATACTGTAGTTGCTATAGTACCGCGGGATGAAAAGCTCTCGCGTCAATCTTCTGGGGTTGGGAAAGCTTTGACTTCATTCGTCGAAGCTTTTATGGCAGAATGATTTTAGTGAGGGTGGTTTAGGTGGGGTGGATGTATGGAACCCTAGGATAGGACTAGAGTTGGGCTAGCTCAAATATCAAATGATATTGTAAAAAAACCCAAACCATAATAGAAAATGATAATTTTATTGCTCAAATTCAAAAAGACTACAAATATTTACTCGTCATAATAGGAGAATAACAACAATACAAACACGAAAGACGCACTAGGGCGGCGGTGATGGTGGTGGACAACGACTGAGCAGCAGGTCGAGGGATTGGTTGGAGGAGACGGGTACAACAGGAGTCTGGAATGAGGGTATAACAGCTGACGGGGTGTTCTGAGGGGGATGGCAGCAGCCGGACACGGACTTAGGGGCGGCGGCATGGGAAAATAAGGAGTGGACCGCAAGTTTTGGGGAGCAAGAAGGTGGGCAACAGCAAGTGGAAGTGGTCGACGACGGTTGGGCAGTGCATCGGAGGCTTGTAATGGTTGGCAGTTGCTAGAAGCGGGGTCAAAGTGGGCTGCAGAAGGATAAATGTCTCGTCAGGGTCGAGCTAAAACTGGAGCACCACCTGGAGCTTTGGAGACGATCACCATCTCAGACGAGATACAGTCGGAGCATCTTCTCGTCGTCGTGTACAGCCCCCGGAGGGGAAGAACGCCTCAAGGGAAGAATTCAAAATTCCCCACTCATCCAAAATTTGTGTAGTTTTCAGAAAACAACACCTATAAATAAGAGAGATTAGGAGATAGACTAGGC
>NW_018164556.1:1211654-1214152 GCF_001263595.1 Phalaenopsis equestris | reverse complement strand
TACAACTAACCATGAAGTTTTTAATAATTTATCCCTTCTATATCTATTTATCACTAATAACCTAACAATCAATTTCTTAACTTCAAACTAATGCCTTAAAGTATTTCCCATAAGTCATTTTTCATTGTCACCTAAATTCATATGATTTTTTTTGCCTTTGACTTTCTAATGTTCCATCACTCCTTTGTTGCCAAGATATTAACCATAATGCCCATCTTTTTTCAAAGTCAATAGATTATGGCGACGCCGATAATTTTGTATACTACTAAATCATTATTATTTTTATGTTGTATCATGCTTCATTTCAAATTCTTCTTAGATTTACACCTTCAACCCATTGGTCCGAAGTTAGTAATTCACTCTACAAACATTTCATATTCATAGAATTATGCTTCTAAGCATATCATCAATATCAAGCCTCCAACACCTTCTGCCCAATAAAAATCTGGTCAAACCATACTCCATTTATACCAACTAAAAAGTGAAGCGACAACCATATATATAATTACAAACTACTAATGTACAAAATGGTCTACACATATTCTCGAAAGGCTACAACAACTACTTCTAATGTTGATAATCTCATATTCTCTCTTTAAACATTTGCATCCAAAATTTCATATGAGATTCTACAACTTTTAAGGTTGAACTCATAAGGGAATTTTACTTTGAAGGATAAAATCACCCCCTGTAGTCACTAATAAGAATTCAATTCCCCTTTTTTAGTTTGTATAACCTAGAACGTTATATGGGACTATGCAACTAACGATATTAAACTCATATGAAGAATACCTCCTTCTTACTTCATCTTCTCATCCTTATCTCTCATCGACAACACTTTAATTAGAGGATAATATGGGCTTTCATTCTTTATTTTTTTTATATTACTTTTTCTTCCATCGTTAGTATCTACTTCAACACAGAACAGATGTATATATCCTTTGAAATTAAATGACATAAAATATTGTTATACGATATCTATTTTTCTTCTTTTTCTCCTCTTATTTTTCTAAAATTGTCAATTTCTTTTCGTGATTTCTTTCCCCAGAAGTAAAGAAGCTCTTCTTTTAAATAGGCAAGAAGTATCTTGACCCAATCACCTCTCTCACTCACTAGCCACGTGTGCATCCCCAACATAGAATTACTCCATTCTTTGTTTCACCAACATATATAAAAATTTATATTTTAGGTAAGGCCCCCAAAATATTTTTTTTTAATGCACAATCACCATAAACTTTAGTGCCCACCCCACTTTGTAAGGTCAGCTCAGAAGTGTCACTGTCGTTGAATCTTATGTAGATTCACCCGTCCTTTTGCACCTTTTCTAGCTGAAATGATTACATTTTGAAAATAAAATATTGGGAGTCGACCAAGTGGGCTGCATGCGGTCCACGTGTGTTGTCCGCTAGATGTTGGAGAACCGGCCCCGGGCCCCGGCTCGCGCGAAATCTTTGTTCGGGGCATGCTGTCAGTATATTTCAGCCGCCCACTTTGCTTTTAGATTAGTGCGCTCCAGCTGTTTAGGACCGCAGGTCGGCGATCAGTCCGCGTGTTTGCTTCTGATTGGGCACGTGAAGCGGGGCCGACAAAAAATTCCACGTGGCAGCGGATAACTGAAGGGGAGTTTGCGACACGTGGAAAATGTGGGGACTGGCTTTGAGGTAAAAGTTCTTAGCCGCGTGGACTTCATCGGAGATCTTAGACCAATGGTTGTGTCATCGTGCATTAATTATTTTAATTCAACTGATTCGTTCTCAATACTTTTTATCTTGTTTACTGGTCATGGGTTAGATTTGCTTAGTATTTTATGGGAATGTTCTATCATGGTGGAGTTCTTTATCGGTCAGAAGATATCCCATCTCGTGGTTCATATTGTTGAAGTTGTTTAAGACATTAGCTACATGGGTTATATTCTTTATGGGAATGTTCTTTCTTGGTGTTGTCTTGGTGTTATATTCTCACTGTTCTTCGTCCTCTTATGTTTATAGTTGTGTTATAATTGTTTTTGTAGTTAACATTTTTTTTATTTAATAAAAGTTGACAAGTCTTAGTCATGTTCCCTCGGGATCTCTTCCTCTAAAGGCAACTACTAATTAGATTATCATGATTCATTCTGTGACTGATAGTCTAGTTTTGCTCTCATGACAGGTGTTCCTCGCCGGGAACGAGGATCAACGGTCGGTCTGATCAACCGATCGATCTTATCTACTCCTTGATAATAGGAGATAAATCGACCAATTGCATTTACCAAGCCGACCATAAGCACTTACTAATGGCTCGATAATCCATCTAATCATGCTCCAGACCCACATACGCAAAATATTTAAAATAATATGTATATACCCCCTAATTAAAGCAGAGGTAACAAATGTAATTTCACATATTTTAACTCATTTCTCAATAAATAGGGGATCATTCCATGAATAAAGAATTACACGTTTCTTACAAATTAATGTTCATTTTCTCTGTATTCTCTCTCTCTCTCTCTCTCTCTCTCT
>NW_018164556.1:1210866-1211554 GCF_001263595.1 Phalaenopsis equestris | reverse complement strand
TAAGTATGTGATGAACAAGCGAAGGCTCATGTTCTATCCTTTTTTTAATTTGTAGAAGGGCCTACAAATTCCCCTGCAGCATCCGAGCGCTAGGAAACTTCACTACAAATCTTGGCTTGAAGCTGGTGAATGATGTGATCACTCCCAGCAAAAATGCGTTGAACTGTCTGAGGGTCGACTCTCTCAGCGTGGCAAAGAGAAAATGATATTTAAGTGCATTACTGATCCTTAGTAGATACACAATCAACTCAAACGAGGCTATGTCATCGGTAGGATCGGTCCTACCCTTATAAAACTTCAATATCAGGACCATCTCTCTCAGAGTTCAACCTCAGAGTTTTTCCAAAAGAATGCATTCAATAGTTATTGAGGAGCTTTAGTATGCGTGAACCAATGTATGTCGATCGATGTCGATCCAACACTATTGAAGTCCTAGGAGTTTGATTCTCTTTACAAAGCTAAGGGGCTCTTCAGTTGTTGGCTACCAACCCTTCCTCTCTAAGAAGATTCTCTCTTTCTTGAGTCAGTGCCTCTTGAATGACATCCAACATTTGAACCTTCAAATCCTAGATATCTTGGTTCATGAACTCTATCGTGCACTCCACATTATCATTGTCTTTGTTGCGAGCTTCTTGTTTATATGCTACTTCTCTTCTTGTATGTGGAATGATTCACACTCACCACAGAT
>NW_018164556.1:1191743-1210766 GCF_001263595.1 Phalaenopsis equestris | reverse complement strand
AAAGAATTTCAGTGTCAAGAATGAATCAGATTCATACGAATGGTCATTGTTCTTTAATTTACTTTCTTAGCTGTCAGTTTAATTAATTTCCAACCTTTTCAAAAGGTATTAAAACTAAGCACTAAAATCTAGAATCCAACCACTGCTTTCTTCCCCTATGAACATGCAAGTAAGAATAGGTGGCCCAAAATAAAGTGTAAGTTGGCTTTTTGTGGTCTCACTTTAAGCATCTAACATGGATTGCAATTGGGTTAGTGCTTAAGAGTTTTGTTTGAGGGGTTGTTTCTTTTTCCTAACTTTGATTAATTTACTGATGTTCTTTTGGTTGTTGAAAATGCGCGAGATGTTGCCAGAAGAAGAGGAAAGTTAATGAAGTGTTATATGTAGTTTTTTATGCTTTTTTTAGGTTTAGAATCAATACAAAGATTAGGCAATGATCATTGCTGGCGAAGACAAGCCTCAAACATTCAATACTAATGCAAGCTGACCTTGATCAATGAATAAAAGAAAAGTATAAAAGAAACTTAGAGGTAAACTTAAATTCAAGAATAACTTGAATTGTATGGTAATTACTCTTGTCACTTGTATGTGTCACATGCTAATTTTAAATATATTTTATAAATTCAACAACTAGAGTTTTTTCACGGTTTAACATTATACAATAGGTATTTTACGCAAGTGACATATTGTTTAAGTAATATATGATTTTGTTTAGTTCAGAGTATCGATCCCACAGGGAAAGATGTTAATTTTAAAAATTTAAGAAAAGCTCTAATTAAATTTAAAGATTCTTAGCCTGGAAATAAGTTCGATATAGGTTGTGTTAGTTAATTCTACCAAATTACCACTAATCCTATAAATTTACTATTAAGCTAGTTTTAATAAAGTTTAAAGTTAAGAGAATTCAAGCTATGAAAAATACCCTCCCCTTACAAAGAAATTAGTAATTTGTGTAGGAATGGAACACTTAAAAATTATATTTAAATTTTTGGCAAATAGGAGCATTCATTTTTTGTATCATTTTTTAAGTACATAAAGAAATTAGATTTAACTAAGTAAGTGTTTTTGTCTGTCATCTTAGAAACCTCCAAGTTACTCCTATTAAATTTATATCCTTGTTTATTTGCACCGATCTACATATTACTTTTCCTTCTCCCTATAGATCAATGAGGTTTTTACTAGTTGTTAAAGTCATAGCCCTCCCGGATCTATATGCATTCGCAATAGATTTTAACATACCAAATGACCAGATCAATATGTAAATAAAGTGTGAAGTAAAAACCATCACAATCATGAAGAAAAATTCATTCTAAATGTATCCATCTACCTACACATATTACCAATTCATCACAAGAGGAAAGTGTAAGGGATTTACTTACAATGCATGGAATAAACACAATAAAACAACATCTTATAATAAAGCAAAGTCATACAAAATGAGTTTACACTAATACAAGACAATATCAAATAAAATATTTATCTTTCTTTCTATGAATTAAAGAGAAAAATCCTTCCTAGGTGATCTCCAAGTTCTCCTTTCACTAATAATAGCAATCCCTTACAATTTCACTCAGATCTCTCAAAGGAAATGTAGAAAAAATGAGAATCCTAGATCTATCCTCCCCTTTCTTGCACTCCTTTTTTTTCTTGGCTTCTTAAAAAATGTTCTTCTCCCTCCCCCCCCCCCCCCCCCCAAATTAACCTCCAAATTTTGTGTGAAACTGCTCTAAAAACTATCCAGGAAAGTTTTGGCGCCTAGGCGTCATCTTCTCGGGAATGCCTAGAACAACACTAGTGTCTAAGTGCGGCCTTCTCAGTTTATGGGAGCATGTATAGCGCCTAAGCACCCGCATGTGGCTTCGTGGCACCACTTTCTCGGGTGTCTGAACATAATCTAGAGCCTCACGTACGGCGCCATGGCACTAGAAGCTGGCGCCTAGGAATCAATTCACTTTTTGCTCCATTGCTCCATTTGCATCCTTTTCACTCCGTTTCCGCACCAATTTTCTCTAAATCTCCTACCTTTAATACATGCAACAAAAACATAAAAATATATCCCTTTAAAGTGTTGTTTAATAAAAAATAAGTATTAAATATAAAGAAAATTTTAGCATGCTACAAAAAATGTCAATTAATAAACAAATCAACTCTAATCATCTTCCTCTTTTACTCTTTATGTGGGAGTGCTCCGCCAGTATGCTTGGAGGTGCCCATGCCTCCACAATCAAAATGCCAATTATCCTTGGCCTGTTGACTCTTCTTCTAGTAGTTTAGAGTATCCTAAGCTATAAGCAATGTATTGCATCTCTCCTAACATGTCACAAAGATGATCCCCTTTATTATGCTCAAAGCTCCTCCTGATGTATGCATCATTCTCAGGGCGCCAGGAAAACTACTTATGCAAAATGAATTTAAATATGTTAGATTGATAAAATTAGATATATATAACTTAATATTAATGTGTATGGTATAACACAAACTCTCTGAACCACTTGTCCGAGACTACTATCGGGATCTTTTTCAATGATAAGTATTTGCTCCATATGACATCCCTAATAACATGAATAACATATGCAAAAGGATAAAATCCAAAAAAGAAGATATAGTTAGTGTTATATCAAATCAAAATAGTGTTATTATCACTTTATAATAAAAAACTTACCTATGCTCAACAAGCTTTAACTTGAGAGTCCAACTCATGTTGCCTGACGTATCTTGATCAATAGCAGTAGCGTAACTTTCGTCAAAATTATAATTGATTAAAAAAAGGTCGAAAAACCATTACCAAATAATATCTTACTGAATAAAGAGTTGAATTTTTTTGTAATTAATAAAAACATAAAGAGTTGATTTTGTTTTCGTTCATTTCCTTTTTTATCTTTAAAGGAGTCGCTAGTTTGTACATCGTAGTATAATTCTTTTTTGTCTGAATAAGTCTCTCTTCTAGATCATGTGAATGATCAGGAGAAGAGTGGAACAGGAAAAGAAAGACATACATTAAAGATGAAAAATAAGAGAAAGAAAGTGAAGAGCCTACATGCAATAAATCTCGCAAGGATAGGTCAAGTATGCTCGCCCAAACAAAATCGGGTGGAAACACCTTAGACTAATATTCGTGAAAGAATACCTACATGAACTATCCACAGCTAGATATTCAGTTGTGTTTGCCTATTCTGAGTTTTAGAATTATCTCAAGGGGACGTATCCCACTTGATTAATTACATCTTGGGGGTTGCCCAAGAATACTCTTAATCCAAAGGAGTTTTGCTTACATTAGTAGTTATGACTAATACAAGGTTATTAAAGGGTAGTTATTTTCCAGAGGAATGCTCCGATACTGTCAAAGCTCTTGCTGAGCCACAGAGCAGAGAGTGAGTCTCTCACGGTCCCACATGGGTAATGAACTCATAAACATACGGAACCTGTGAAATAATTGAATCATCCCGATGAAAAATTCGTACCCCAAACGGGCAGCAACTCATTGATGATTGAGTCGTCAAGATGATACCAACATAGATGAAAGGAGCCACAGGGCTTAACCGGGGTAGACAAAGGAGGGAGGAGTTTAGAATGTAGGGTAGCTGGGTCGAGGTGCCACAGACCCATCATCTCAAGCTATTGGAACCCTTAGTATACATGATCGTGAAGGCAATCGACCCAACATGTCCTGAGATTCCTGGAGAGCAATCTGTGAATTGCATCATCCGCATGGACCTCAGTAGCCCTAAAGTCAAAAGAAAAAAAACTTTATTTTATGACTATCAGGTGGAACTCCAAGAGGTGGGACTTATACTTACCGAAATGATAGGGGTGCCACTAGAAAGTGAAGAAAGGGGAGGTTTAGTTATAAAGTTAGAAACACTCCAAAAAAAAACTTACACGCTTCTACTGGGTCGGGGAGCCTTCTAACGACCTAAGCACACCAGACAACCACCTAAGTGGAAATTTATGTTGAGTCAGTCAGGTTGGAGAAGTACAGAGGCTGCTCTTCGGGACATGCAAAAGATACAATTATCTAGAGTGGTTCTCAGATATTATGGAGGCCCTATTATCTGTGTTGGGTGAAGGTCATGTTATGCAACCCATTTTAAAACCAGCTTGAAGGCCATGTAGGAAAGTAAAACAGGTTTTGAAAAATCATGATAATTTTAATCCTAAATTTTAGATTATCTCAATCTTTTTTATTAAGATTTTTATTATAGAAAGATTTATAATTTTACGGTAATAGAGAGCCTAAATTGTATTTTTTGCAGCATCCCAGATAAACCAGAAAAAGTAGGAAAAATAATCCAAGCATGCAAACATACCATAAAAACAATTAAAAAAATTCAAATATGAAATAATGAAAGGCTGGTGTCGCTAGATCGATGACATACCCCAGAAGAGAAGAAGACGGTCAGACTCTGCATAGGTACACATCTGGTCTTACTTCTATACATCAATAAAATTTATTATTAAGGTTCATGACACGATAAACCAACTTCTGGTCCTCGTCACATGGTTTCACTGGTCTGACGACTCGGCCCATACCGCTTTTTTAAAAACAAACTCTTTCTAGGACTCTAAAAAGTACGTCATAAAAAATAAAAAAAATGACTCGACTTGCATAAAAGCAATGTTAGAGGGAAAGCCACAAGCATGCAACGTATAATGAACAATGCCTTTTTATCAGGGGAGCTAAATGACACTTGCAAGTAAAAAGTTAGTAGAAATCATCACATGCTCCCCTTTTAATGATACATGTGTGTGTGCATATATATAGGCACGACTTCCTAAAGAAGAACCCCATAATATACTAGCATGCATATCAAATATATAAAAAAACACAAAAGTGATGATTGGCTAACACAAACAAATAAACAAAGAATAATAGTCAGAGATGTTGGAAATATTATCTAACATCCTAAATCATAGCCTAACACATAATATAACAAGAATGTGTCTTAACCAGTATCTAAGTTCTAAGGGTAAGATCTCCTGGCAAGTATGACTTTGATAAGGTTGTCAACCGGCCCCGTCCTAAAGATCCAAGGGATCTAAAGTGGGTGTCCCCATGATGAATTTTGAAAAAGGACTAACCTTACATATAGCTTAGCTTGTTACAAGCATAATTTTAAAATTATGGTGAATGTAATAAGTAGAATTTTTTTTTTGTTTTAAAATAAGGATCATTAAATATGGACCCATAACATGCAATGTGACATGAGTTAAATTCATTGGATCCTTAGAACAATCGGGGGGGTTGTATGTGCAGCTTTACTTCTAAAATTTTAATTCCCTCATAATGCTGTCATGAAATTCTATCTACATATTTGCTCTTTTTCCTCCGACTTATCATTGAAGAAAAGACATTTACTTGAGGTGGGATGTGCAATTATGATCTTTAATCATGTTCTTAGACATTTGTTTTGGGGAGGGGGTGGTAGGGGAGTGGGTGCAGCTTTACTTCTAAAATTTCAATTCCCTCGTAATGCTCTCATGAAATTCTATCTACATATTTGTTCTTTTTCCTTTGACTTATCATTAAAAATTTTTGTTTGTTCTGCTTTTGTTTACATCCACCAACAACACCACACTAAATTAGATTCCAAATCTCTCAAATTTATTTTCCTCCGTTACTCCATCTAAAAATGACATAAATGCTACTCTTTAATCACTAGGAAAATATACAATTTCATTAATATCACTTTCTTTGAGAATCAATATTACTTTCATAATATATAAAATTCAGAGGGAGAATTTTATGGAATATCAAATTTGAGATCTTCTGTAAGACATTCAAACTGAATTAAAGCCTATCACTCAAACAACTAAATCAAATCTCACCACTCAACTAACTCCACTTGAATAATAAAACTCTTGTCATTGGAATTATCTTAATTGCCTCTACTCCACCTCAACTTGGCACTAATGAGTAGGAACTCCATGTCTATATCAAAAGGAAAAGGACCACTGAGCATGTAGATGACACTATGCAGATTAGACACTGTCAATAGCTTGAACCAAGTCCTCCACACCTGAAAATCAGAATGGTATAGATTTCTTATCTCATTCCGAAGGTGCACTAATCATCTAATTAAAAGATATCTAGCTTATGAAAATTTGTTATCATCTTACAGGGCTTTTGTGGCAAAACCTGATGATGTGCATGTTCTCAACTCCATTCAGCAGGCTCTAAAGGTTCCATCATGGAAACAAACTGTTGAGGAAGAATTTTGGGCTCTAAAAAGATTAACCCATGGAAACTTACAAAGTTTCCTCATGGAAAAAATCTTGTAGGATGCAAATGGATATTCACGATTAAATACAAAGGAGGTGAAAGTGTAGAGAGATTCAGTGCCAGACTGATAACAAAGGGCTTCACATAATCATATGAGATTGACTGCCGAGAAACTTTTGTGTCTGTTGTGAAGCTCATTGATGTTTGGATTCTACTCTTTCTGGTAGTAAATCAAGATTGGTCTTTACTTCAACCGAATGCCAAAAATGTCTTATTGAATGAGGACTGAGGACTTAATGAAGAAGTTTACATGACTATACCTCTGGGCTTAGAAAATATGTCAAACAAAAGGCAAGCTGGAGAAATCCTTATATGACTTGAAGCAATCTCCTTATACTTTATTTGAGAGATTTGCTAAAACTCTGATTATAAATGGGTGTCATACTTGTCAAGCTAATTATACATTGTTTGTTGAATCCAATCATAGAATCAAATCTGTAATTCTCATATTATATGTAGATGATATTATTCTGAAAGATGATTAAAAGAAAATTATCATTTTAAAAAGGATGCTTGCAACAGAATTTGAGACCAATGATCCCGAGACTCTCAAATAATTTTTAGTAATAGAGGTAGGTCAGTCTAAGAAGAGAATTGTCATATCCCAAATAAATCAGCTTAGATCAGGTAAATGAAATTGGTTTGTTTGGGTGTAAACCGACATACACACCCATGGATCCCAATAAAAGGCTAAACAAAAGTGAAACAAATAGTCCTATTGATAAAGGAAGCTATCAAAGACTTGCGGGAAAGCTGATCTATCTCACACACAAGAGCTAATAATGTACTTTGTTAGTGTGGTAAGCCAACACATGAATAATCCAAGTGAGAATCATTCGAAAGCAGGGAACATAATTTTGAGATATTTGAAGATGACTCCTGGATATAATTTACTCTTCAAAAAATTTGAAAATGTGATATTAAAATATACACATATGTTAGTTGGTAGGAGAGGTAACTGATATGAAATTAACCACTGGGTACTTGGGGTGTAAACAAGTCAGGATTGAGCCACCCTCGGCTTGGGCTTGGGCTTGAGCTTGATTAATTTTATCGAGAACTCGAGCTTAAGGCCTCAAGTTCAAGACGACTCACAAGGCAGCTTATTTTTTATTAAAAAAAGAAAATTCTATTAAATAAAAGTAGTGTTATAATAAAATGATAAATACAATAAACATTTAAAAGTGAAATAATAAGAAATCAGTTGATATAAAACACAAAATATTATTTTTTAAATATTTTTAAAACTTTAAAGAAAGAGTCTTCAAATTTAGCATATTTTGAGTTATTTTTTATTAATATTCTTTTTAAATGAGCTTGCTCATAAGCAAATGAGTCAAGTCGGGGCTTTGAACTTGGCTTGTTAGCTTATCGAGCTCAGTTCATGAGCCACTTATCAAGTCGATCTCAATCAGGCTCACGAGTCATCTTAACTCACTTGCACCCCTTTTGGGTACTATTCATACATCTGGGAAAATCTCGTCACTTTGAAAAGCAAGAAAAATTTTGTTATCTCTTGTAGCACAAAATCTAAATATCGTTCTCTTACATTAGGAACATATAAAGGAATTTAACTTCAAAGGCTATTATGGGAACCTAAGGTTGAGACTATGGACAAAATTAAGATGTTCAATTATAGTTAAGCGACTATTAGTATAGCTAAAAATCTTAAGAATCATGACAAAATAAAAGTATATATAGCAAAATTATCAACATAAATCTCGAGGTGATATAGAAGGGAAAAGACAAAAGTCAACAATATGACGGGAAGCTACTGGAACTAATGAAGCCGATCGGTTGGAGATTGTAAGCCTATCGAAGAATGACCGATCATTAAAAGCCTATCCTAATGTCGAAGTACCATCGAAGTCAAAAGGTATCTGTACTGATCGCCTCAAGGATGACTAGCTGCCACTCTCAGAGCCGCTCACTTTCCCGAAGCGAAGGTCAATCGACATTTATAAAAAAATAGCTGACTCAAACAATTAAGCCTACCGATCCAAAGACATGTCGATTAGAAGGTTTAGACTTACGAAGGGAGTCAATATCAGTTACTGAGACGAAAACATGTTAATCTCAGTTATGGATGTGAAAGGTTATTAATATAAGTTATAGATATAGAAATGTGCTAGTATCAATTATAATTACCAAAAGGTGCCAAAAGGGGTAATATTGACATGTAATGCCACTAATCAAGTAAAGGCAAATTAATAAGAATAACGACCTGTAATTTTCTTATTAAAGTGAGGGTAAACATTTTATCAAGGGTCATTTATGATTATAAAGAGAGATTATTTATGAGTAAGGGGATTGACCTTGTTTCTCTATACTCTCTCTCTCTCTCTCTCTCTCTCTATATATATATATATATATATATTACATCTATATATGTATATGCATATATATTTATGTATATCTGTTTGATTCTATGGTCTGTTGGTAGAGCGACCTCTCTGAAGGTCGTAAGTCTCCTCAGATTGCGGGTTTGAATCCCCCCATGTGTAAGGTGTGGTACTATAATATTTAGCACACCTAAGGATGGTCGGAGCTCGTCTAATAGCCTCGGGTCATTCCTTCACAGACACACACACACACACAGACACACACACAGATATATATCACAAACAATATATATACCAACATACATACATACATATATACATGTATATATTGTTGAATACTAATTTGTCTGTGAGTCACATCTAAGGAATCAAATGTGAGACAGTAGAGAGAGGGAGCGAGACAAAAGGGAATTGCACAGTAATGAACATTAATTTGAATTCTTAATGAGCTTATTCTCATGAAATGATTCCCCTATTTTTAAATGAGGGGGAAAGGGGCACAACATGTGTAATTACATGTCTGCCCTTGTTTTAATAGGGGCATTAAAGGGTATTTCAGATATTTTACAAATATACACCGACGATTTGATAATGTTGCTCAGTTGGTTGCGCTAGGTCGATTTTTTGGGTTTGAGTTGGTAAGATTTGGCTCGGTTGGCTTGGCGTTGTCGGCTGACCGTCCTACTTCGACGCCCAGTCAGTTGTTTAAGTCGTTAACTTCAGATCCCTGGATAAGGAGCTTCGGTTTGTAGGATATGGCTAGGTCATTAGGCAGAAGAACAATCACCATAATCTGATAAGTAGCTCATACCCCAACGAGGGGTTCATTCAAGATGTTCATAGATCTGATCATTGTCGATCCTTGGACCTAAGAGGATTTAGAAAGGCGCACGAGATCGTTGAGGATGATGAGTTTGTTCTTTAGATGGGATTGTGGCAAGAGATAAGTCGTTGCCCCTATTCGATTTGCTTGGCTTCGGCCTTTGATTCGGTTGGTTGATATCGGTTCAACCTTTTCGTTTGCTAAGAACCGACTTGGCCGCGACAAACGTGCTTTTTTCAGATTGGCATTGACGGCGGTCCCACCCACCCCCAAGTAGCCCCAAGTAGCCTCCGTGTAGCCTCAACGCCACATAGACGACCACAGCTCCACCAAATGCAGGTTTAAAAGTCCCCCAAAACCCGGCTCCCTGAGGTTTAATACGCGGGAATCAATTTCACTGGCTGCTCTCCACTCCCCTGTGCAGACCGCTAACTTCTAGAGGAATTCCTCCTCCTCTCTTTCGCCGGGTTCTACGGTTCAGAACAGCAGGAACCACGCCTAATTATAGTGCGAGAAAGGAAATAGGGCAAAGCGGATTTGTCGGATAACACGAGGAGATCAAGTAATTCTCCAATCATCAATAAATTACGACCGCTCAATGATTTTTTTCCTTTTTCCTATTTTCGATTTCCTCCTCTGATTTATAATGCCTTTGTATGATAAGGATTAAGGAGGACTGCACCATTGAGGTATTGCAGGGGAAAATAATGGAGCCGAAGCATATGGTGATGTCGGCGTTGGGTTTAGGAATTGGGGTTGGGGTCGGTGTGGGCTTGCGGCTTGCAGCCAGCCCGACGGTCGGGAAATGGGTGGCGCCAGTGCAGGTGGGTAGCTTGACGGCGGAGATGATCGGAGAGGAACTGATGAGGCTCGTGGTGGACGGAAGAGAAAGCAAAGTGACCTTCAATGAGTTCCCTTATTATCTCAGGTAAGTGAATGGGGATCAATGTTTCATTTAATTATTAGGTTTCGTTACGGCATATCGATTTCGTCTCATTTGCTCCGATCGATTGATTTGGGGTAAGATTTATAAGATCACGATTATAAGATGACTTTCGATTTAGAGGTGAATATTCGAGGTTTTCAGCAGATTGATCCGAGAATCATATCCTAAAATTCTGTTTGTAGGCTATTACTCGGATTGGGTGGTGCATAAATCTAGGTTGTGATGATACATTAAAAATTGAATGTTCTTTTTCAAATTTTTCGAATCAATGAATAATTGTTTTATACTTTCGATTACGCGGACCCCTTCTCCTTTCCTTTGCTGCGCTGCCCCGACTTCTACTTCTCACGAGCATTTTTACATACATACCACACAATTTTTATGTATTTTCATATTTGAAACCCAAGTTCTCATTTTTCATTATCAAGCTTTTGGCTTTAGATATATAAATACATAAAAATTGTGTGATATGTATGTAAATTTCTCTTTACAATTTTTTTCGTTGCTGATATATTTCTTTAATCTATTTTATAATGTATTATTATTATTATTATTATAGGCATTTACGTATATATAGCACACAATTCTTATGTATTTACATATCACGTATCAAAACTTTCATATTTACACACATAACACTTAAATTTTTAATCACTTTAAAAGTAGTACGAGTATCATTTTTTCAAGTTAAATCTTTTCATACATAAATTTAAAACGTAAAAAATTATTAAAATATCAAAATGTTATGTATGTAAATATGAAGATTTAGGTGTGAGATATGTAAATACATTCGAGTTGTGTGCATTATACATGTAACTATTATTATTATTATTATTATTATGACTTAAAAGTATATGAGTTGCGTAACGTTACTGAGAATTGAGCATGTGCTTGTGGACCTGCCTCATTTATTATGCTATATAACCTAGGGAAATTTATCTCCAGAAAGATTCCTTTTAAAACATAACGTGAAAATTTTAAAAGCTCAAGGCTCTAGGCCTGGTGGTCGGGACCGTAACTTGGACGGAAGTGGTGTTAAGTTGAGCGCATTAACAACTAATCTCTAATAGCTACAATTTAATTTGTATTTAACTTCTAACAATTACGATTTAATTCATTCAATGTGTCAAAAAGAGCTTTTATAAGTCCTAATCAAATTTCTATTATTGTATCCTTGATGACTTGATCCACTTTATAGAAAAAAAAATATATATTTGTAATTTGTCGAATCTTTTTAGGATGTAGTGTCCCGTACTCTTCATAAGTTCATACAACCAGGTAAAGATCTTGTATTTTAGAGAAAGGTGTTAAGAAAGGTGATAGAGAGATCCTTGGTCCCTTGCAGCGAGAGAGAGAGAGAGAGAGAGAGAGAGAGAGCCTTTTTGTGGTCCCTAAAAGAGGAAAAGAATCCCCTCATGAGCCCTTCTCTCTTCCTTATATACCTGAGAGAGAAAAAAATACAAATTACACATTGTACATTACATCGTTTGTCCACGGTGTTTTAGTGAAAGATTAAGATGCAAGTGTCTGGTGGCATCAAAAGTAAAGATTGTCATATGTAATAGTGTGTAATGATGATCTCCCCTAGTGGTTTAGGTTGATTTGAACATATTAGCAGGTTGGCTCAGTTCGTCCATTTCAATAGGTTGACGCAATTCAACCACATTAGTAGGTGAGCTCAGTTCAGTCACTTTAGCATGTGATTGTAGTTCGAGAATATAATTGGATCTCCAGACACAGACATCTTAGGCCCTTAAGTCTCTTTATGAAGTATCCCTGAAGAGTTCTATATCAAAATTTGTTCGATATATTTGTGCCCAACTATTTTAGATGTTGACATATAATGTATACAAATGAACAAATTAAAGTTAACTTTTTACAATTATTTAAAATATAGAGACTCAAAATAGAATGGTAAAATTCATAAAAATTTTGAATGGATCCTAATGAAAAATATATCAAGTTATCTTTATAACTTTATTCTTCTAATTATAAGTTGTTGGGAGCAAAAGTTATGGCCTAGATTTTTTAAGTTATTCTCCAAGACTGAGCAATTCTCTTTACCTTATACTTGATTCAATCTGAGTCAAAATATGGGGCTGTTTATTTCACTAACTTAAGGATTATTTTGTAACTAAAATTAATTAAATATTTTTTTTATAGTAATGCAAACTAATAAATGATTATTTTATTAGAGTAATTTGTAGATTTTTTGATGAAATGTTGTAGTATTAAATATCCAAATAAAATATTATTTGATTCATACATTTAAACTTGATGTGTTCCAAAAGATTCGTAGCAGCAGAGTGATTATATGACATCTTAGTGTTGCACGAAAACTTAGCATGCACTAAGGTAAGTAAAGTAACAGGTAGAGACACCATAAGTTTTTATGTGAAAAATTCTGGAAAGGGGAAAAAATCATGTGGCCTAGCATAGTTGAAATAATCTACTATGCACAGACCTACTCTTACTCTGAGTTAGATGAAATTAGAAAGTTGATGTACAATAATATTTCAGCAATAATAGTTGTAACATACTGAGAAGGTCATAGTTGATTGCAATAGAGAAAGTAGTTCGTCGTGAATGTTGTGGACTGTGGTTCTACCTCTAGCACTGTGGTTATAGTGTCAGCTCGTCGTAGAGGTCGCAGTTAAAGTTCATGATAGTAGTTGGTCATATGGGTTGTTTATGGTTACTTTAGGAGTGTCGGTCGTAGTTGGTCCCATAGGACATAGCAGAGAACTGTAATAATGCCCGTAGGCCGTAAATGCTAAATTTAAGAGTTGCATGAACTATGATAATGTTTGTAGGGCACATAGTCCGGAGTTGGGAGCTGCATGAGCTGTGGACCACATAGGTCGTAATTAGTCACATAATTCATAGTGGCGAATTGTGATAATATCCGTAGCCCACAAAGGTGTGAGTTGACAGCTGCATGGGTTGTAATAACATTTGTAGGTCATAGAGGCCTGAGTTAAGAGC
The DNA here is from genome assembly GCF_001263595.1 of Phalaenopsis equestris. Lineage (NCBI taxonomy): Eukaryota > Viridiplantae > Streptophyta > Magnoliopsida > Asparagales > Orchidaceae > Phalaenopsis > Phalaenopsis equestris. The sequence goes on along the minus strand of NW_018164556.1, from coordinate 1,197,390 downwards.
TGCCTGAGTTGTGACAACATCTCTAGGCCGTCGAGTCTGAATTTGGGAACTGCGTGAGTTGTGGACAACTTAGGTTGTAGTTGGTAATATAGGTGTAAGCCATATTTGGTCACGTATGTCGTAGAAGTGAGTTATGATAACATCCGTAGACCGCATAAGCCGAATTTTGGAGCTGCATGAGCTGTGATAATGTCTGTAGCCTGCAGAGGCAAGAATTGGAGCTATATGAGTTGTGGACCACGCAGGTTGTTGTGGTGGGTTGTAAGAAGAGAGCTTCAGAAGTCTAGAGAAAGTCATGGTATCCTGAGTACAACTCTTGTAAGTAGTTATTGCAAGATGTGTTATTAGACCATCTTCGTGAGTCGTCATTGCATACCATGCGGGATGCGTTGTTGCACCGTATTTAGAGTGTGTTGTTACACCATATGCGGGGTGCGTCGTTACACCATTTTTGGGATGCGTTGCTACATTGTATGCGGCGTGCACATTGCACCACCTTTGAAGCGTTGTTATTTCGTCTTCTGAGTGCATTGCTCCGTATGATGTTTAGTTACTTCGCAAGGCCCATCGTTACTCCACATGGTGCTTTGTTAATTTGCGCATACGTCATGAATCCATAAGAGGCTTCGTTGCATCGAGCAATAACAGCTGACAGTGGTCAACCGTGGCTGGGGAGTGGTGGTTGACAGTAGTCAACGACTGCGGGATTGGTGGTCATCGGTAGTCGGCGGCTGCAAAAGTGGATGACATTTACTGGATCTTTACTGTGTAGAACAAAAGACCTCAGCTCTTTCAAACTCTTATCTTCCACTGGTTTACAGTCTAGGTCTCCTTTCATAAAGGGGGTAAAATTTTACTTATGGAGCCACAAAGAGTTTTTCTTATAAATAAGAAAGAAATTTAGACTACTCTATGGAACAAACCAGAGAGATTCCCTCGATCAGACATTGTTTATGGATATTTTAGCGTTTTAACGATGCCAAAATTGCATGATATTTGACTCGTTATATTTGTTTCATCAAGATACTCAATTTGACTATAAGCTGATCAGATTTGAAATTCATTTGTCCTTCCAACTAGGCACCGAAAGCTTCCAAAAGTGGTTAAATGACATGATTCGGGCTTTATATGACTTGGATTGGACCAATTTTGGTGTCATTGTGTTTGATTCGTCAAACCGGTCAATTTGATTGTAATTCTGTTGAAATTGAAGTTCTAGATGATTTTATTTGGATTTTAATGTTTCTTACTGAAAAAATGCTCTACGATGCGTGTCAATCGCCTCGAGATTCATTCCAAATAATAAATTTGTTTACAACGAATAAAAAATGATGCACAATATTTAATAGTTGCTTATTTTTCTTATCAATCTAATCGTTTCCTGCCAAGTACATCTTAGCTACAAATAAGTTGATCTAAATATACTGGTAATCATACAATTAATTAGTTTGAATAAACTGGATGCAGGCATCTTGCGATGAGTTGAAATACAAAAAATTAAAGAACATCTTCATGTGCATGAATCATCTTGCCTATGTTTACGGGTTTAAACAAGTTGAGTCAAATTTGGGTCTCCCATGACTTGAGTTTGAGTTTGAGCATGATAATTAATCAAGTTCAAGCTCGAGCTTATGCCTACAAGTTTGAGCCTGCTTGTTTATTATAAAAGAAAAAAAAATTAATTTAATTTAATGTTATAATAAAATGACATGTAATGAGTAATTATGAAAGAAATAATAAGAAATTATTTGATATAAAATATCGAATATAAATTTTTTTAAGAAAAAAAAATTTAAAGATAGCCTTGAAATTGAAAATATTTTGAGTATATTTTACATTAATTATTTTTAACGAGTCGGTTCACGCGCTAACGAGCTAAGTTGGGGCTGACTTGAGCTTGGCTTATTAGCCCATCGAGCTCAACTCACGAGCCACTTATTGAGCCTAGCCGAGCTTGCTCATGAGCATGCTTGACCAACTTACACTCCTACCCAGCTTCATCATGCTCACAACATCCATTGGAGCCCACATGAGTAGGGGCAATTGTTCCTACGTAACATGTTTCTGCAGTGCACAATCCAATGGAAGAATAAGGGGCCTGCCCCTAGTAAGAAATTTTTTTTCTTATGCATAGTTTGGTAGTTTCATCTTTATACTTTCTTATAATTTTATATATTCCGAAAGTTTTTCCTACCTAAATTCGAATAAATTATCTCCTCTTAATTTGTTTTTTATTACATGGCATTGTGCAATTTACAAATTTAGATAGGTTTCTTTCTGAAATGTCAATTAAATTAAAACATTCTTTAGAGCGATACAACTAGAACACTAACGGAAGCCAAGGTTTTCGTTCCAAAAGGCCTTTTGCAACTGCTATGTAATGCTGCTTTCACTTTGTTTACTGCAGTTGAATTATGAAAGTTTTTGTCACCACCTATTATTAGTTTATGCGCAATTATGTAATTATATTTCGCTTCCTATTATTAGTTTATGCGCAAATATGTAATTATAATTCGTTAAAATTTCTTGTTGGTGATATTTTGCAACGCTGAAAAGTTTTGTTTCATTTTACTTTTTAGTTTTTTGGGTTTTTTGAACAAAAAATGGTATACTCACTGTTAATTATTTTATAGGAGATAATAGTGGTTCAATGTCGACTTTTTGTTTGCTACCATTGGGCTTCCAAGTTTATTTGTAATTTGAATGTTGAAATTTGTTATGAATATTTGCAAAAGGTGTTACAATTATTAGAATTATTCATTGCATATAAATATTAGAACATTTTTCTAATATTTATGGTGGGAATTTATAGTCATTACTATTGTAATAAATATTCATTATTTAGTATATTTTTATTTGTTGTATTTTCCTTCATTAAATACATCTATTACCAATATATTGGCATTTTTTTTAACATATTATTCAAATTTAGGGTTATAAAAGAAAGTGCCCTTAACCTAAGGGCAAGTATACTAAATTGCATGTTTCAATTGAGAGAAACCTACGCTGACACAAATCCTATAGAAATCAAATAATCTATTAGTTTCAAAAGGAATACATGAAGAATTATGCTTCATATAAAATTTAAAATATGAATATAAATATCACTTCATTTAGTTGAGGGAAAAAAAAAATACAATATTGAACATCTTCTACCAAGATGAGGCCAAACTTCTTTCTTAAGAAGGTGAAAAGATCCATTCAGTTTCAAACACTTAAAAATTTATTTCCTTGTTGCTCATAATGTGAAGAATTATGCTTCATATAAAATTTAAAATATGAATATAAATATCACTTCATTTAGTTGAGGGAAAAAAAAAATACAATATTGAACATCTTCTACCAAGATGAGGCCAAACTTCTTTCTTAAGAAGGTGAAAAGATCCTTTCAGTTTCAAACACTTAAAAATTTATTTCCTTGCTGCTCATAATGTTGGCAATTTCTTTACAGTGGCTTGTCCATATAATTGGACTTACATATGAAATATATAACAGATGTAAGTATAATTTACATTTAATTTTCTAGATCTATTTAATTCAGTCAAATATCAACATGTGAAATGGTATAAATTCAGATTTGAAATTATTTAAAAACTTTTTAGTTTTGTTGTGATGTTGAATCTTCCAATTCATCTATTCTTGTTCATAACAGTGAGCAAACACGAGTACTGTTGACAAGTGTAGCCTTTGTTCACTTGAAGCAATTTGAGTTTTCTAAGTACACACGAAATCTTTCTCCTGCAAGTCGAGCCATTTTACTCTCAGGACCCACAGGTAATTTACGTTGAAAAATATATTTCAGTAATTTTCTTCTTTATTGTTAATTTTTTTTGAATGTTTGGCACTAATTTTTGAAAAACTCCTTTTGCGAAGAACTCTATCAGCAGATGCTCGCAAAAGCTTTAGCTCATTATTTCGAGTCCAAGTTGCTATTGCTAGATGTATCAGATTTTGCATTGAAGGCAAGTGGATGTTGTATTCTTTCTTGCATATTGATCATATAGCTAATTTTGTTTGTATTGTTGTTATCAGATCCAAAGCAAATACGGGTTTCGAAGCAAAGATTTCGTAAGTTTTCAGTGACTCGTACATATTGTTTTTGCCAATCCTATATGATGCACTCTTAACTAAAGGCCTTATTTGCATTAACAAGACAATTAATTCATGTTATATGTTATATGTCTTACTATATATGTTAGCAATATTCTGCTTAGGCATCTGTAAACATAGCTATTTAATTAATATGCATTATCTTATGATAAAAAAATCAGAACTAAAATACGTTTCTTTTTTTTTTTCAAGAACTTGTTTCTTGCCTCCTCAATTTTAATTTCATAACTGCCTTTTGTGTTGAAATAACAGGCTTTTAAAAGGTCCATTTCCGAGTCAGCATTTGAACGTGTAACCAACATATTTGGATCATTTTCTATTCTTCCTCAGGAGGAACCAAAAGGTGCATATTTAGGCCCATTTTAATCCATTTTTTATGTTCTTTACTTTTATGATATTTTTCTATTGAGACCTTGGCATGTCTTTACAAGTTAAGTTGTCTCATTCTTCATCTATCTTGCTAAACCAAGTAAATGTATGATTTATGCAATTAATATGGGAAAAACATCAACATTCTGATTTGTATATTTTTAGGAATCTGTATCATTTGTAGAAGTGGCTGGTAGTTTAGAGGTTTTTTAGGAATCTGTATCATTTGTAGAAGTGGCTGGGAGTTTAGAGGGTAGAGGTTTTATCCATAAAGTCATCCGCATAAAGCCTTTTAGGCTCATTGATCGAAAGATTTGGCAATCTCTCTAACCTTCATGTGGGTCTCTGTGTGAATAATTTCTTTGGATTTATTTCCAATGTCTTTGATAGTCTCATCAATCTGGAGTCATTGTTTTCCCAGAAGAATGGCTTCAATGGTGCATTGCCTACTTCTTTTTCCAACTGGATAAATCTTAGAGTTATTAATCTTAGAAACAAATCATTGAGTGGGGAGATAAATATGAACTGCGCTGCTATGAATAATTTAAACCCTAACTTATTAAGGCATAGCAGCAATCAATGAGAAGGAGCTATGTATAGAAAACCAAAGCCAAGAATGGTGGATGATGAACAATCAATGAGAAGGAGCTATGTATAGAAAATCAAAAACAACAACCCCATGCACACTCAATAAAATAATCGAATTAAAAAGCTAACATATTAAAATACCAAATCCAATCATCTTCATAGGTTTTATCTTTCTGCACCTATCCTACCGAATGATTGTTTGATGCCTTGTTTGGCATTTTTATATTTTTGCTTCTTGATTCCAACATTTTTATTGGATGTGCTTGGTGTTTTTTGTCATTGATTTTCTATACATAGCTCCTACTTGTTGGTTGTTTATCATCAACCACAGTTGGATTTGATGTAGAACAAAATTTATTCTTAATGTGAGCCAAAGTGCTTAAATTGAGTGGTGTGGTTGTCTGAAATTCGTATTTAGATGCATCAATTTGGTGTTTTATAAAGAAACATGCACCAACTTTCAGCTTAGTACATAGAGTATCTCAACTTGGCTCTAAAATATGATCCCTATTAAGATATTTGAAAACAAATATATGTTGATATATGAAATTTGCATCATCTTCGTTCCTGCTGTTGTAAG